>NC_136495.1:4330000-4490000 GCF_053919585.1 Euprymna scolopes
AAATAGGTTAATCAGTGGTTACCTAAACCCCTACTTGATATATATATATATATATATATATATATATATACATATATATATATATATATATATATGTATAGCGTAATATACATATTCAATTAAACTTATAAAGGTCCTGGATATGACCTTAATCTATATTCAATGGTGAGGTCCCAGCTGTCGGGCTTTGGGGAGTGTGGAACCACCCTTTTAATTGCCATTTCTACCAGGTCCACTCTGACCCGGAGTGGTAGTACCTGTTAGGGTCCAAACTATGGGGTTTGGATTTTACTTTCTTGTTCAATGGATTTTGCCATATCCTGTTCCCTCTTTTCCCGTTTCCTGCTTTCATAATAATTTTGAATCCCTATAAACTTTTACTAACTGTTTAATAACGTGTTTATGCAAATCTGATTAATATCATATTTGTAGTTTCTTTTCAATCAATTAATCTGCAAAATTTACTGTATATTTAGCAAACCTCTTTCCTCTGATGAGAAAAAAAAATTTTTTTGAAACTCTACGGTTGTAATGGCTTTCAAGTATACTCCTTATCAGATAATTAACATTTTTGTACCTTCTTTACAGGTTTATAATGTTTTATTTTTACAATTTGAATACATTTTTAATAAGAAGATGTGTCCATTGAATATATATATATTTATATATATATATATATATTTATATATACATATATAAGAGAAATTGTGCGTGTATGTGTCGATTCAAAAAAATAAGGCTATTTCTGTAGTTAAATGCGAAGCACAGAATGCATAATGATTTAAAAAAGAATACAATAAACTTAATCCTATTATCTCATTATAAATTTAATTCTACCCAAAACGGGCCTTTTCAAAAGAGCTGGATTATTCAGATTAACATCTGCCTTACACAATAGATACATTCACAACCAATATTGTATTTACTAGAAAACCAAATAAAGACATAGAGAGACACAATGGGAGGAGGAAGTAGAGATAATGTCAATAGGACATGAACATAAGAAGCATCGAAATATAATCAGAGATTAGAATGGACGAAAAGAGATAATGTCTATAGCTCATAGAATAACGATCATCAAAATGTAATTAAGAGGAGGATGGATAGTATAATGAATTCAAGTAGACTAGCAGGAGAAAGGATGAGACTACCAATTATGAGCAGGTATACAGGGAGAGGGCATAAAGACAATGAAACGGAGAGAAAGCAAGGAGTGGTAAAAAATGAAAGAGGAGTGGCGTTTTAGGGCTTTCGTCGAATTGTCACCATGTTAATTTTCATTTTGTATCGTGTTCTTAGTATTCTAACGACTTCCAACACCTTACTCTATATTACATATGTTGTGAGCTTAAGTTCTAACCACCGGTTATTACTATTAAGGATTTCGATGGTAAGATATCTTTATATATCTTTTACTCGCTAAGGTTTCTTCTTAATCCTTGTAACCAAACACATCTCTGGACATATACACATATAATTATTTATATATACACACGCCTTCATAACACTCACGCATACATATATCCGTCTACCTTTATATTTATATATCTATATAGATTATTGACCTTGCAAGGTCTCAGGGGAGGCAAGCAAACAACAAAAAAAAGAAAACTCTAAACAAAATAAATACAAAAGCAGCAAAACTAAAGCTGGCCTGCAGGACACTATATATAAATATGTAAGCATATTTGTGTATATTTTATGGATTAAAATATATCGGTTGTTTTTTACAAATTGTCATAAAATTTTAAACAAAAAAATAAAATTTGAATCTTCAAAAAGCCGAGAAATTATTATAAAGTTTCAACACAGAGAACATTTGATATAAACATTTCAATATTCAATTTGGCTACGTGTATATATACATATATATATGTATATATATACATATATATATATATATATATATATATATATATATATGGGGGTGTATACAATAAAGTACTCATATAGATGTTTGCTATAGCTTTTCACCTTATCGAATTCGATGGTGAATTAAGGTGAAAAGCTATAGCAAACATCTATATGAGTACTTTAACCATAGTTCCTGATTTCAAAAGGCGAAAAATTAAAAGATACATCTGCCTTACTTTTAATGCTAGGTTTATTTATGGTGTCTTTTAAATTTAATAAAAACCCATCACAATTTGCTGATGAGGAAACCTTGTTTATTAAAAAACAATATGTAATAATTATTGTCCGTAAGTTGATGTCTACCACAATAAAAACATTGTTTTCCGAAACGATCGTACAAATAATTGATTTTATTGTTGTTCCTTCTTATGAAACGGATTTTTAATTTAATTATAATTTGATTTTTAAATTTTAAATTATCAATCACATTACTAAATATATATGTATATATATATATATATATATATATATATATATATATATATAGGTAACCATGAGCATTTGTATGTTTATGTGCATGTACATATTGTATGAAATAAATAAAAAGGAGTGTTTCAAATCTGTCTTAAAATACAGTGTAATACGGAAGTGACGTATGCGAACGAAAAATAGCCATTGACTTACAAATGATTTTACAGCGGCTCTCTTTATAACGTCTTATATCCATTGAATTTTTGTTCTCTCTTGGAATAAATACTACAGTTGGTATTCAAAATATAAGAAAATTAAATGCGCGTTTCTTCATATTCATTTACTGTTCTATTTTTTTCCTTTTATATGTGTGAATTTAAAATTTACTTAAGAGTGACGTGAATCTTTCTCATTCCTCTTCCTTCCTCTTTCGTTCTCCTCCTCCTCCCTGTATGCACATCACTTTCACTACAATGATGAAGGATCGGTCGAAAATCATGTACATGTATAAAAAGTGTTCATTTCTTTAGAATAATATTTTGTATTGCTGCACATCACCAATAGAAAACGAACAAAGAAAAGTTATAAACTTTTTTTTTATTTTCGCATTCGTTGTTTATACATATGCCTATATATATATATATATATATATATATATATATATATATATATATATATATATATATATATATATATATATGCAGGGTGAATAAAAAAACGGGCCCAACTCTAATTAGGCCCCATTTCTCAGTGTTTTGTTCGAATGAAATGAAACTTTAGTCATAACTAGTTAATTATATTCAAAAAATCACATCAAACACAAGGGGCTTTGGATTTTTTTCTCCGTTCAACAGCATATGTCCTAGATGGCCTGGATTTAGCTTTTGTTTTTTAATATATATATAAATTTATCATCAACATCAACAAGGTTTTATCACACAATGAGGAACCTGTCCCTGGACTTTAGCGATCTAACTCTGTCCCATGTGCTGTATTAGGTGGTCTCTCTATCTCGTCGTTGGTCTTTCGATTGGCCCCTTCTGTTTACGAAGCGTCCATGCCGTTTTCCTAATCGGCCATCTGTTATCATGTTGTCTATCTGCATTTGGATGTTTTGATGACAGTATTGATGGCAATAATTCTTGTCTGTTGGCGGATCCAGATATTTGTCTTTTTTATTTTCTAGATTGAGGCCTAACATTATCCTCTCCATCGCCCTTTGTGCTACTGTCAAAATTTCACTTTGGCGAGTTGTCAGGTACCATGTTTCACTACCGAAGATCATCACAGGTAGTACATATACATTGAAGATTTTCCCATCGGCTTCTCATAATATTCTCCACTTTCTCAAAAGCTGCCCATCCTAATGCTATCTTTCTCTTTATCTAAGGGAGGAGATCTCCATCTTTCCTGATTTTCTTTCCCAAGTAGATATACCTTTCAACTTCTTCAATGATCTTTCCATCAACAATTAATGAGAACTTGGCCGCGTGCTGGTTTAATATCACCTTAGTCTTCCCAAGATGCATGTTGAGGCCAACCGGTTTGCTCTTAGAGTGGATGTCGTTTAGAATGCCATTAGTTCATGAGGAGAATGTGCCATCAGTACAGTATCATTAGAGAAGATGAGATGTTACAGGTGTTCGCCATCAATGTTGACTCCCCTACATCCCCCCAACTTAATCCGACTGATTATCGCATCCTGGGGACAGAGTGTGAAGAGTTTCGGCGAGATGTTGTCACCTTGTCTTCTCCTCTCTCCAGCGTGATCTTGTTGCTGTCACAATGGAACTTTAAAGTAGAGCTAGCCCCACTGTACAGCAAGATGATGCATGTAGTCAACTCCTTGCTCCTCAAGAGCAGTGAACAGCAGACAAAAACAAATCATAGTGGGATATTGTATTCATTGGCTTTCTCTTACAGTTGAGTGACAGCCTGGATATGGTTGATGGTGGAGTAACCTGCTCTGAAACTTGCTTGTACTCGCGGTTGATGACTGTCTAGTGCGCCTAGCTCTAGTACTTACCAACAAAACAAACGCTCACGTGTTTGTGCCTTGTATAGGCATGCGCGACAACAAAACTTGGATTTTTATAAGCGGAAGTCTCGAGGAATCTACAGGCGCATGCGCAAGAGAAGGGATTGAGATAGTGGTATAAAAGGCAGGTCGAGTGAGAAGGTTGTTGTTGTTGTTGTTGTTGTCGTTGTCGTCATTGGACGTTACAGTGACACGTGCGTTAGTAGGTGATTAAGAGGCTGTTTTTTTTGTGTGTCAAGTCGCGCACCTCGGTGAAGATCATATAAGTTGTGCACCTCGGTGAAGGTGAAGGTCATAAGCTATTTCGGCTATTTTGTTTTGTCTCTTTTCCTGGACAACTATGGCTGGGGCAAAGTTTGATTTAAAACTGATACCCGAATTCGACGGATCCGCTTCTGTTGTCGACTGGGTCGAAAGGGTTGAGCTGACCTGCAGCCTCTGTGAAGTAAAGGGGGTGCATACCGTGATTCCCCTGAGATTGGCTGGAGGCGCCCTAAGTGTATATCAGCAACTTAGTGCCGTGGAGAAGGCTGATGTTACCTGTATAAAAAATGCTTTATACAAGGCATTTGCCATGGATCCCTGCCCGGCCTACGAAAAATTTGCCGCTAGGAAGCTCATGCTAGGAGAAACCGTGGACGTCTTCTTCGCGGAGCTGAAGAAACTTGCAGTTCTATTTGACAATGGAGTGTCAGAGCAAACACTGGCGTATGCGTTTGTGGCCGGCCTTCCCACCCACGTTAAGCAACTGTTGAGGGCTTCCACTAGCGTATCTGTAACGCCCATGGAACATTTGTTAGAACGCGCTCGAGCCAGTATCAGAGATGAGGAGGACCTGAGGGAACCGGTTGTAATGATGGCGCAGGCAGCCAAGACTAATGCTGAAAAGAGTCCCAGTTTGAGACCCACGACCAATGGGAGATGTTTCTGCTGCGGCCAGCGAGGCCATTTCGAAAGAAATTGTACTAACAAGGGGCGGGGGCGCCTGCGCTGTTTCCAATGTGGTAGTTATGGACATTTATCCCAAAATTGTGCGGGAAATGCATCAGGGGGCAGGACGTCAGCGTCGCCCTGTTCCCCGGACAAGATTTAATTGAGGCGCAACCGACAATAAATGTGTACGTGGACCAAGTGCCTTGTTCAGCTCTTCTCGACTCCGGGTGCTCACACACTATCATGAGTGCCAAGTTGTGTCGAAACTGGACAAAGCAGAACATCAAAGTAACCACAATAGGTGGCAATACGCAAGCTTGCTGTGGAGTCGGATCTGTCAAAGTCCACCCAGACTCTGGTGTGGCCGCAGACATTAATGTGCTGGTGATGCGAGGGGAATTGCTGGGATTCTATGTACTGTTGGGATATGATGCTATTAAGGCACTGGGGGGAGTGGTTATCGGAAGAGATGGGACTGTGCGATTTTTGGAAACCCCAGTGTGTGCTGCAGTTCACATTGATCGGCATGATTTTAAGGTGGACTACGACCCTCACCGAAAAGCATGGACTGCATCGTGGAAGTGGACAGAAGGAAGGGCGCCAACCGAACTCAAGAATAGCATTGCAGAGTACTCGATATCCGACAAGGCCCGTAATGAATACGAGAAGGAACTTGAGGCATGGATCCAGGATGGATGGCTGATCCCCTACCCCAACAAGCTGGGACCACCCAAGGGTCTGATTCCCTTAATGGCGGTAATCCAGCATAACAAATCAAAATTTCGTCCAGTGCTGGACTATCGTGAACTCAATAGATACATTGAGACGTACACTGCCGATGCTGACGTGTGCGCCAGCAAGCTGAGAGAATGGCGCCAGAAGGGCTCCAATGTGTCTATAGTAGACTTGCGGAAGGCTTATTTGCAGGTGCGAGTGGATGAGACATTGTGGCCGTTCCAGACAGTGTGGTTCCGGGGTCAGAGATACTGCCTTACTCGGCTGAATGTGGCACCGCAAATCATGAAGACCATCGTAAATGCAGTGTTGTCGCAGGAAAAGACTACTGAGGACGCAACATTGGACTATATTGACGATGTGTACGTCAATGAAGACGTACAATCTGCGTCGCACGTCGGAGAAAAGTTAGCTCAATTCGGGTTGGAGTGCAAGGATCCCGAACGTCTGAGGGATGGAGCACGGGTATTAGGATTGGACGTTGGCGGGAAAGACGGTACCTTACGATGGAGGCTTGGCAGTGAGATTCCAAACATCCCTGATGTTATTACGCGGCGGACTATTTTTTCCTTGTGTGGGAAACTTATTGGTCACTTACCAGCGTGTGGCTGGCTCCGAGCAGTTGTGGTCGTCATCAAACGCAGGGCAAGTTTAGTAACTACAGGTTGGGATGATGTATCCGATGAAGCTCTTCTAACTCTCATGACGACAGAAACCCTAGAGAGAGTTAACAAGGAGGACCCTGCCCGTGGAGAATGGTGTGTCGATGGGGACACTGTGAATGTGTGGGTTGACGCTAGTTCTTTGGCATTGGGAGTGTTATTGGAGCAACGTGGAAATGTAATTGAAGATGCGTGCTGGCTGCGACCCGTGAATGATGCTCAACACATCAACCTGGCGGAACTGGATGCTGTTGTGAAGGGTTTAAATCTGGCACTGCAATGGCAGTCAAAGAAGTTACACTTGTACACGGATTCTCTCTGCGTCTACCACTGGGTGTCCGACACTCTTTCGGGACGAACGAGAGTCGGCACTAAGGCAGCCAGTGAGATGTTAATCCGGCGGAGGCTAAACACCCTGAAGAGTCTGGTATCAGAGTATGACCTGTCGGTGAGTGTAACGCTCGTGGCATCACACTGTAATCGTGCAGACCAACGAACCCGTGTGCCTCACAATTGGTATGAAGCTGTGAAGACAGGCGTGGAGTTCGCTGCTCGATCTTGCTCAGTTGGCGCGATTAGTTCATGCCAAATACAAAGAATTCATGTGCAGAGTGGACATCCAGGTATCAAAAGAACTTTGTATTTTGCGAGGCGTGTGGACCCGGCAGTGACAAGGGCGGATGTCAGGCAGATCATCAAGCACTGTGAGGCATGCCAGTATATCGATCCTGCACCGGAGCAATGGCAGAAGGGGCGATTGGAAGTTGAGCATGTGTGGCAACGATTAGCGATGGATATTACCCATTACAGTGGTAAGCCCTTTCTAACCCTTATCGACTGTGGACCCACTCGTTTTGCGGTGTGGCGCCAAATGACCAGGCAGGACTCAGCGAATGTTGTCCGCCAACTGTCATCTATCTTTTCTGAGCGAGGTGCGCCGGAAGAGATATTGACGGGCAACAATGCTGCTTTTTGTAGCCACCAAGTTCGGCAGTTGTTGAATGTGTGGGGTGTCCGACTACGACTGCGATGTGCTCATGTACCATCAGGAAATGGCATTGCTGAGAGCAGCCATCGCAGCATCAAGAGAATTGCTGCCAGAAAGCCATGTACCATTACGGAGGCCACGTATTGGTATAACATCACACCAAAGGATGGGAACACACTAACAACAGCACCGGTCAATGCCTTACACAAATACCGTGTTAGGATAAAGGGCATTGACACTGTCCAACCAATCGACGAGGAGAGTCATTACAAATACAAGGTAGGGGATCCAGTTTGGGTTAGACCCCCTGAAAACCGGTGCACCACCAAGTTCAAGCGAGGACGAGTGGTCAGCCAGCAGTCGGTCCTTGTTGATGGAACCCCACGCCATGTGCGCGATCTTCGCCGAGCTAGTGAAGTACATCCCACAACTACAGAGAGCGATGAATCATCAGATGATAAGCTGCTGATGAGTGAGGTCACCGAGCAAAAGAGTGGTAGTTGTAGTTCGTCTGATCAGGCAGGATCAGAACCAGAACCAGAACCACACCCAGAACCAGAACCAGAACCTGAATCCGAGATTGTAAATACCACCCTTCGCAGAAGCCAACGAACTAAGAGGCCACCCCCGGAGTGCACTCTATGTGATCATCAGATCAGGGGGTGGGGTGTAGTACTTACCAACAAAACAAACGCCCACGTGTTTGTGCCTTGTATAGGAATGCGCGACAACAAAACTTGGATTTTTATAAGCGGAAGTCTTGAGGTTGTCAGGAATCTACAGGCGCATGCGCAAGAGAAGGGATTGAGATAGTGGTATAAAAGGCAGGTCGAGTGAGAAGGTTGTTGTTGTCATTGGACGTTACAGTGACGCGTGCGTTAGCAGGTGATTAAGAGGCTGTTTTTTTGTGTGTCAAGTCGCGCACCTCGGTAGGTGAAGATCATATAAGTCGTGCACCTCGGTGAAGGTGAAGGTCATACTAGCATACACCTTAGCAAAACTTGTGAGAATAGCAAGTATTTCACTGGCAGAAGGCTGATTCCCCGATAGTTCTTAATATCTGCAGTGTCTCCTTTCTTATGAATGATAACCACTGATGCAATTTTTTCCATTTATCTGGAGCGTTTCCATTGGTGAGGAACTTAATAAATCTTGTAAACATCTCAACAATGGTTTCACCACCGCTCTATAGTACTTCTTTAGTAATACCATCCTCTTTTGCAGCCTTACATGAAATCCGTCGCCTCGATCTGCTCTCGCTTCGGATTTTAGGATGGGTAGAGGATATTCCGCAGATTTGTTCAGTGTATGAAGGGGTGGAGGATGTCTGGGGCCATAGAGCTTAGCATAGAACTCCTCTCACATCGAAACAATTCTGTTTAGGTCGTGGATGAGAGTGTCATTTTATTCTTTGAGAAAATGATGCTGTTTCTGCCGAGATGCTGCCTTTTTTGATAGACTCAATGCTAAATTCTAATGTAATGATTATTACTTTTAATGATTATGACTTTTAATGATTATGCCTTTTAATGATTATGACTTTTAATTATTATGACTTTTAATTATTATGACTTTTAATTATTATGACTTTTAATTATTATGACTTTTAATGATTATGCCTTTTAATGATTATGACTTTTAATGATTATGCCTTTTAATTATTATGACTTTTAATTATTATGACTTTTAATGATTATGACTTTTAATTATTATGACTTTTAATGATTATGCCTTTTAATGATTATAACTTTTAATGATTATGCCTTTTAATTATTATGACTTTTAATTATTATGACTTTTAATGATTATGACTTTTAATTATTATGACTTTTAATTATTATGACTTTTAATTATTATGACTTTTAATTATTATGACTTTTAATGATTATGACTTTTAATTATTATGACTTTTAATGATTATGCCTTTTAATGATTATGACTTTTAATTATTATGACTTTTAATTATTATGACTTTTAATTATTATGACTTTTAATGATTATGACTTTTAATTATTATGACTTTTAATTATTATGACTTTTAATGATTATGCCTTTTAATGATTATGACTTTTAATGATTATGCCTTTTAATTATTATGACTTTTAATTATTATGACTTTTAATGATTATGACTTTTAATTATTATGACTTTTAATGATTATGACTTTTAATGATTATGACTTTTAATTATTATGACTTTTAATTATTATGACTTTTAATTATTATGACTTTTAATTATTATGCCTTTTAATGATTATGACTTTTAATTATTATGACTTTTAATGATTATGACTTTTAATGATTATGCCTTTTAATGATTATGACTTTTAATGATTATGACTTTTAATTATTATGACTTTTAATGATTATGACTTTTAATTATTATGACTTTTAATGATTATGACTTTTAATTATTATGACTTTTAATGATTATGACTTTTAATTATTATGACTTTTAATGATTATGACGTCTAATGATTATGACTACTTGATCTTTGATGTTTACTGATGTTTACTCGTTATTACATGAAAACCAAATGTTCTACCAACCGCATCTCTTTTTAATTCGAGGCAAACACAAATAAACTCACAAATTGTCGATAATTTAAAAAGTAAAATTGCCTAATACGTGAGCAGTTAGGGGTCTACACCTCAGCATCGTACAAGAGCGTTTTCAGAACAACAACCCTGTTCATTCTGATTTTATTTCTAGCTTTATATCTCTGTAATTCCACAAACAGTTCAGAAGTTTACAAAAAGGTCATATTTTCTTCGCTATACTCTTTACGATTTCACTATCAAGGAATCCGTTTGAGTTCGCTATGGTACCTATGTATGTGAAACATTAGAATATTTCAAATGATTCCCATCAGTAAACAATAAACTGGAGGCTTTTTTCACACATTTGCTTGCTTTTGATGAGGAGGTTGCTGATGCCCTATTTCAGTTTTCTTAATAATTTTCGTGCGTCAAAATAATTTGTTTCAGAAAATCTATTGACAAGATCTTTCGCTTCAATATGCGATGTAACGATTAATGCTACGTCATCAGCAAATAACGTGTCAAGTATCATTTGTAGTTCTCGGTAACGCCTTAAAGCGCTGATTGTTAAACAACCGACTAGTGGTACGAATTGGAAGTTTACACCGCCGTGGAAATCACAGTATGCATGCCGAAATGTCACCGAAAAATACAGCGCAAATAGAACTGGACAAATCACAAACCTCTGCTTTGAGTCATTTGAGACATCAAAAGGATCCACAGCAAAGCCATCCGAAATCACAGAATCTTTCATGCCGTCCTGAGATTATACAATAACATTAAGCATTGCATCTGGTATACGAAGCTTTTCCAGTACCTTTCAAGGTGCCTCTCTGGTCACTATGCCAAAAGCTGTAGTAAAGTCGACAAATACCATGCACAATAGTTTTTCTCCCGTACTGTTTTTGGCAGCTTGTCTAAGAGAAAAAATCATATCCAAGTCTCTGGCACACACTGTCTCTACACATGTCTTCACTACGTAAAACAATCATTTTATGATAGTCTATTAAACCTATTTCAGTGTCAGTCTGAAACACATTTGATCAATCCACTCACGGATGAGATAATGTCACAGGGACAAGAAAATATACATATTCCTATGTATGTTTATACATTTAAATTTATGTACACACACACACGCAAAAACACGCACACACACACACATATATATGTATATATATATATATTACTTAAAGTTTACGCATAAATCGTCTATTAATTTTATGTGAGTAAATTAAGTAGTTATATATATATATATATATATATATAAAATGTGTACACTAACGTAAGTTGTAAATAATTCTCTCTTATATGTTGTACTTATTTACTATTTACCATATTCTTCTATTGATTAATTATCTTTTCATTCCCAAATCTTATTGAGTCAGCTTTTTCTATTTTTGCATTTTGTATAATTCTTGCCGTTTTCTGATTCCGATGAAAACATTGACCTTCCAAATGGCAAATGCTTAAGGAAGTTTTATCTCCAATTCGTCCTTAACTTTCGCTTACTGTTCTGATGATATAATACAGTCATATATAACTTTATTCCTCATTTTCCATGTAAAATATTTTCAGCTCCTTGTGATAATGTTTAGCTTTTCTTATTTTGATAAGTTTTGCCTTGTTACATATTTACTTTTGATAACATAATTATATATATATATATATATATATACTTATATGTTATATGCTGAGTTTGTGTAATTCAGTAAATTGTCATATACCAATATGTTTTAAGTAAAAAAAAGGTTGACTTAAGGTGTAAGTTAAAAATTTATAACATTTCATAATTGAGCATTAATATACTGTTTATGCAAAATCAAGACTTCAAGACATTCATTGTCTTATTTTAGCTGAAACCACTGTCAATAATGTTCCCCACTCTTTATCTGTGCCTAAATCAAAACGTAGATTCCATGAACAAAGTTTCTTTCTTAGAACTGCACGCCTGTTGAACTCCCTGCCGCTTGGCTGTTTCCCTCCCGACTCCAACTTGGATGTCTTCAAGTCCAACACAAACAAATTCCCGATGAACCGCCCCCTTTAGTAATGACACATTATCAAATCTCCAATACTATTACTACGATACTATCCCATGGATTACTTTACACAACATAACCCTTATCCCCGAGTGGCTTCTGGGCCTTGATAAGTTATGACCTCCATGTAAAAAAAACAATTCGATGCACTATCCCTTCAAACATTCCCCTATACATGTTTACGTGTTTATGCGTGTGTCCGTGTCTGCGTACTGGAGTACTCGTGTATGTACTTAGGCAGCAGTTTTTCATTTAAGCCCAAAAATATTAAACATAAAGAATTTTGTACAACTTGATTATACTGTTTTATTTTTTCAATTTGTCTTGTAATATTTTTGTATCATTGAACACGTAATCAATCTGTAGTTGTTATAAATTATGGCAAATATCCGAAATAATTGATAGCAGGAAAACCGAGTAATTTTTTGTCGCATGAGAAACATAATAAAAATAAAAACATTTAGATTCGCTTTATTTGTATTGTATGATTTTATTTCATTTATATTTTCGTCTTCACATATATCATGAGAGGTTCGTGTCTGGGAGAAGAACGCCAACATAGCAAGCAATATATCACTAATAGGCATTACATTGGGTGAGGAAAAATAAAGGGCAGAATATGAGTGCAATTTTACAGCTTTAGTTGATGAATATTGATTAACCAATAGAAAACCACGGAATAATACAACAAGAAAAAAATAAAAAAATATAAAAGATCTTAATCAAATTATAGTTAATCATGCTAAAAGAGAATATCCCTCATCGATAAAAAAGTATCCATTCCTTTTCCTGATTGCATGTACAGTCATACACAGTTGTTGTAAAGATGTGAATTCCACCGCAACATTTCGTGAACTAGCACGCACTTAATTGTGTTTTGCTATATTTAACTTCTGTAAATCAATAGGTGTTTTGGCATATGAGTTTAGAATGTGTCCTCGACAATCAGTGCAACAGTAGTATTGCTGGAGAAATAATTTGATTCAGTAATAGAAGCTCATAGCCTTTTGAGAAGTTACTAATTCACTGCTAACTAACCGTGTAATACTGACGTGATTATTGAAAAAGTTTTCTAGATAAAAGTGTACTTTTAGTATGCTGCTTTTTCAAGAATTCATCCGATTTTGTTTCTCTATTCATGGAGAGAAGATAAATAAATTCTTTTATGAGACAATTAACATATTTAATTATATATATATATATTAAATTATTTCATATACCCACATAAAATGTTATACAAGATATGTATCAATTTTCAGTATTTACTCAAATAATATTCAATACGTGAGTAGAGCTCGGTAGTAAGTAATTAAAATAGATAACAATTGATATACACAAAATAATCTGTGTTTCATCCCCGTAATATATATATATATATATATATATATATATATATATATATATATTCATATCTGATTTACCTCTGCACTCCATGTTTAAAAAGTAAGTGTCCTCTATAGTATCAGATCTGACCGAATGGTTAATTGTAGGCATAGACCAATTCATACCATCTAAAAACTTCCAACAAAAACCCAACAGCCAGCCATGGTTCTCCCCAGAATGTGCTGCTGCTATCGCGCACAGAAATCACATTTTCCATAGCTACCAACCTAATAGATGCACTGAGACTAAAGCTGCTTTCAGGACTGCCAGCAACCACTGTAAAAGAGTAATAAAAAATGCAAGAGAGCTATATGCCCAGTGTGTTAAATCCAAGGTAGCTGATCAGCGGCTTGGTTCCCACCAGTTTTGGCAAATAACAAATAGGATCCTGAACAGAAGTGTGCGTTCTATTCCAACCATTATCAATGGACCAGAGGTCATCTCGTCAGCGTCAGACAAGGCCAAACTATTTGCAAAGAACTTTGCAGCTAATTCTCCCCTATGCGACGAAGGCCATCAACTCCCCATATTTCCTCCTATAACACAGAACAAGCTAGGTAACATACAAATATCCGTGCATGAGGTCGCCAAGCTAATCAAGAACCTAGATTCAAGTAAAGCAACTGGCCCTGATGGCATCCCAATTATAGTGTTAAAAAAGCTTCAACCAGAACTTGCTCCCATACTTACGAAACTATTTAAGTGCTGCCTTAAGGAGAAGTGCTTTCCGACTCCCTAGAAGACCTCATCAGTTTACCCTGTATTTAAAAATTCAGGTGATAAGTCATCTCCCTCTCAGTACAGACCAATAAGTCTCCTGTGTTTTATGAGTAAGTTGTGGGAATCCATATTAAATAGAGAAATAGTCAACCACCTCAGCAGGAATAACCTTCTTAGTGACACACAATATGGTTTCCGCTCTGCAAGATCTACCGCAGATGTGCTGACGGTTATATCCCACATGATTAGTGAATCTCTTGACAAAGGCTTCCTTTCTAGGGCAATTGCTCTTGACATATCAAATGCCTTCGACAAGGTATGGCATAAGGGTCTACTTCACAAGATTTCCAGCTACGGTATTACTGGAAATGTTTTCTCAATTATTAAATCATTTCTCTCTGATAGGTTCATAAGAGTAGTGGTTGATAGGAAGAAATCAGAGGCCCACAGTATTAATGCTGAAGTACCCCAGGGGTCCATCCTGGACCCAACTCTCTTCCTGATCTACATCAATGATCTCCCAAAACACATACTTAAATCATTCGTTGACATCTATGCTGATGACACAACCATCTATGGCAACACATCAAAGGCTGTAAATGACAAAGTTCTCTCTGATTCTCTCTCCTCTGATCTCGAGCGCGTGGTTCATTGGGGGAAGACGTGGCTGGTTACCTTTAATGCATCTAAAACCAAACTCCTATCCTTACATCATCAACGCTCTGATCTCCATCTGGAATCAATTGTGATGGATGGCTCTCGTCTGGGTGAGGCCTCGTGGTTTGACAAGCTTCTGGGTTTGACCTTTACTCCTGATCTGAAATGGAACACGTACATCAAGTCTGTTGCCAAGGTCGCTGGAAAGATGGTGGGATCCTTCTACCGCTCCAGAAGATATCTCACTACTGATGCAATTCTCTATCTATATAAAAGCCAAGTACGTCCAAGGATGGAATACTGTTGCCATAGCTGGGCAGGAGCTGCTAAAAACAGCCTATCCTGCCTTGACAGAGTACAAAATAGACTTCGTGGCTTAGTGGGGGGGTGCCCTTTTCTCTAACCTGCAACCTCTCTCCCACAGAAGAGACGTTGCGAGCCTATCCTTGTTTTATCGTTATTTCCATGGCAGGTGCTCGTGTGAACTCCAATCTCTGGTCCCCCCTCGCCAATCTTTCACGAAAAATACCCGTCTAGCTGAATCCACAGTGAAAAATTTCCCCCACTCTATATCTGTGCCTAAATTAAAACGCGGATTCCATGAACAAAGCTTCTTTCTTAGAACTGCACGCCTGTGGAACTCTGTTCCGTCTGCCTTCTTCACACCGGACTATAACTTGGATGTCTTCAAGTCCAACGTTAACAAATTCCTCATGAACCGCCCCCTTAAGTAAACACTTCATCAAATCTCCACACTAACGTAATGTACTTGCAATAACCCTTATCCCTGATTGGCTTCCGGGCCTTGATAAGTGTTGATCACTGTGTAAAAAAATATATATACATATATATATATAAATATATATATATATATATATATATATATATATATATATACAGTCATCCACATACAGTACAGCGCATATTGTGAAGTGATAAACTAATTACCATCAAATATATATATATATATATATATATATATCAAACAAGCACTAGTTCACAATCTCACAAATGATGATCGTCTCGTTGATCTAATAGGTTAATCAATACGGTTTTATTGCGTATATTTTAACAATAAACTCTGATCGCATATACTATGATCTAGATAAGGCGGGCAACACCAGAGATTTTGCATTTGATAATAAGGCGTTAAATTAACATTAAATCATATGGCATTTAAAGGTGAATGCTACACATAATCATAGTTTTTTTTTAGTTCATAAGAAAATTCATGTTTACTGCCATAATATTTTTTGCGGGAGTATCTCATGAGTTGATTCTTGACTTCTAAACGATAAGACTGTCGCCCTAGAAAAGATGACGGGATTTTATTTTTGTTTGATGAAAATCAGTTTTCATATTTTCTTGCAGACCACCTACTACTTGCCCAGTAGTGTACAAATCCCAGGACGAGTAGGACCCATCTATCCTGTCTAAAAGTGACACAATATTCAATGAGCGAGATTAAGGATGCGCCCCTGTACAACTCATTCTCTCTGACAATCCATATTGTGACAACAGGACCATTAGCATAGCCCTCCATATTCAAATATTCATAGACGATTAAACATCTGAGATAACATCTCAATGCAATCGGAGGACCCTTTAAAGGTGGTGGAGCGGAAGCCTAAGGCCGAGGTTACTGCTAGGAAGACCCGGACCAAAGATTTCATCGAATAGGTCCAGGCAATCATTATAAAATTTCCTCAGCGGTCTATTCAGCAAATTGCCAGAGATTAATGCGTTTCATACACAACTGTGAATACGCGTGTAAAGGAGGGCGACTGAGACGACAAAGAAATTCAGGCTAATTAAGTTCGTCATGTTGCTTAAAAAACTGAAGCATCCCGAGAAGCCAGGACCATGTGCACAACAGACAGAACCATCGCTAGATTGCTAGAAATAACAGAGACGTGCCCAGAGTGATCAAATCAAAGTTTCCGGCTACGGTTATTGTCATTGTTGTGGTTTTAAGAGAGGGTCATATTATGTCACATCGCATCTTTGTAAATGGCTTATACAGGAAAGTGTATCTAGATGTGCAGAAAATTGTGGTGATCCCTTGGTACAATCGGGTGGCCGGTGGAATATTCCGGGTGTAGCATCATGACTAGCGCGGGCCCACAAGTCCAAAGAGACCTAGGATTTGTTTCAGAAAGAATGCTACAACTTTGTATCCTTCCGGAATTGTTCCTTTCCTCCCGAGACCTGGATAACTTCGTTTGGCCATATGTCGATAACATCACTAACATGATATCTTACAACACCAAAGCCAGCCTGCTCGCTTTCATCCGCCAAGTATTCGCCGAGTATTAGCCGAGTTCCCGCCGATGCTTGTGGAAAAGGTTTGCTCCGAGTTCTTGACTCGGATCAGGTCAGTGAATTATTTTTCACATAAAAGTTTTCAAATAAAGCTGTGGCGTTGTTTTCTTTAGGGCGACAACTTTATCGTTCTGATTTTATTACTTCTGATATTCATAAACGATCTTTATGATAACATCGTCTTTGGGATGCATACATTTGCTGATTAAACATAGTCTAATAGGCAGTAGGTTAATACGTGTATACTCGTATTTGAGAGATTTAAAGCACACAAAAACTTTATTCATCCTGTAAATAGATGATAACACAATGCAAACTTAGATTATTATTCTGCCCTTTAGCAATTACAGGAAACCTTCGCAACCACCGATAGCTATGATTTAATACCTTAACTTATAGCTATTCCAGTGTCTTAGCATTCAAAGACAACATTAACTGGAATAAATACATTAAGAACATTTCAAACATTGCTGTAGAAAGGAAGGGTGCCTTTTACCGAGCTGGAAAATTACTCACATCCGTGGAGTATCTTGTACCTCTAAAGATTCCACAATTTGACACGTGTGGAGTATAGTTGCCGCATTTGAACTGGTCCATCTAACACTAGTTTCACTCTTTCTCTCCCTCCTTCTCTTGATCAGGGTCCATAAAAGCCACTAATCCAATATGTCCTTCACTATCAACTAAGCTCAAACTACTTACCCATCACTGCAATTTTGCATCTTTATATTGCATTACAAGTATTTACATATAATATTGCATTACAAGTATTTACATAGAATATTGCATTACAAGTATTTACATAGAATATTGCATTACAAGTATTTACATAGAATATTGCATTACAAGTATTTACATAGAATATTGCATTACAAGTATTTACATAGAATATT
Source organism: Euprymna scolopes (assembly GCF_053919585.1). Taxonomy (NCBI): domain Eukaryota; kingdom Metazoa; phylum Mollusca; class Cephalopoda; order Sepiida; family Sepiolidae; genus Euprymna; species Euprymna scolopes. The sequence goes on from NC_136495.1 coordinate 4,348,239, forward strand.
GCATTACAAGTATTTACATAGAATATTGCATTACAAGTATTTACATAGAATATTGCATTACAAGTATTTACATAGAATATTGCATTACAAGTATTTACATAGAATATTGCATTACAAGTATTTACATAGAATATTGCATTACAAGTATTTACATAGAATATTGCATTACAAGAATTTACATAGAATATTGCATTACAAGTATTTACATAGAATATTGCATTACAAGTATTTACATAGAATATTGCATTACAAGTATTTACATAGAATATTGCATTACAAGTATTTACATAGAATATTGCATTACAATTATTTACATAGAATATTGCATTACAAGTATTTACATAGAATATTGCATTACAAGTATTTACATAGAATATTGCATTACAAGTATTTACATAGAATATTGCATTACAAGTATTTACAATTTACATAGAATATTGCCTGATGAACATATTGCTCCTGTACTCTCTCGACGTACATACTCCCGACAAATGCGTTCAATAATAAAAAAATATTTTATTGTAGAGAGTTCCTACATGCCGGAAAACCGTCTACTTTGAACGCGTCTTCCTTCAGACCGCTAGATATTGGAATTCCCTCTAATTATCTGCTTATCCCATTGTTTTTAAATACAGACGTGCAAATCTTCTGTTAAAATAGTCTCATAATAGACATTTTAGTTCAAGTGGCTATATTCTTTGTTGGAGGTATTCATGAGTATAAAAATGGGCAAATATTTATTTAGAAAAAAGTACAACGATTGTATCTAGTAGTCAGGTTAGATATTTAACGCTCTTACATTGGGCTAGATCCATGCTCACTCTTTGCCATACGGTTGAGAATTAAAATTTCCAATGTTAATATCGTGTTGGTGTAGTGCCAATGGACAGTCTTGACAGGGTTGATTTGGTATTTCACAGCCCCTTTTTTGGGAGAAAAGAGTTCTGATAATGCACGCTTTCATTTTTTTTATTCGCTATTCAAATTTATCTGCCGTATTTAGCTCGTGTCCATGTCATATCTTTAACACAGACTTTCCTTCTATCCTTTTTTGCTTCCTTTCAGGAAGTATAACGCGCCACAACAAGTAACGTACCAGATATGATAAATTTCGAAAACAAATGCTGATTACAAACCATTTAAAGCCTCAGTAAAACAAGCATATGGTTTTTACGTTTAACAGATAATGATATAGAATCGACCTGACAGAAGATACAAGGAAACAGATCTACATAATATATAGAATACAAGAGGTGATGCTTTATGATTTCTAGTTTTTATCTATTTATAGTATTATGGATCAAATCAAGAGTAAACTCTGAGGCAATGCAAATGTTATTACGCTCTTTATATTCAAACAATGCAAATGTTATTAAGCTCTTGATATTCAAACAATGAAATGTTATTAAGCTCTTGATATTCAAACAATGAAATGTTATTAAGCTCTTTACATTCAAACAATGAAATGTTATTAAGCTCTTGATATTCAAACAATGAAATGTTAATAAGCTCTTTACATTCAAACAATGAAATGTTATTAAGCTCTTTACATTCAAACAATGAAATGTTATTAAGCTCTTGATATTCGAACAATGAAATGTTATTAAGCTCTTTACATTCAAACAATGCAAATGTTATTAAGCTCTTGATATTCAAACAATGAAATGTTATTAAGCTCTTTACATTCAAACAATGCAAATGTTATTAAGCTCTTGATATTCAAACAATGAAATGTTATTAAGCTCTTTACATTCAAACAATGAAATGTTATTAAGCTCTTTACATTCAAACAATGAAATGTTATTAAGCTCTTGATATTCGAACAATGAAATGTTATTAAGCTCTTTACATTCAAACAATGCAAATGTTATTAAGCTCTTGATATTCAAACAATGAAATGTTATTAAGCTCTTTACATTCAAACAATGCAAATGTTATTAAGCTCTTGATATTCAAACAATGAAATGTTATTAAGCTCTTTACATTCAAACAATGAAATGTTATTAAGCTCTTAACATTCAAACAATGAAATGTTATTAAGCTCTTGATATTCGAACAATGAAATGTTATTAAGCTCTTTACATTCAAACAATGCAAATGTTATTTAGCTCTAGATATCCAAACAATGAAATGTTATTAAGCTCTTTACATTCAAACAATGCAAATGTTATTAAGCTCTTGATATTCAAACAATGAAATGTTATTAAGCTCTTTACATTCAAACAATGAAATGTTATTAAGCTCTTTACATTCAAACAATGAAATGTTATTAAGCTCTTGATATTCGAACAATGAAATGTTATTAAGCTCTTTACATTCAAACAATGCAAATTTTATTAAGCTCTTGATATTCAAACAATGAAATGTTATTAAGCTCTTTACATTCAAACAATGCAAATGTTATTAAGCTCTTGATATTCAAACAATGAAATGTTATTAAGCTCTTTACATTCAAACAATGAAATGTTATTAAGCTCTTTACATTCAAACAATGAAATGTTATTAAGCCCTTGATATTCGAACAATGAAATGTTATTAAGCTCTTTACATTCAAACAATGCAAATGTTATTAAGCTCTTGATATTCAAACAATGAAATGTTATTAAGCTCTTTACATTCAAACAATGCAAATGTTATTAAGCTCTTGATATTCAAACAATGAAATGTTATTAAGCTCTTTACATTCAAACAATGAAATGTTATTAAGCTCTTTACATTCAAACAATGAAATGTTATTAAGCTCTTTACATTCAAACAATGCAAATGTTATTAAGCTCTTGATATTCAAACAATGAAATGTTATTAAGCTCTTGATATTCGAACAATAAAATGTTATTAAGCTCTTGATATTCGAACAATGAAATGTTATTAAGCTCTTGATATTCGAACAATGAAATGTTATTAAGCTCTTTACATTCAAACAATGAAATGTTATTAAGCTCTTGATATTCGAACAATGAAATGTTATTAAGCTCTTTACATTCAAACAATGAAATGTTATTAAGCTCTTGATATTCGAACAATGAAATGTTATTAAGCTCTTGATATTCAAACAATGAAATGTTATTAAGCTCTTTACATTCAAACAATGAAATGTTATTAAGCTCTTAATATTCAAACAATGAAATGTTATTAAGCTCTTTACGTTCAAACAATGAAATGTTATTAAGCTCTTTACATTCAAACAATGAAATGTTATTAAGCTCTTGATATTCAAACAATGAAATGTTATTAAGCTCTTTACATTCAAACAATGAAATGTTATTAAGCTCTTTACATTCAAACAATGAAATGTTATTAAGCTCTTGATATTCAAACAATGAAATGTTATTAAGCTCTTTACATTCAAACAATGAAATGTTATTAAGCTCTTGATATTCGAACAATGAAATGTTATTAAGCTCTTGATATTCAAACAATGAAATGTTATTAAGCTCTTTACATTCAAACAATGAAATGTTATTAAGCTCTTGATATTCAAACAATGAAATGTTATTAAGCTCTTTACATTCAAACAATGAAATGTTATTAAGCTCTTTACATTCAAACAATGAAATGTTATTAAGCTCTTGATATTCAAACAATGAAATGTTATTAAGCTCTTTACATTCAAAAAATGAAATGTTATTAAGCTCTTGATATTCGAACAATGAAATGTTATTAAGCTCTTGATATTCAAACAATGAAATGTTATTAAGCTCTTGATATTCAAACAATGAAATGTTATTAAGCTCTTGATATTCAAACAATGAAATGTTATTAAGCTCTTGATATTCAAACAATGAAATGTTATTAAGCTCTTGATATTCGAACAATGAAATGTTATTAAGCTCTTGATATTCAAACAATGAAATGTTATTAAGCTCTTTACATTCAAACAATGAAATGTTATTAAGCTCTTTACATTCAAACAATGCAAATGTTATTAAGCTCTTGATATTCAAACAATGAAATGTTATTAAGCTCTTGATATTCAAACAATGAAATGTTATTAAGCTCTTTACATTCAAACAATGAAATGTTATTAAGCTCTTGATATTCGAACAATGAAATGTTATTAAGCTCTTTACATTCAAACAATGAAATGTTATTAAGCTCTTGATATTCAAACAATGAAATGTTATTAAGCTCTTTACATTCAAACAATGCAATGTTATTAAGCTCTTTACATTCAAACAATGAAATGTTATTAAGCTCTTGATATTCAAACAATGAAATGTTATTAAGCTCTTGATATTCAAACAATGAAATGTTATTAAGCTCTTTACATTCAAACAATGCAAATGTTATTAAGCTCTTGATATTCAAACAATGAAATGTTATTAAGCTCTTTACATTCAAACAATGAAATGTTATTAAGCTCTTTACATTAAAACAATGCAAATGTTATTAAGCTCTTGATATTCAAACAATGAAATGTTATTAAGCTCTTGATATTCGAACAATGAAATGTTATTAAGCTCTTGATATTCGAACAATGAAATGTTATTAAGCTCTTGATATTCAAACAATGAAATGTTATTAAGCTCTTTACATTCAAACAATGAAATGTTGTTAAGCTCTTGATATTCAAACAATGAAATGTTATTAAGCTCTTTACATTCAAACAATGAAATGTTATTAAGCTCTTTACATTCAAACAATGCAAATGTTATTAAGCTCTTGATATTCAAACAATGAAATGTTATTAAGCTCTTGATATTCGAACAATGAAATGTTATTAAGCTCTTGATATTCGAACAATGAAATGTTATTAAGCTCTTGATATTCGAACAATGAAATGTTATTAAGCTCTTGATATTAAAACAATGAAATGTTATTAAGCTCTTGATATTCAAACAATTAAATGTTATTAAGCTCTTGATATTCAAACAATGAAATGTTATTAAGCTCTTTACATTCAAACAATGAAATGTTATTAAGCTCTTTATATTCAAACAATGAAATGTTATTAAGCTCTTGATATTCGAACAATGAAATGTTATTAAGCTCTTGATATTCGAACAATGAAATGTTATTAAGCTCTTGATATTCAAACAATGAAATGTTATTAAGCTCTTTACATTCAAACAATGAAATGTTATTAAGCTCTTGATATTCGAACAATGAAATGTTATTAAGCTCTTTACATTCAAACAATGAAATGAGATTAAGCTCTTGATATTCGAACAATGAAATGTTATTAAGCTCTTGATATTCAAACAATGAAATGTTATTAAACTCTTTACATTCAAACAATGAAATGTTATTAAGCTCTTGATATTCAAACAATGAAATGTTATTAAGCTCTTGATATTCAAACAATGAAATGTTATTAAGCTCTTGATATTCAAACAATGAAATGTTATTAAGCTCTTTATATTCAAACAATGAAATGTTATTAAGCTCTTTATATTCAAACAATGAAATGTTATTAAGCTCTTGATATTCGAACAATGAAATGTTATTAAGCTCTTTACATTCAAACAATGAAATGTTATTAAGCTCTTTACATTCAAACAATGAAATGTTATTAAGCTCTTGATATTCAAACAATGAAATGTTATTAAGCTCTTTACATTCAAACAATGAAATGTTATTAAGCTCTTGATATTCCAACAATGAAATGTTATTAAGCTCTTGATATTCAAACAATGAAATGTTATTAAGCTCTTTACATTCAAACAATGAAATGTTATTAAGCTCTTGATATTCAAACAATGAAATGTTATTAAGCTCTTTACATTCAAACAATAAAATGTTATTAAGCTATTTACATTCAAACAATGAAATGTTATTAAGCTCTTAATATTCAAACAATGAAATGTTATTAAGCTCTTTACATTCAAACAATGAAATGTTATTAAGCTCTTGATATTCGAACAATGAAATGTTATTAAGCTCTTGATATTCAAACAATGAAATGTTATTAAGCTCTTGATATTCAAACAATGAAATGTTATTAAGCTCTTGATATTCAAACAATGAAATGTTATTAAGCTCTTGATATTCGAACAATGAAATGTTATTAAGCTCTTGATATTCGAACAATGAAATGTTATTAAGCTCTTGATATTCAAACAATGAAATGTTATTAAGCTCTTTACATTCAAACAATGAAATGTTATTAAGCTCTTTACATTCAAACAATGCAAATGTTATTAAGCTCTTGATATTCAAACAATGAAATGTTATTAAGCTCTTGATATTCAAACAATGAAATGTTATTAAGCTCTTGATATTCAAACAATGAAATGTTATTAAGCTCTTTACATTCAAACAATGAAATGTTATTAAGCTCTTGATATTCAAACAATGAAATGTTATTAAGCTCTTTACATTCAAACAATGAAATGTTATTAAGCTCTTGATATTCAAACAATGAAATGTTATTAAGCTCTTGATATTCGAACAATGAAATGTTATTAAGCTCTTGATATTCAAACAATGAAATGTTATTAAGCTCTTGATATTCAAACAATGAAATGTTATTAAGCTCTTTACATTCAAACAATGAAATGTTATTAAGCTCTTGATATTCAAACAATGAAATGTTATTAAGCTCTTGATATTCAAACAATGAAATGTTATTAAGCTCTTGATATTAAAACAATGAAATGTTATTAAGCTCTTGATATTCAAACAATGCAAATGTTATTAAGCTCTTTACATTCAAACAATGAAATGTTATTAAGCTCTTTACATTCAAACAATGCAAATGTTATTAAGCTCTTGATATTCAAACAATGAAATGTTATTAAGCTCTTGATATTCGAACAATGAAATGTTATTAAGCTCTTTACATTCAAACAATGAAATGTTATTAAGCTCTTTACATTCAAACAATGCAAATGTTATTAAGCTCTTTATATTCAAACAATGAAATGTTATTAAGCTCTTGATATTCAAACAATGAAATGTTATTAAGCTCTTGATATTCGAACAATGAAATGTTATTAAGCTCTTGATATTCGAACAATGAAATGTTATTAAGCTCTTGATATTCAAACAATGAAATGTTATTAAGCTCTTGATATTCGAACAATGAAATGTTATTAAGCTCTTGATATTCGAACAATGAAATGTTATTAAGCTCTTGATATTCGAACAATGAAATGTTATTAAGCTCTTGATATTTAAACAATGAAATGTTATTAAGCTCTTGATATTCAAACAATGAAATGTTATTAAGCTCTTTACATTCAAACAATGAAATGTTATTAAGCTCTTGATATTCAAACAATGAAATGTTATTAAGCTCTTTACATTCAAACAATGAAATGTTATTAAGCTCTTGATATTCGAACAATGAAATGTTATTAAGCTCTTGATATTCGAACAATGAAATGTTATTAAGCTCTTGATATTCAAACAATGAAATGTTATTAAGCTCTTTACATTCAAACAATGAAATGTTATTAAGCTCTTTACATTCAAACAATGAAATGTTATTAAGCTCTTGATATTCAAACAATGAAATGTTATTAAGCTCTTGATATTCAAACAATGAAATGTTATTAAGCTCTTGATATTAAAACAATGAAATGTTATTAAGCTCTTGATATTCAAACAATGCAAATGTTATTAAGCTCTTTACATTCAAACAATGAAATGTTATTAAGCTCTTTACATTCAAACAATGCAAATGTTATTAAGCTCTTGATATTCAAACAATGAAATGTTATTAAGCTCTTGATATTCGAACAATGAAATGTTATTAAGCTCTTTACATTCAAACAATGAAATGTTATTAAGCTCTTTACATTCAAACAATGCAAATGTTATTAAGCTCTTGATATTCAAACAATGAAATGTTATTAAGCTCTTGATATTCAAACAATGAAATGTTATTAAGCTCTTGATATTCAAACAATGAAATTTTATTGAGCTCTTTACATTCAAACAATGAAATGTTATTAAGCTCTTTACATTCAAACAATGAAATGTTATTAAGCTCTTGATATTCAAACAATGAAATGTTATTAAGCTCTTTATATTCAAACAATGCAAACTATAAACTAAGCCAATTCTGCATATTTTGGTTTATTTTTTCATGTGCTTTTAAATTATAGAATCGAGTTGTTTTTATCAATCTTCCTTTTTTGTATTAAGTAAATGAAACAATTTAATATCATTATCAGAACACTAACAAAATGCCAAAATATCGAATAATACATTAATAATTAAAGAAAACGCTAACGCAAAAATAGATACAATGGGCAATATATTTATGCAATATCGGAACGTTTCCTAAACAGGTTTTTATCATTTGAACTAAATCGACAATTGAATGGACTTCATAATCGTTCAATTTAATCCCCTCTGTTTTCGCGATGAGTTCAGTACTCTTCATCACATGGTGCATGTACTTGGCCCATATTGTAACCAATGATGTCCTACAGATTACTCTGATATTTAATATGACATTGTTAAAATCTTGATGACTTTGAAAAATATTTGCAGGGTGTCGATACCCTGTAACGGCTGTAAGCATTATGCAAAATTTCACCCTGATTATATACGACAGTGTAAAATTTTAATGTCAGCGATTCAATATTCGAACGTTGAGTAATACTATAACAGGAGACATCTTTCTTATTGCCGCATTGTGTCAACAAAACAAATATATTGATATGTTTACCGTCGCTTGTCTTGCTTTACTGGCAACATATTTACGCTATCAATTTGGAGATGTATTCAAATAAGAACCATTTTACAGTTTCGTTTTACTCATTTTCATATGTTGTATATATATATATATATATATATATATATATATATATATATATAGCATCGCATTCGATAGATTACTGTTTTGTACGAGACATGAGAACTTCCTTTTGAACTATCTCTGTTAGTCTTAATACGAAAACTGTTTATTTTGCTCCTAAAACATATCAGCCATAAGAACACATTGCTGAAATTGACGAATGCATTTTAGATATTGAACGTTTGCAAAAATTCCACATATGACGTGCAAACAAAAATATCATTGTAAATCCTATATATATATATATATATATGTATGTATACATATATGTATATGTGTGTATATATATATATATATATATACGATGTTTGGCTTACATCGATTGTCTTAAAATATTTACATGATATATCTGATGTAATGACGAATGCATTTTAGATATCAAACGTTTGCTAAGTCCATATATGACTTGCCAAAAAATATATTAATTTAAATAACATCTGGACATATATATATATATATATATATATATATATATATATATATATATAAGTGTGTGTCTGTGTGTTGATGCACTGGTTGTCTTAAAATATATATGAGATATAATGAATTTCTGAAAAGTAAAATTAATAATAGTATTTAATGGTAGTCTTATATACATATGTAATTATATAATATGAATCTACAATATACTAGAACACGTACCCAGCGTTGCCCGGCATTAATCGTAAAGTTTAATTCATTTTAAAAGTAAAAAAAACAACGCAAAGGAACTAAGATATGTGCATGCGAGTATTATTCTTTTTTTCTAAAAAGTTTACTTCTTGTATGTAAAAAATATTCTCGATCTGAGATCGAAACCAAAATCTAGGGTACAGTAATTACAATAACCATTAGGCCAGTTTGCCACGTATGAAAATTTTGTTTTCAAACCTCAGGAAAGAGTTGTCCAATATATAAAAATCAGATGCCCCCCCAATGTCCCTATATTTCAATTCAGGAGCAACCCTTTTTTTGTATGTAAACCGGTTAAATATTTTCCACGTGTCTGAATATATTTCAAATCTTAAGTCTGTACATCACACATTCGTTGAGTATTTACGTCTAGAAGTTTTCTCTTACACACTTACAGTTTTACTTTTATAGATATGTAGATATGGCAAGCAATCTATATGGAATATTTGTATCCAATTTATATGAATATGTTGTACATAATAATCATAGCATTATACATAACACTACCAATGATGAAAAAACGCAATTGCACAATTAAATTACACTAATCTTTATAAATTATCAGCTTCGCCTGAAACAACATATCTCGATAATATATACACAGGAAAACAAACCTATTACATATAATGAGTATATATAGTAGAAAGTATACTTTGTATTTATATTTAAAAAATACAAAACTTATTTTCCAAAGGTGATAAATGATAATAAGTGATAAATGCTAGAAAATATATGCGTATCTCCAATTTTCAGGTTATTGTTAGGAAGTACATCCTTGCACCAGAAACCATTGTACATTTGATAAAATCAATCATATGAAAAATACAAAATACAAAGTGAAATCAATAATTGATATCAACGTTTGAATTTAATTAAAAAATATCGCAAATTTACAACATATCTTTAAAAAAATCCACCCTCAATGTACAACTATTAGGGATCGTCTTAGCTTGATTCAGCTGTGTGTTCTACAAAATTAAAAAAAAACGTCATAGCGTGCCATTGTTCGATGGGTTGGACTAATGTGTCGTTTTATAAATACCAAAGCGGGGTGAAGGCGGGTGAGAAAGAAGTATTGCGTATTTTAATACTATATTTTAAAACACCATGCTAGGTAAAATGAGTTCGATCTTGGATTAGAAACTATTATACATTTAATAAAAAAACTACAAGTACTAATTAACTCCAAGATGGTTAACATTTTGGAAATAAAGATTTCTAAACGATAATTTGTCATTTAAGCTGTTCTATTCGGAAGAAGAATACCTTCATTTTGAGGTGTCTACTGCAAGAGGAGAGAGAGACAACGTGTAAGGTATGTCAAGCAGACAAGGGTTTAGGTTTCATTGTTAAAGACTCTCCGTTTTATTGTCCCGTTCGTTATTTTCGTGAATATGAAAACCCACATGCACATAGAAAGACTATTAAATCTACACGTAACGTATCAACATATATAAAATATACACGTAACATATCGATACGTAGAGACACCCCTTATACAAAGAAAAGTAACTGTTATTATAATTCTAACCACTAGACGATACACGAGCGTCGATTGCAGAAACATGCAAACCTTATAAAAACTAGACACACGTAGACAATGATTTGCATTATAATTTTACATTCATGAGTTTAACAAGCACACTTTTTAACAAGCACACTTTTTAACAAGCACACTTGAAATGTTGACGTGTACGTTTCAATCGCGATTACATTAACATCTGATGGGATCGACCAAGCCAGGTACGTTTGGAATGACATAAAACTGTAACAGCAGGCATGTCACCCGCAATGTGCCATGTATGCTGTTCAAATATGCAGATGGTAAGTTAGAGAAAATGAGGAATAATGTAATAAAATCAGGGAAAGCAAATATCAGTTCGTATTGACTTGGCTTGGAAGGAACAGAACAGATTAGATACAATGTGTGAATCAAAGATCAGATGAAAAATTAATATTTATTCTTCAAAATAACAATAAAAAAAGGTTTATTGTATGAGGTTCGAAGCTGGGTATTTACAGGTGTCATAAGAAACTGGCTGAATATGAAGAACAATATTTGGTCATATAAAAAGGGGGCGATTATTAACATGAATAACATCTGACGATATGAAATTTTTAATGAAGGCGGAGAGAACTAGATGACAGATGTTTCGCCCGTCTCATGCAGGCTTATCCAAGAGCGATGGTCCACCATCCCTCTTGAGAATGAGTGCATAAGACGGGCGAAACGTCTAACCTGTAGGCCCCACCGCCTCCATTTTAAATTTCAAAAAAGAGTATAAAATAAAAAATGTATACATTAAAAAGAATAAAATCAGTATTTAAAGAAATATAAGGGAAATAAGCTCATAAAGCAGGCGCATCCTCTTAAAATTAGTTCGAGGTAAACACAGCGCTGTAGTCGATAAGTGACATGCGTTGTCTAGTTTAATATTGACACATAATTCATCGAAGAGAATTTTTAATAATAATAGGGATAAACAGGAAAAGAGTAGGAAAATAGTCGTGATGTAGAAAAATGCTTCCAAAATACATATTTAATGTAAATACGATGATTAATAGAAGCAAGAAATTTGTGAGAGATCCTGTACTTGTCTTTGTATTTTTCATTTCAACATTTATTTGAAATAAAAATCGCCTTTTCATTGTAAAAATTTTCTCAAAGTTTTCTTGAGATTTTGATAAATCTTATAACTGTTGGTTCTACACATGCACATTCAAATATTTATTTATAAAATACACGCCACTTTACAGTTAAGATTTTAGAGTTTTTTCAAGAGATCTTAAATCATTCCAAAATTAGTGAGTTAAAGAATAGCGGAAACCTTCTTGTTCGATTTATATTTGCTGTTGTAATGTTACATAACACGTTGTAGCATCGGTCGCAAAGTAAACAAAGAAACAATAAATAATTATAGTTTTGATAAAGGTATGGGAGTTGTTCTATAATTCTTTTTTAAATCTATTTATATTAAATTTGTGATAATATGAAATGAACTAAATTTGGACAAAATTTACAAAAAATAATCATTGTATTATATAGCTTCAATCCGTTAGGGTAAAATGTACTTCTTCCCATCAACAGTGAAGTGATTTTTTGTCTGGTGCTCAAAACTGGATATTTAGAAACACCAGTATCGATTAACCCACAAAAACTTCATGGAAAACAAATAGACAGAATATCAATAATGAACATAAGATCCTTGACGTGTTTAGAGGTTTATGTGGAGAAGAAGAAAAAATTGCTCCCCTTTAAAAAGCAATATTGGAAAGGAGGCGAAGGTGAAGAAAAGCAGTGACGTATGCTGTCCAAATGAGAAGGGAAACAGTTGCTAACTGAGGAACTGAAGCGAACTATCGATAAACTTTCTCGACAAAATTCTAAATAAGAAAACGCAGAACGAATGTTGATAACAGAAAGAAAATTGTACATTTAAAGAATTTTTCAAATCAGAACTGATGCCTTATTCTGGTTAACGTTGGAGGGTAGGGGGTAGCCCTCGATATATCTAAGGCTTTTGACAGGATATAGCACGATGGTCTTCTAAGGAAAGTTAGATCATGGTACCACTGGAAGAATACATAATGTAATTAAATTCTTCTTACGTAAGAGAAAGAGTCACATTGTCCTCGAAGATCGTATATCAATATGATATAAACGTGGGAGTACCTCAGGGATCTATCCTTGGACCTTTATTATTCTTGATAAATAAATGACCTCTATGATAAAATTGTTTCTGAGATGGGTATATTTGCTGATGACATCACACTCTATAACAGGCACGAGAGGAAAACAAATGAACACATATCTTAGGAAATGGCAGAAACACTAGAGGATGACCTCCAATCTGTAGTGGAATGAGGACAAAACATGGATGGTCACATTCAATGCTGCCAAGACTAAGCTTGTTTCCTTTAATAATTACAAGAAACCTTCTCTACCACCAATTGCAATGGCCAAGAACACATTACCCGAAAGTACTTCCTTTAAACTCCTCGGTCAAATGTTTACAGAGAACATGAACTGGAATAGATACATTGAGAGCATTGCAAAGGCTGCTGCAAAGAATGTGGGCTCTCTCTTCCGTGCTAGAAAACTACTTACGCCTGAAAGTATCCTGTACCCCTATAAGGCCACCATTCGCCCATGTATGGAGTTCTGTTGTCACATTTGGGCTGGTGCATCTGCTACTAGGGTCTCACTTCTTGACAGGGTTCAAAAGAGAGTCACCAATCTTACATCTAGGCTTCAGCCTCTGTCCCATCGACGAGATGTTGCATCCCTTTGGCTGTTCTTCAAGTACTTTAATGGTAAATACTCTGCCGCACTACAATTACTTGTACCCCCTCGACGTGAACATTCCCGACAAACCCGACAAGCAGCTAAATCCCACCCCTATACAGTAGAGATCCCTAGGTGTAAGAGAGCCTTCTACTCCAATAGTTTCTTCTTCAGAACTACTAGACTTTGTAATTCCCTTCCGGGATTCTGCTTTTCCAAATGTACTGACATACACAAGTTCAAGTGTAATGTGAACAGACATCTTGCTACTCATCTCCCCTCATAATACCCCTGCAACTTATGTTCCCGATAATAGCCTCCTACTTCAAAGGGGCACTGTGCCTTGTTTGAGGTGAAAATTTGAATAAGAAAAAATAAATAAAAGCTCTTGTGAATTTATACAAAATTCCTGAGTTTTCAATTAATTAGATGAGACAAAATTGGCAGAACACGTTGGATTTCTCGCTGATATTTCAAATTGGCTTTCCTAACTTGTTTCTGTTACAGATAAATTAAACAATGAGAAATTGAATTTCGGAGTTTTTTTCCCCCATTTACTCACTAAGAGTTTACATCCTGAACTGTTCATTATGTTCTAGAGGCTGACCACTAGATATATAATAATGTGATTCTTATATAAAGATAATGAGGCTTATTATTTTGCTATATAATTTATATTCGCGTTCGTCATGTACATGGCCACACGTGTATAAATTAGTTGGCTAAAAACAAAGAGTGACTATTCTTTCTTAAATTGAAAAATATTAAGCAACATTGTGTAACTGCGTATAGTCGGAAAGGAGAGAACAAACGAAATAAATAAATCCGCCCCGGCGTTTTTTTTTATAAAGGCATTTGTTGCTATTACTTTTCTAAACAATGCCTACTTGTATTTTTTACTGCGCATTTAATCAGTTATGATTTTTGTAAAACCCCGCCGTCTCAACGCCAACTAAAAATCTCTCGACCCCACCACAGAGCCACACGTCTATGTCACCCTGTTCAAGTCTTTCTTCTGCCTTCAACCTTACATGTCCATCTTCCTCGATCGCACTTTGCCTCTCTTCGACTACGTGCTGTCCTTTATTTCTTTACCGTGTCACGCAAGTCCGTACACACTTTCTAATTTGTATATGTGTTTTTTCGATTACTACTGCTAAGATCTTCGTAAGAGCCTCTGCTATATTTTACCACGCGCCTACGGAGATTTGATAAAAATACATAGGCATCTAAGAAATAGATTATTTATTATTAGTTATTATTTATTATTAGTTATTTATCTATCTCCTAGAATAAGAAGATACAAGAGTCAAAAAGAGAGATTGAAAAATCAGGGTCCTAAGGAAAGAGCATTATGTCAACTATGTTATCCTTAACAAAAGAAAATCCAAAAAGACTTATTCAAATAGGCCAAACACCTAATCGACCGAGGATGATAAGATTCTTTTCCTAAATTCGAGAACGAACAGAATAAGATGGTCACTCTATAATCCGCAATTAGTACTCTACCCCATGAAGACCAAGTTTCCTCAAACTTTGATTGTCTTTGAGTGTGATTCCATTACCACTAATTAAACAGCGGTACAATTATTTTAGGACAGTGCTTTACCCAATGAATTGGACTCAAAATATAATCATATGCATAAAATACTAATTTATTTATTGCGAAATTTTATCCTCATCTGTTCAGTTGTTGTATCAGGACGTTTCAGCCAACTATGCTCTGGCATTTATCAGGTGGTAACAGTGACGGGATAGGAACTCCGAATTTTCTAACTGCACCCTCAGCAATTACTGAAACAACACCTAAACAGATGAAGATAATAGTCAGCAATAAATGAACAAATAATACTCATTTCAATAGTGAATCCCAATTAAATAATATACATAATATACTATTTCACTATATTGCAGCTGATCCATGCAACTAGACTAGCACCCATCCCTAGGAAGGGATTCCATCGACAACCATCTACTTGATGTGCGCCTGTTTTAACCTCCGCCCAGGGGATCGGTATCGACCTCATTAAACTTACTTATATAGACACTATAGACACTTGTCCACCGCCTATACAATATATACAGGGTGACCAAAAAAAAAGGGCCCCAACTCTAATTAGGCCCCGTTTCTTAGTGTTTTGTCCGAATGAAATAAACTTTGGTCATAACTAGTTTATTTTATTCAAAACATCGCATCAAATCATTAGGGTCATTGGCCTTTTTTTCTACGTTCTACAGCATATGTTCTAGATTACCTCTATTTAGCTTTTGTTTTTTGGGGGGAGGGGTCACCCTTATATTAGACATTAAGAGAAGATTTTAGATAGATATACATAAATACCCGTTCACATACACTTTTTCATGATAAAGTTCGAGCCTAGAATTAGATGAAATCGAGCAATTGCATCGACAATGGACAACGCCAGCTCCAAAGTGGATTTCGATGTACTGCATCTCATCAGTGACGTGCTCCGACATTGAAGCGAATCCAGGTCGATGTTGATGTGATGTCTACCGCCTGCATACAAGCATTAACTATCTTAGTTGTATAGGATGCGTGACTTGTCACATAGTGGAAGGTAGAAGTAAATAAAAATATAAAAATGAAAATCGAGGGAGATCCAACAGATAGCGCCGTGGCCCATACGGTTAGGTCGTCAGTATTGCACGCTTCATGCGTGCGACCATCTGGGTTCGCGCCTATGTCGGAGCACGTCACTCATGAGATGCAGTACGTCGAAACCCACTTTTGGTCTGGCGTTGTCGATGCAATTGCTCGATTTCATCTAATTCTGGGTTCTAGCTTTATCATTAAAAAGTGTATGTGAACGGGTATTTATATATATTCCACAGCCGAAACCAACGTTGCAGCCAACAAACCGGAAGTCCTAGACTCGGGTTTCGCCCTCACTTGGGATCATCAATTAAACACATCTGCGCTTAGGATTTGAAATCCGAACCTTTTGCATACTAGGCGAACACTCTACCAACTGAGCAAACACGCCAACACATAAGAATGTTTATTAACTTACACAGATCAAGCATTGTTAAATCCAAAAAAAAAATACGTCGCAAAATACATCATATCCGGATTTAGCGTCCTATATTTATCTCAATTATATTTTAATCAACTAGAAAGCATTAAAAAATAATTAGCAACACATACACTATACTCGACATTTATTTTTTTTTTCGCTTCCTTATATACATTTTCTTTCATCTGTGACGGAGGGGGGGTTCATTATTTATAAATGTTCGCTAACGTGTTTTTGTTTTCCGTTTATGAAACTTTCGATTTCTGAGTAAAACAGTTACATATTTTTTTTTGCTGTTTATTTGTTGTGTCAAATACAACCTAAAACCTTTCATTTGTTTTTGGTGTGCTTTCTTTGGGGTTTTTTTTTTTTAAGATTGTTAGATTTACATCATATCAGTTGTTACCGTTCTATATTTAGCTCAATTACATTCATACCAAATAGAAAACTGTTAACATAAGTAACACGACAGAATGTATAATCCACATATCTTGTATTTTTTGTTTCTTACTTGCGGGAAAAGTAGGGTTCAATATTTCTATATGTGTTTTTCTTTTCTCCGTTTTGAAAAACACGGCGAGTTCAACATGGGTGGCAAAAAATCGTTGCTTCGCTAACCACGCATGCTCGTCCCGCGTTCTTTCTTTATTTGGTTTAAATAGTAAGAAAACACGGCATTATTTCAATTAAGTCAATGTGGTCCAGTGCATAAAGGAGCAGAGTGGAAATATAGGGGTTTTTAGAATTCCACCACTGTAACGTAGTTTTTTATGGAGAAAGTTTTAACATTGAATAGGGTTTATTTATGTGATTTGCGTTCTACATTTTCTTATTTTTATCGAAATGACACGAAAAACCTTGATTTAGTTTTTGGTGTTTTCTTTTTGTGTGCTTTTTGGGTCTATTTTTATTTTTCATTTTAGTTTATTTATGGGGCGATTACAGTGATAGGTGAAATAATTGCAGTAATCAATAAAAACAATAATCAAAGATAAATACAAGGAAGAAGTTTCGTTTCATTTCATTAGGATAGAATTACATGTTTTAGTTCTTAAATAAAATTTCTGCTTCTATATATAACTTTGAGATCAACTATTTTATAGCCTGTCAACATTACCACAACTTCAACGACTAACTGGATGTTTTTTGTTGGTTTTCCCTCTCTCTACTCGGCATGCCTACTACGTAATTTTTTTTCTTTTCCCTCACTGTTATTTTTTCTTCTTTTTTATACAGCTAGAGTTTAATTCTGATAGCCGTTCTTACCATGAAGAGTTAGCGGTGTCTAATCCGAATCCGTTCGTAGCACGAGGAGGTTAGACTTGCGCAGCAGCAGCAGCAGCAACAACAACAACAACATCAACAACAATAGCAACAGCAAAAACAACAACAACAAAAAACAACAACAGCAGCAACAACAACAACAGCAAAAACAACAACAACCGTATCTTAACTTTTTTTCAAGGAAGGTGCACTTCCACGGAGCAAAGCCGGTTAGTATGGTGCTGCTACTCAGAAATATTTATAAAAGCGTATGAAGTGTTTTATGACATAAATCGTTGTAAATATTTTATAATGTTTATTTAGTCTTATAGATTTTAACACACTGAAAAAGTATATGCAGTTAATATTGGCGAATCCTATAGCCATAAGTACTGAGAAAACCATTAGCTCCATAAAACAGCACTTTGTCATTGAACGTCTAAAACCGAATACAAATGAGGGGAACTCTATGCCTAAAAAGAATTAAGTTCTTTGTCACGCTCTTTTCTAAGTGATTCCACCGTCGGGTTATCTAACAAAAATCACGACAAATCTAGAACAGACGATCTCAAGAAAGCTTTATTTTACTTGTATTTTTCATGCACGAAAAATTAGTCACAGGAAAAATTAACAAATATGACAGCACACACTTTCTGTGACCATACGTGTAACGTTTTTAGTAGATTATAGTGTGATATGTTATCTGTATAAAGTTGAGGTTTTCGTTGCAGCTACATTAATATTGAATCCTCTATTTTACTTACAAACATTATCCAAACGAACTACTAATATGCTCACATGGATATGAGAACAACTAAACAATGGTTAACTAATTTGCGTATCCTTCATAACATTTTTCTGCAATTATTTATTAATTTTTATGGTGATTGAATACCTGGTTTCTGTTTGATTATTTCGCCCAAATCATTTAATGCATAGTTTCTACATCGTGCATAATTTCGTAGCATTTAGGGTGATAATATTATAGCACACGAAGCAGTAACCTACTCTGTGTGTGTGCAGAACGTCTTTACCAAACTCAACTCTGTCTATTTTTAAACTGGACATAAAGGGAATGTATACCTGTAGAATAATTTCCATTTGTTTTTTAGTTGGTAAATTATTTGCTAATAAGTCAAAATTAAAAAAATAAACAATTGATTTTGTACAAAAGTAAGTTAATAAAATATATTATTTTGTGCATGTGCAAATATACATTCGTAGCGTGAAGCCGCTTACCTTCCTAATCTATATGTCGATAGCTCAAACGGTAGCGATCAGGGATTGGGAGCTAAATATTTTTGTTTCGATTCTGACTGGTGGCATCTAAGTCATTGTTTCTCGAATATCTATAATTGTGTAGCGAATAAAGGGGAATAACCAACAACCCGAACGTCACATGGACGGTAACCGAGAAGGCGGAACTGCTAGCCCAGCGATTCGCCTCGAACTCCACCTTAGAGACACGAAACAACTTCGTCCTAAAGTTCCGTGACATCATAAAAAACGTAGACATATCAAAAGCCGTGTGGACCTGATCTCATCCCTGCTATACTAATTAAGAAGTTCTCAGCTGAGCTGAAGCCTGTACTTTCCAGGCTCTACAATACATCCCGTGTTGAATGTTGCTTTCGTCTTTATTACCTAATAAATTTACAAGTTCTACAGAACAATCACACTAGAACAGGTAAGTCGTGCGTCGGGGTTACAGACCAGGCTCATCAGAGCACTCGCATGGGTTGTATCATAATAAATACCATACTTAAATAAAATTTTACGGTCTTCTAAATAAATTAGCATATTTTTTCTAGCGATTCTTCTCTTTCTATAGACAGGATTTATTATTATTTAAGCGAGGTGAATCCAATAGTTCTACTGCAGATATTCGAATATTAATCTCTGAACGATTATACCAAGCACTGGATAAGGTAGGGGAGGGAAGAGCAGTAGCCCTTGATATATCTAAGTCTTTTGACAAGGTATGGCACGATGGTCTTCTCATGAAAATAAAGTCCTGTGGTATTACTGGACGAATGCTTAGCACAATTAGATCCTTCTTAAATAAGAGAAGAATCCAGTTGTCCTCAATGGGCGTACGTCCAAAAATGTGATATAAATGTGGGTGTACTTCAGGGGTCGATCCTTGAATCGTTATTATTTCTGATATTCATAAATGACTTACCTGATAAAATTGTCTCTGAGATGGGTATATTTGCCGATGACACCACGGTCTATAGCAAGCACGTGGGGAAAACTAATGAGCACATATCTAAGGTAAGGGCTGAAACCCTAGAGGAAGACCTTCAGTCTGTAGTGAAATTAGGTCAAAAATGGATGGTAACGTTCAATACTGCCAAGATAAAGCTCGTTTCCTTTAATAGTTACCACCACTAGATATGGCTAGAACTATTTTACCTGAAGGCACTTCGTTCAAGCTCCTTGGTTTAATGTTCACAGGAAATATGAGCTGGAATAGATATATTGAGATCATTGCCAAGGTTGCTGCAAAGAGGGTGGGCTCTAGAAAGTTATTTACACTTGAAAGTATCATGTTCCTTTACAAAGCCACCATTCGCCCATGTATGGGGTACTGCTGTCACATTTGGGCTGGTGCATCTGCTACTAGTCTCTCGCTCCTGGACAGGATCCAAAAGAGAGTCGCCAACCTGATAGGTCCCGAGCTGTCATCTAATCTTCAGTCCTTGTCCCATCAACGAAATGTTGCATTCCTCTGCCTGTTTTGCAAGTATTTTAATGGTGGATGCTCTGACGAACTACAAGCACCTTTACCCCCTCGACGAAAATACACCCGACAAACCCGACAAGCAGCGAAACCCCACCCCTACACAGTTGAGATCCCTGAATGTAAGAAAGCCTTCTACTCTCATAGCTTCTTTCCCAGAATTGCAGGACTTTGGAATTCTGTTTCGGTTTTCTGCTTTCGCAACTGTACTGACATGCAGAAGTTCAAGTGTAATGTGAACAAACATCTTGCTGCTAAACTCTCTACTTAGTACCCCTGCAACTTACGTCCCTGATAGTTGCCCCCTACATCAAAGTGGCAATGTGCTTTGTTTGGGACGAAAATGTAATTGAAAAATAACTGGAAGATGGTCTTTAAGGAACCAGTGTACAAAAATTCTGGAAAGAAACAGACCCTCTCAATTTTTGCTCTTGAATCTCATCCCCCTCTTCACTTAATCCTTGAGACCTTGTTAATGAAACATTAGTTCACAGATCGCAAAAGCAAATCTTCTCCCTGAAAAACAATATAGATTTAGGCAATGTCGTTCTACTGCAGATATTTTAACAGTCATCTCTGAAACCTTATGTCATACAGTGGATAACACAGGCTAAGCCAAGACTGTAGCCCTTGATATACCCAAAGCCTTTGACAAAATCTGGCACAAAGGCTGCTAATGAAAATTAAATCGTACAGTCTGGGTAGACGTATACTTAATTTGCTTATATCCTTCTAAGACAATAAGACCATCCAGATTGTCATGTACGGACTTACATCCAAGCAGCATAGCATTAAGTTCTTCAGCGGTCGATTATGAGTTCACTATTATATTCATAAACAACTTCGCTGATAATATTGTCCAAGATAGGTATATTTGCTGATAATACAGCGCTCTATGACATGCACGGGACAGAATGGACATACACAAATCTAAGACAATGGAAGAATCGTTAGAAAATTTCCACCAGACCTTAGCGGAATAGCGGAATAGCGGAATAGTGGAATAGCGGAATAGTGGAATAGTGGAATAGCGGAATAGTGGAATAGCGGAATAAGGGCCGCAAAGAGAAGGTAACATTTATTACTAGTCTGTCTAAGATGCTTTTATTTAACAATTGCGAGACGCCGCTCCAATCGCCGATATCCATGAAAAATAACATCCTACCTAAGATGTCCTCCTTTCTAACTCATCGGCCTTACATTTACGGGCAATATAAACTGGAACAAATACATTGAGGACATTGCGAAGTCTGCTGCAAAGAAGGTCCGTTCCATCTATCACGCTAGAAGACTACTCAAACCTGAGAGTATCGTCTACCTCTCCAACGTCACCATTCGCCCCTGCATTGAGTATTGATTCCACATTTGGGCTTGTGCATCTAGCCACTAGCGTCTTCCTTTTAGAAAAGGGGCAAAACAGAGTTTTCAATCTGATCGGTCCCAATTAGTCAAATAAGCTCCAACCACTGTCCCATCACCGCAGTGTTGCATCTCTGTGCCCGTTTTATAAATATTTACAATCTGATGTTAGTGTTCTCATAGTTTGTAACAAGTCTATGACATTGATGTTAGTGCTCTCATAGTTAGTAACAAGTCTATGGCATTGATGTTAGTGCTCTCATAGTTTGTAGCAAGTCTATGACATTGATGTTAGTGTTCTCATAGTTAGTAACAAGTCTATGACATTGATGTTAGTGTTCTCATAGTTTGTAACAAGTCTATGACATTGATGTTAGTGCTCTCATAGTTAGTAACAAGTCTATGACATTGATGTTAGTGCTAAATAGACTTCGTGACTTAGTGGGGATGCCCTTTTCTCTACCTTGCAACCTCTCTCCCACAGAAGAGACGTTGCGAGCCTGTCCTTATTTTATCGTTATTTCCATGGCAGGTGCTCGTCTGAACTCCAATCTCTGGTTCCCCCTTCCCAATCTTTCACGAAAAACACCCGTCTAGCCGAATCCACTGTGAAAAATTTTCCCCACTCTTTTTCTGTGTGTCTAAATCAAAACGTGGATTCCATGAACAAAGCTTCTTTCTTAGAACTGCGCGCCTGTGGAACTCTGTTCCGTTTGCCTGCTTCCCACCTGACTGCAACTTGGATGTCTTCAAGTCCAACGCTAACAAATTCCTAATGAACCGCCCCCTTAAGTAAACACTTCATCAAATCTCCACACTAACGTAATGTACTCGCAATAACCCTTATCCCTGAGTGGCTTCCGGGCCTTGATAAGTCGTGACCAATCTGTAAAAAAATATATTTAAATGGAATGTGCTTTGATCAATTCGTTGCACTTGTGCCCCCCTAGATTTACATATCTCCGCCAGACCCGCTTAGCAACATCATCTCACTTATTCACTAATGAGGTTCCTGACGGAAAGCTTTCTACTCTAATGTTTTCTTCCTTCGAACAGCTAGACTTCTGCTACCTGCTTTCTTTACTGTATTACCATGCAGAATTTTATATCTTACATAACCCAACATCTGGTTAATCTTTCCTATGCCTGGTTTCAAATAGCCCCCCCCCTTACGCCCAAGTGGCGATACGTCTTGTTTAGAGTCAACGTGAGTTAAAAACGAATAAGAGACCCTATACATCGCCAGTAACTGTTCTTATTTCTTTTCCAAGATGTTTGACGAAAGTTGGTGGCTACACTAACTGAAGCATTCCACAAACAAGACTTAAAATGAAGAATCCTTATCGGGGAATGCTGAAAAGGTTGCTCAGGCACTTTTACGGGACAGGGTGCCCCTGAGAAGAGGCACTGACTTCTCAGACCCAGTTTCCGACTCTGATATCGCAGTTCTTGCAGTGAGAGAACTAGATACTTTATTCATAAGAAAATCGAAATAGTCTAATTCGTAGAACGACAGACTGGTTATCTTAATGTTTCAGGTTTCGATGTTCGGTCATGGTAACTCGCTTTTGATCAGAAGATATAACCGTTGGCCTTGAAGGTGATGAATTGTAACGTGTAGAGCAGCAGTCCTTCGGCAATGAGAACTTCTTGTAAAGAAGTTCTGTTACTTGATGCTAAAAACAAGACGAAGAAAAAATCGATTTTCGGTGTAGAAAACGAGTTTTGCTGCGGATGTCTTAAGAAGAAAAACCAAAGATTGGATATTAATCGAGTATGTTAGTCGGAGATGTTCAATATATATTTTCCAATTATATTTTTCTACTATGTTGGAACCATTGCAGGCTGAAGTGTAGACTGCAATCGACATTTGCCAAAGTTAATGTTGTCGTTCAGTAGAAATAAACACCGCATTATCATCATTTTGTTTGTAATTATTACGCTGCACATATATTAACGGAAAGGAGATAGTTTGTATTAGTTGTTTGGATCGGATCCATAGTTTGTAATAAGTCTATGACATTGATGTTAGTGCTCTCATAGTTAGTAACAAGTCTATGACATTGATGTTAGTATTCTCATAGTTAGTAACAAGTCTATGGCATTGATGTTAGTGTTCTCATAATTAGTAACAAGTCTATGATATTGATGTTAGTGCTCTCATAGTTTGCAACAATTCTATGACATTGATGTTAGTGCTCTCATACTTAGTAACAAGTCTATGACATTGATGTTAGTGCTCTCATAGTAAGTAATGTTCTCTTAGTTTTCACGATCGTTCAGCTAACAATGATTTCAGTCTCATTTTTCGTATCTTCAATTTGCTCTTGGCCTTCTTAAGCGGTTATTCAATAGTAAACTATTCTGTTCTGATAACAGCAGTATTTTATAGCGTAATACTATATTATAATTTTACTTATATAAAGAAATACAATACAGATTGTTGTGTCTCTAAAAAATGGTCATAAAGGAAAACCAAGTAGACGAGAATATATTATACAAAAAGTAAAATAAAAAGTAAGGTTGTCCGTATTAAACAACAGTTTAGTTAAAGTTTGTACTGACGCGTTTTTTTATATAGTGACTAGCAGGTTGTCCGGCGTGGTAATTTGCCACATAACTCGTAGAGATATAAATCATTGCACATGCAAAATTTCAGCTAGATCAGACAACTGAAAGTGGGTCAGGGGTATTACTTATTGCACGGCCCTCGTAAACATGGAAAAGTAAACGGACTTGGAAAAAGACAAGATATTCTAATAAAAAGTATAATTTTTTAATTTAAAATATTGCGGCATTAAGAATTCTTTTTAAAATTCAATTTAACATTAATTCTTTATAAATACTTCAATATTTTAAGTTATAAATTTATTATATTTTTTACTAGAATATTTTGTCTTTTAATTTTCCAGTTTTAACAACTAGCGCTTTTACTTTTCCATGTTTAAGTCTTAATCGTATTACTTTTCATGCGCGCATTTTTCTAATGTAATCCATGATTATTCTAGGCTTTGCTTTAAAATAAAATTTTCTCTCTCTGTTTCAATTGTTACAAGTTTTATTGCTATGGCAACCATCAGCCAATCAAAAAAAATATGTCAGTTCCTTTAAGATTCTGAGAATTTTTGAACACATTAATTTTCTTATAACTTTTGTTTACTGAACAAAAATTGATTTTTACTTTCAGAAAATAGCGGACAAGTTGACGTAAGAACTTTTAAATATGTTTGAAATTATGTTGTAAAATGAGTGAGCGATAAAGCTATATATATATATATATATATATATATATATATATATATATATATATATATATGTGTGTGTGTGTGTGTGTGTGTGCGTGTGTCTGTGTATGTATAAATATGTATATGTGTGTTGAATCTAATGCCCGGTAAGAATTGTTATTGATGGATACGTATGAAACTAGTAATAATAAAAATATAATCATGATTATATATCTCCATCTAAGAGAATAGCAGTATAGCTATATTCCAAGATACAAATATTTACTTTTTCATGAAAAACAGCATATTAAAACGACGGTACATGTTAGAGGTCTGTTTCGTTATGCAGAAACAAACGGTTATTATTATGACAATTTCATCGCTTTTCGTCCATATATTCTTCAGCAAAAATAAAAAATCCCTTGCTTAGATAGAAAACAGTACATAGCATTATAGTACTGCAAGAAGAAAATGGTCCATAGAAGAGTAAACATCGTGTGTTTGTACTGACAGCCATCTTTGTTCATATTGTAAAGCAAGACAGATGTTATTCAACGTATCAATAAGAGAGTTATGAATGTTTTAAAATTATACTAAGAAATAATTAAATATTATTTGACTATTACTTTATTTGCCTAATATTTACTTGTTGTAATCTGTTAACTAGAGGTATATCTAAAATAGGGTTTAGATCGGTTGAAAATACGAAACTAATTCTTTATATTTATTTTGGTGCGGTTAGATTTATTGGTAATTTACTAATATCAATAAGGTTCCCGCAAACACACGCACACACTCACACACATAACTACACCCATATATATATATATATATATATATATATATATATATATATATATATATATATATATATATATATATATATATATATATACGTTAGGTTGGTGAAAAGAAAATTTTACATTCAACTTCTAGTCAAAAAAAGATATTATTTTTGAACCAACCATATATATGTATATATATATATATATATGTGTGTGTGTGTGTGTGTGTATGTGTGTGTGTGTGTGTGTGTGTGCATATCACTACTTCGTTTACTCACATAAATTAATATACGAAAGTATAAATTTATGCGTAAACTTTAAGTATTTACTACAATACGTAAGTGGAGCTTGGTAGTAAGTCATATTATATAAACAGCCCTGTTTCGTTGTATCGCAACTCATCAGTGCCCCTAGACTGGCACCTCTCTCAAGCCGAGGATTGAACCTAGAACCATCGCTTTGACAGTCAGCAGTTCTGCGGATCGACTCACGGGAGCGGCACACGTAAATTATCTCACCAAATGTCTATTCAAACAAACATTTGTCCACCACTTTTTTTATAGTGCTCTAACCGCTTTGTTTATAAACAAACAGTGAGCATCGCATTTTTTCAACCAATTATGCAGCGGGTGAGATTATTTACGACAGTGCTCTACGCAAAGAGGGGGGGGCTTAAAATATTTGTAGTCATCGTCATCGTATTTTGTAAACACAATATATATATATATATATATATATTGTGTACAAAAAGATTTTAAAAGAGACAAGTCATTGGTACTCTCGGTCTCAAACTCGATAATCACTTCAGATGATTATTGGCTGAAGAGAGCTTGATATAGGTATCTAAAAAGGTCCCTTGTATTTTAGATATATTTGTATTGGTTATCGCAAATATAACAATACATATACACCCTGCCAATATAAACATACTATTATGGCCTATACAAACACGTATATATATATATATGTATGTATATATATATGTGTGTGTGTGTGTGTATGTGTCTGTGTCTGTGTGTGTATTTAGTTAAAGGTTTTCACCATTTATGGAAACTACTTATAAATTATTATATCATGTTTCTAATTTATACTATTTGTGATTTTAGTTTGTTATGATTTAATTTATATTTTATAATTGGTCAATATGTCTAAGCAAAACAATTATTAATAATATACTTGTTTAATAATATCATTACTTTCTAGCAGATGCTTGAAGATAAGCGATCCATATGTTTTCTATTAGATTTTCGTGATTCTATGATATCGAGTTATTTTATGTATTTATCTTATTATTTTTTCTTGCGGCATTAAATGATGATACACTTTTGCTCTATCAAAGCAAAGAATTTCTCATTTTTCTGAAGAGTATATGCACGAAAAAAGACGGTATTAACATTATAATAATTGTTTGTTTTTGCCCAACGAGACGGATCTATAAGATATGTACCGAAATTTTAATATGCTTGAGGAACTGCTTTTCATAGGAAAATAAATATTTGGATTTTGGAATGTTACTATACTGTTATCCTCTTATGTTGTTATATGTTACATGCATTACGTTTCTAAACAGAAAGGATTCGCATACATATTATCGGTTAAATATGACACATATATGAAAACAATACTTTACCAAAACAACATACATATATAATCGGACGATTCAACATTTTTTCTTGCTTTCTATCTCGCTGCCTCCGTTCCGTTGTCGAAAGACAAATAATACTCCCTGAAGGCGCAGCTGCACGTGTAATAGTGCGGCCAGGGTTGCGTAATCTCCAATCACAACTCTTCTGAATCGTCACTGCTTGAATCCAGTGTCAAGGAAAAGTCCAGGACAACTGAAAATAATGCGGAGATGAGCGGAGATTACATACACCACCAGGAAGTCCCAAATGGCCACCCATCTGGTACTGGCCAGACTCATTGTTCCTTAACTTCGATGATCTGATGAGAATCTGTATGTCAAACGTGATTATTCCGATTCTGATACAAGTTCCGATTCGGATTATTTGAACATTTTTAAACATTTTATTAAACATACGATGCTTTTTAAAAATGTCAATATATATATATATATATATATATATATATATATATATATATATATATATATATGAGAAAACAGTTAAAAAAAACACTTTGAAATGAGTTAAAAAACATATTTAATCTGAAAAGGAAACACTAGATTAATGGATAGTCCTTCATCCGCGGAGTTTCGAAGAAATACTCTCCTTCTCATCAGAGGGTAGGAATTAGCCAAATGCGGGATCGGATTTTGCATGCAGAAGTATTTGATGAAACAATAAGTAAGTCAAAGATCTTACTTGAAAACAAAATAAGTTAAGCAGAGGGAATATGCTGAAGAAAAAGGTGATTACACATGAATGGATAGTCTGGTGGAAGATAAAAATCAAGTGACGGTAAAATCCAAATGTAAAACTTCAAGAAAGTTAAAAGAATTTCCATTTGTACAAGTAAAATCCAAGGAAATCCCAAGGAAATATATATATATATATATATATATATATATATATATATATATATATATAGTAAGTTATAAAATGTATATGGCGATTAAGCAACACTGAATATTCCGCGTTTCATCCACTCTAGGATTCTTCAGGCTTATGCGGAATATTCAGTGTAGCTTAATCGCCATATACATTATATAACTTACTAACTAGCTCTACCTAAGTATTGATCACTTTTGAAGTAAACGCATAAATCTATACTTCGTATATTAATGTTATGTGAGTAAATTAAGTAGTTATATATATATATGTGTGTGTGTGTGTGTGTGAGTAATGTGCACTAATATATTGATTAATACTGGTAACAGGTTAACAGTTGGTTGTATCGAAATAGTAAAATTGATAATCCATTACTTCATCAGTTATCATGTATTGCTGATCGCATAAAAGGCTGCAACGGATACCATCGTGGTAAAATCGAACAAGTAAAAAAAATCTAAGAAATAAAAAAAAGTCAGCTTCTTCTTTGATCTTTACATTCTGCCCATTTACGCGAGTTCAGCATCGTAAATTTTGGTAGTTTCATGTCAGTCGCTGGAAATGTTTCCGGTTCGTCAAGAAAAAAAAGGCCATTTGTCGCATAAGAGTACGGTCCTTAATAATCACATCCAAAGAAAAATACGCATGTATATATATATATATATATATATATATGTGTGTGTGTGTGTGTATATAGATGTATATATATATGTGTGTGTATATATATATATATATAATATAAAGCTGAATGTTTGTGTGTGTATGTGTGCGTGTGTATGGGTGTGTGTGTGGTCACGAACAGGCTCCTATATGGTTTACTATTTTAAAAAACTGATTACATATAATGATAGAAGATTTATCAAGACACAGGAATGGGTCTGTTTGATCTGACAGAATGGTGATTCATTAAAATTGTGGGGTCTGCGTTCGCGCATGGTCCACAAAGTATGGAAATAAAAAAAATTTAAATTAAAAAAAACGTTTACGAGTGTTTTTGATATAGATGTACTTAAGAATACTTTGATACGAAATTTTTAACTTAAATAGAGATGGTATAATAAAATTGTGAGGTCTGCGTTCGCGCCTGGCATCCATACAATGGAAATAGGCACAAACTTTAATAAAGAATTTTCATATCTATCTGCGTAAGTATACTTTGATAATTATGTTTCAGTTTGAATAAATATGGTATAATAAAATTATGGGGTGTTCCTTCGTTCGTTCCTGACCTCCATATGTTAGAGAATGGATAGAGAGAGAGAGAGAAAGAGGAGGGGGAGTGTGAATTACAGTGTAGACACGTTGACAGGAAGTTAAGATCAGCTGATTGGATTGCGTGTGAGTCATGTTATCAGGTTATCTGAATCGAGGAGATTTGGGTGTCGACTTAGACGACAGCGGACGGCTTTGCCGTTGTCTCCTCCCTTTCGCTGGGGGTTGGGAACGAACGCTGACGTGGTAGAAATAAGATCTAGAAGAAAAAAACAACACAGACCAAATTCACTTTCCACCTTCTGCAAGACATTTGGGACAGTGAAATAAACTATAGAACCAATTTCTTGTCTTGGTGTGAAATATATCTTCGTCCCCCAAAACAGATATAAAGTCTCCCTCCCAGATGAGAATTTCCAGATGGACCAACGAAGAAGCAGAGGTATGTGAAAATGAATGTTACACACATATTCACACTTAACAGCATATGAACATATGTAATAGAATGACCACTAGACGAACACACAACGACATTAACTCTGATAAGATAATCAAACACTCAATCTTTTATAAATAGACACGTTTTAATATATCATCTCCATTCCAATTTCAACCTGTATACAACAACCGCTCATTTCATGATACAACAACGTAATAAGCGCTCATTTGGTGTCCGTTGACCAGTTGGCATCGACGCTGCGATATCGAACCTGGGGTGAAAAATACAACGTGGGAGTAGGTCCTGAAATTGGAATGAGATTACGTGTCAAGTAAAAAAAGAGACAAGAAAACACAGGCAACACAATAAAATCTCTGGAAAAAAAAGAAAGAACAATAGAAAAAAGCAATACACACGTACAACCTTTTCACGAAGAAAGAAAAGAAAGACATACAGACACACAGATGTAAAACTTTATACATAGAAAATAGTTTTAAAAAATATTTATCGTATTAGGAATTAGCTCGTTATGAACCGAAAAAAAATATCACTTAGTGTAAAAATTAGAAGGAAAAAACAAAGAATTACGTTATTCTGTTTAAAGCAATGGACCGATGAGACAGTGAAAAAATGTAATGGGAACACGCACAAATGAAATTGTTTGGAAATGTGTCAATCATAATTTGAAATATTTACACCGTTGCAGAAGTTTATAAAGGAAATGGCCATCGCTTGTTTTGAGCTGGGTAAAAAAAGAAATGAAAGAAAAGAAAAAAGAATAAAAAGAATTGATGCTCTTTTTTACGCCAGAAGCAATGGACTTTTTCTGTAGATAGTGAACATTGTTTTTTCCAGTTTTAACGGCATTTTTTAACATTTTTTTAAGGACTGAAGAAGGTTGTTTTATGTAATTACTTAGAAGTTAATGTTCATTGTTAGAAAAAATGTGTATTGATGATTTGATATTGTATTATGTAATGTATAATTGTTGTTTTCCAAGGGTCTGCAAAATAGTAATTAAAAAAAAAGGAAAAAAAAGAAAGATAAAAATCAGAAGATTAGATTAAGATAAAATGGTCGGTCTAGTCAAATTAGAATTTTAAAAAGAGGGCAGGTTTAAATTTACGTAGGCAGTTAACTATTTTTTTTTTGGAAGAGATTCACAGGACCCTGCAAGGGGGATTTTTAATAGGTTTTTCGATTATGAAAAATGCTATTTTCGCCGTCTGTATGTAGCTTGGTTAAGCTGACCGGTGTTACAGTTGAAAGATCATATTCTTCGCATACAATAAAGATGGGAGTACTGCAGGCCTATGGGCTTAAAAGGATTGCTGTAGCTGTAACGAGGGTGAGCGATAGAATGCACCCACATAGATTAAGCTTGCAGATAGGGCCGCCTGTGAGCTTCAGCTGATTGAAAATGCCAAATCTTGGGAGTAACAGAACTTCCAACTCAAGAGCGGGCGTGTAGTGGTGACGTGGCCACTATGTAGTGAATCTGACGTAGGAGAAAGAAAAAAAGATAGAATATATGCCGCTGATACGTAAGAACTTTAGAAGTCAGAAATCTGTCGGATGAGATGTCGGCAAATTTTTTTTTGAGATAAGACGGAAGGCGCCTTGATATTGGAATTGGCATGGGATGGCTGGAAGACACCTGTTAACGAACATGAGGTTACTTTACCCACATCCCTGAATGATGCCATATGGCCCGTGAAAAAGGGTCCGGCCGAATAAATTATTTAAGACGGGGACATAGAAAACATAAGTCTGCGCCGTATATTTAACAACACACATTTTGTGCCGTTCTTGAACCAGAACACCCAGAAAGAGTATGGAAAAAAACAACGTAGGGTCCTTTCATTGAACAACGGTGAAAACAAAAAACAAAATATAGACACAACGGTAAAAAGGCATATTAAAATTATGTATAGTTATATATTATGCTAAATAAAGAGAAATAAAAAAATTAAAAAAAACAGATAGCACGATCGACATACAGATAACGAATTGTTGATTTTAAATATGAAAACACAGAAAGAAAAAATGCTATGTTACGGTGTAAAACAGAGGAAATTGAAAAAGAAAGATATATCAATCGACATACTGATAATAAATTGTTAATTTTGAATATGCAGTCAATGTGTAAAACAGAAAGAAAAAAAGAAATAGAAAAGAAATATAAACTTTAGTGTGAATGAAGAGACTTGTCACAATTACGAGAAACACGTCAATAAAATATTTGTTATGAATTTATAGGTTAAACAATTATATACAGTTAAAATGTGTTTAAATTGTAAAAGCTTTGCGTACTTTTAGGAAAAACAATGTGTTTTTTGTTAAGAAGCAAGGACAGTTTCTGCTAATGTGAAATTGTTTTTTTCTCTAATTGTACGTTTTTTTCGTAAGAATTTTTTTTATTTTTGAGATTGTGTGAGGTGGTAAAGGTGATGTAACCGACCTCGAAATTTGCTGAAGTCGACAATTTTGGGTTTCCACGAATCTATGTTTTGTTATTTGTAACTTTTTATTGGTGAGATGAGACTTTGTGAATGATTATAAGAATTTTTTTTATTTATATTTTCATGCGATTGATGTTTTCTCACATCAGAATTGTGCAGGTTTTTTCTTGTTCTTGGCCATGTATTTTTTTTTTTCGCAGAATAGAGGAGGAGTGAATTTTTGCCTTGTGGGATTTATTGAGATAATAATTAATTTATAAGTAAGAACATTTTGTTAATTAATTCATAATGATAGTAATACAATAGGAAAAAAGAGAAGCAAATAAGATTTATGCCTTGTAGGAAAAAAGACACTCTACTGGGTTGAATAAGGGGTCAACTAGTTCTTAAGTTTGGAAGAGTCAAAGGTTCAGTCGATATTTATTCTAATGTTCGAAATGGTTGTAGAATTTTTTTTTGTGTCGTTTTTTTGTGGGATTTTTCCCCGGATGCGTATTTCGGCGGGAGACAAAGGAAAATGCTCTCGTAATGTTATAAGAACAATCTTTTATCTCGTATAAGGCATGTGCTTGTGGAAACGCGTTATAGTGTGACGAGAGGTATCGTGATCTCTGCATGATCCTAAGATGTGAGATGGAGGCCATGGGGTCAGAGAGAGTTGTTGACTTTCGAGGGCGCAAGGATTCGCGCCACATGGTATTATTTGTGGATGTAATTTTATTTATTTGAATTATGATTTATTGAATAATGGTATGACAGTTTCTTTGCCAGTGGGGTGAGCTTAGGATTCCCTTAGAAAAAGTGGGTAATAAAAAACAAAATGTATGTCTGCGCCATACATTTTTATAAATAATGGGGGAAGGACTGTTAGAGAATGGATAAAGAGAGAGAGAGAGTGTGTGTGAATTACAGTGTAGACACGTTGACATGAAGTTAAGATCAGCTGATTGGATTGCGTGTGAGTCATGTTATCAGGTTAGCTGAATCGAGGAGATTTGGTTGCGACTTGGCCGATAGCGGACGGCTTTGCCGTTGTCTCCTCCCCTTCCCTAGGGGTGGGGAACGAACGCTGACGTGGTAGAAATAAGATCTAGAAGAAAAAAACAACACAGGCCAAATTCACTTTCCACCTTCTGCAAGACATCTGGGACAGTGAAATAAACTATAGAACCAATTTCTTGTCTTGGTGTGAAATATATCTTCGTCCCCAAAAACAGGTATCAGGTCTCCCTCCCAGACGGGAATTCCCAGATTGATCAACGAAGAAGCAGAGGTATGTGAAAATGAATGTTACACACATATTCACACTTAACAGCATATGAACATATGTAATAGAAAGACCACTAGATGATCACACAACGACATTAACTCTGATAAGATAATGAAACACTCAATCTTTTATAAATAGACACGTTTTAATATATCATCTCCATTCCAATTTCAACCAATATACAACAAACGCTCATTTCATGATACAACAACGTAATATATAGAATGGAAATATGTCACAAAGTTTAACAAGTTTTTTTTAATATAGATCCACAGAATATTGTGATAAGTGTTTCAGTGTGAACAGGTATGGTATAATAAATTATGGGGTTTATCTATTTTATTTTTACTTTCATCATATTTTGCTTTGGTTTTGATACCTCCAAATTCGAAGCTATCTCTTCACACCCCTTCCTTTTCATAACCTATCATACTTTCATAAATCAAAGTCCATTTTCTGTAGGCTGTTTATGAACCCAGTCAACGACGGGTACTTTTGCTTGTATATATATATATATATATATATATATATATATATATATATATATATATATATATATATATACGTGTTTGTATGAAGTGATCGAACACATGAATCCAGGAGTATTATCTGCAATCCTGGCGTGAACGACAAAGCAGTACTTGCTGTAAAATGTGAGTACCAAAAATAGCGTCGCACGATTTTGTATTTTTGACATTGTTACACTTTGAATGAGATTATCTCTAAAGATTTTAAAACTGCGCTCAATTCTGTAGTAATTCTATATGTTCGAATAATATATGAAATGATCACTCGGTCGTTTGTGCTCATTTTTGTAAGTGTAAATGTATAACAGAATTGAAAACAAGTTCATTTTTCTTTTGTAAAACCCTGTAATATAAAATGTTTGATAATGTGCATTTTTAGTTTCTTATTTTCGTCTACGTGTTCTTGTAGACAGAAGTAATTTTACATCTATTAAAGAAACCTAATAGAAAAACTCATTTCTTTTAGAGATTTGAAAGTATAGGAGCTCAGTTCAGCATTTCTTAATTAGTATAGTATAGATAAACAATGTACAAACACGTCTTGGAGGTGTGAGTATATTATATTAAGTAAGTCTATTGTATTAAGTAAGTCTATTGTATTAAGTAAGTCTCTCATAGTAAGTAAGTATGTTGTATTATGTAAGTATTTTATGAATTCGCATACATCAGAAACGAGTGATTATCAGATAATCAAGTGTGCAAATGGCAATTTAGAAGGAAAGTATTTTGTTGGAACTTTTGTTTTTTACTGACATTTTCTTCCATTCTTATGTAATTTCGATCAGTATATATTTTCTTTTTATTCTTTTTCCTTTTTATTCTACGATTTCTAAACCCATTTTTATATAATATTTAAGTAATTTAGTTATTCTTATTTGTGTATTCAAGGACTTTTGAGTCACTTAGTCATTTCTCTGCAGTGGTACTTTAATATGTTTATCTGATTATGTAGAATATCTATCAATCTATCAATCAATCTATCTATCTCTCTCGCTCTCTCTCTCTCTATATATATATATATGTATATGTATATATATATATATATATATATATATATATATGAAAGTTAAAAGAACAAGACTAAGCTAGATTTTGTAAAAGGAGACTTATCGGTATAATGCAAAGCTCAACATATTACTTTGAACCTTATATAGAGCATCAGTAAAAAAAAATTACATATATTTCCGTTTTCTTACTTTATTGATACTCTATACATATAATTTATATTTATACTCTATACATATTTTATGCATACATATACGCATATATGTGTATATGTATGCATATATATATATATTAAATTTATTTATACAAACATTAATGGCTACATATGTGCATACATTTTTCTGTAATCACCCGCGTTGGGGGACTACGTCTTCAGGCCAAGAATTACCATCGAAAACTCGGTAATTCTTCGCCTGAAGACGTAGTCCCCCAACGCGGGTGATTACAGAAAAATGTATGCACATATGTAGCCATTAATGTTTGTATAAATAAATTTAATATACCTGTTCTGTTCACTCATTGAGCACTCTTTGGTAGACACGTGTTTTTTTCATTGGATGTACTTCTAGGAATCTAAACTCTACTGGCTATATATATATATATATATATATATATATATATATATATATATATATATATAATGAATGGATGATAAAAGTCTATATTAAAAATTTAATGATGTTGACCATCATACAATTTATTCCTTTAATTCAGTTGACATTTAATTTTTTTATAGTATCTGCTTTTTTAACACAAAATCAAATATTTAATTATTATATCAATCAGTGAATCTATTTTGCCCTTAACTAATCAGAAGAAATAGCAACAATGATTCCACCAAAAAAATTGTAAATGTCAACTGAATTGAAAGTATAAATTCTAAGAAGGTCAACATCATGAACTTTGGAATGTAGAGTTTTGTCATTCATTCATTATATTGCTCTTTAATTATATTGAGCTTCTTAAGCAAGGGTTGGCATATATTATAAGGAAATTAAGTATATTTCTATAGAAATGTGTGTGTATATATATATATACACGTATATATATATATATATAATTATATATATATATTTATATATATATATATATATATATATATATATATATAGTAAGTTATAAAATATATATGACGATTAAGCTACACTGAATATTCCGCGTTTCCTCCGCTCTAGGACTCTTAAGGCTAGAGTCATAGAGTGGATGAAACGCGGAATATTCAGTGCAGCTTAATCGTCATATATATTTTATAACTTACTAACTAGCTCTACCTACGTATTGAGCACTTTTGAAGTAAATACTTAAAGTTTACGCATAAATTTATACTTTCATATATTAATTTTATTGTAAGTAAATGAGTAAATGAAGTAGTTATATATATATATATATATATATATATATATATGCAGGACAATAAAATTGTTGCCGTAGAAAAGACGACATGATTCTATTTCCGTTTGATAAAAATCGAGTGTTTTTTTATTGTTGTTGAAGACTATCTACTAGTTGCTAGTTGTGTGCAATTTCCCAAAGCGATAAGAGCCTTCTATGATGTCTGAAAGTGACACAATATTACACGAGCGAGGTCGTACGTGCGCCGCTATACAACTCATGCTCGAAATTGGCTTGAAAGCAAACACGAGAGTGTACCTTGATGTGCTTAAGAGTGTGGTGGTCTCTTGGTGCAAACAGGTAGCGGCTGGCAGACACTGGTTGTGGCAGCAGGATTCGCCGCCGGCCCACAAGTCCATAGAAACTAGAGCATCTAAAAACATTGGAAATCTAGTTAAGTAAATATTTCGTTTTAAGTTATGTTTTGGGGTTGTTTTTAAAAATGGAACAGAAATTTAAATTTAGATTAATTTTAATCTTTATTTGTTTAATTGCATGTGTACAAAGAAAACCGAAATCTCGCCATTGACATTCAGAATGTAAACTTTTATAGATTTTCAGATATTCTGACAAGGTTGCTTATTTCAAAAACCGTTCTTTATATGGGGAGGTTGTGGTGTTTATTCAGAAAGCCGTTCTTAATATGGGAAGCTTGAAGGTGTCTATTCCTAAAGCAGTTCTTAATATGGATAGGTTTGGAGTGTCTATTCCGAAAGCCGTTCTTAATATTGGGAGGTTGGGGTGTATATTCGGAAGCCGCTTTTAACATGAGGAGGTTGAGGGGTGTCTATTCCGAATGTCGTTCTTAACACGAGGAGGTTGAAGTGTCTATTCTAAAAGCCGGTCTTAACACAGGTAAGTTGGGGGTGTTTATTCCAAGAACCGTTCATTACATGGGAGGGGGCTATATGTGTTTATTTCGAAAGCCGTTTTTCGTTGTCAGCATATCCGAAAGCCTATAAAAGTTGACATTTCGAATGTGAACAGTTGGTTGGACCTGATGTAAGAAAATGCCAAAAATTTTACCAAATTTACTTTTTTCGTTTAAAAATTAAAATATTTCAATTTTGCTAATAAAATGTTATTTTTATATAAAAAACATTTCTTTATCTAATAGGATTGTTGAATTTTTGACGCCTTATGAGTATTTATTTAAAAAAAAAACGACGCCATCTTCGATTTAACTAACATAAAATGTAGGGTTTTTTTCTGTGGGAAATTCAAATATGTCGCCGTTATTATAAAGCAACATAATTATATGTAATGAATGACTTCTGTTTAATACTTAATACTATACATGTATATGCATCGCGTCTCTTATATCACCGCCAAACAAACTACATATGTCAATAGGTCAATCTCTCCATGATGAGGTGATACTCAATGCTGTAAATTATAGTGCATTGTGAGGCTTATGTGATCGCAAACAGTAATTAAATATAACGAACTCGACAATCAGCAGACCCCCATATAAGTGTTCACAGATGCTTTCTACCACATTAGCTTTTTCCTTGGATCGCTGGCCTTTCATATTCACCATTGCTCTCAGTTTGTTGACTGTACATATTTGCACAAATGTGAATGTATTTTAGACATATGTTGTATGATTCCCCGTTAAAAAAACATATTTAAAAAAATCTATGAAAATGCCACATATTGGCCTTCTACGTTTCAGTGGCAATTGCCTTGCTTGAGATTATTTAATACAAAACAGACAAATTAAAAAAAAACATGTGCTAAACAGTATTGTAATGGCTACGTCACTAATTGAGATTTCTCTATTCAGTCTCTAAAGATAATTGATACCCCTGTAAACGTAGCTCCGTGTGTAAATGTGAGGCAAGAATTGCGCAACTCCAACCACAGCTCTCCCGACTCGGCACTGGCGGAGCTACGTTTACAACGTGCGTAGACATTTTGTAAACATTGTTTTTAAAAAATAAAAAATAATACTTCTATTATGTTTTAAACGACTGTAATAGTTTATTTTGGAAGTATATTTCATAAAGAAAATTGACAACCCACTTTAAAAACAGAAATTACGAGTTTTATATATTTTATTCGCAGTTTTTTGTCGGGGGTGTCAAAAATTCCGCCTAAAATTCTGATACACCTACGGCACTGCTTGAGTCCAGTGGCAAGAAGTACAGGATGACTAGAAACAAAACAGAGATAAGCGCAGACCACATACAGCATCGGAAATACACAAATACTCACCCATTTTTGTACTGACCTGGTTCAACAATGCTTAATATCAGTGCTTAAACAGGAACCAGTCTGTCAACGGGATTATGCCGAGCAAACATTACAAATATATGTGTACAAAACAACCGATTGAAAATAATGGATGTATTTAACACGAATCGCTAATATATGTTAAATAAAACCATTATATTCAACCAGTTTTTTTGTACAAATAACGGCCATGTTAAGGTAATCGAGGAAGAAGGAAATGTGTTGTTTTTATATGTTCTTAGCGCAACACATTTTTTTTTAATATAAACATTTTTAAATATAACAATTTTTTAATATAAATAATTATTTTTAATATAAACATTTTTAATATAAATAATAATATAGACAAGGTGTGAAGCCACTTAATGTAAGAAACTTAAAATAACTTCAAGATCCACACCTAGGCAACGCTAAATGTTATACCGATGGATTTCGACTCAAAAAACAGCAATATCTATGTAAAAGTGTCTCTCGGGAAATGTGAAGACTAAAAAACAAAATAAATACATCGGGTTCTACAAAGCGGACCGGGAAGAATGATTTAGCCGAAACTCATTAAAAAGCGAAGGAGCCAGGAAAAGAAGACAATGTAGTAACTTAGTAAGCATCGAATTCCAATCACCCGTTTGATGAATAAATGTTATGCAAGTCTTTTGTCTTTGTCGTCATTCAATCACAAGGTCATGTGCATTGTCATCGTATAAAGAACTCTGTATAAAAGCCCTCTTCCAAAGGTTGATTGTATTCCCCTCTTCGATAAGGCATCTCCGCCTGTTTAAGGGCCCTGTCGGTGGGGCATTAGAATACACCGACTGCCCCCTCCCTGCAGAGGGTAAAAGTTCCTCAATGGGGGTCCTGGATATGACCTTAAACTATATCCAGTGGTGAGGCCCCAGCTTGCGGGCTTTGGGGAGTGTGGAGCCACCCTTTAATTACCATTGCTCCCAGGTCCACTCTGACCCGGAGTGGTAGTACCTGTTAAGGTTCCAACTATGAGTTAAATAGAAACCGACGTGAAAACAACAAATATATTCTACTAAAAAAATTTTCTTCAAAATCTTTGGATTCGGCATTAAATAACCCGAAAAGGGTTGATATGCCGTACAACAAAAACAACCAACCAACCGCCTGTTTAAAGAACTTTCATTATACTTCTCCTCCCATTTATCTCTCACTTCTAAACTCATAAGAATTGCTCTTTCTATTTTTTCTATTATAAATGTGGATTCCTCAAGTATTGGGTTTTATCTCATCTCGTATCTGTGTCATTCGCAACGCAATCAATCCAATTGATGTGAGAAGCTTAAAATCATTTCAGGTGGAATATTTAGGCAACATTAAATGTTATACCGGTGGATTTCAACTCAGGAAACAGTAATAGTTTCTTTATGTCAGAAACGTCACTCAGGGAATGTGAGAACTAAAAAAGAAAATAAATCAATCAAAAGTTACGAGTTATTCTGATTTCCACTTTCTATTTTGTCTTAAGTGAAATTCATTTTAAAACAAAAACAAATAAAGAATTACTTTCCATCAGTTTATTTTATCTTTAAGTTAAACGACGCATACACAAAGTAAAAATGTTGATAAGGGAAACGTCCATTGCGTCGATGAAAACGGTGTGCTTACATGCACGAATAATATATTATGACTTATGAAGCATAAAATCGGTTCCATACATAAACACATTGACATGGACACAATCACAAGAATCACAGACAATGCAATAGTATAAATATTTATTTACATGTCATGATTATTTTATTAAATATTATATATAAATATCAATATATTTATTTTCTTGTCCGAAATTTGGTGGCACAGAAAACACTATCATCGTAACCATTAATTAAGGAGAAACGAATTACCTCCTTTTATAGACACTCTTTATCAGTTTAAAATTATTAAAACAATTTCATCTCCAAAAATGTTCACACTAAAAAACATGGCTGTAGGTTAACGGTTTAAAATTGGGTATTTTATTTTAGAACTTTTTAAAAGGTGATGGTGACAGAATACTATTTTTTTTATATAATAGATTCTTTTTAAACTTCAGAAGAAAATGTGCAAGTGCATTGAAATCGGTTCTTTTATAATTTATATTAAAATTTATTGAAAAAAATATGCTGTGAGTTGAATATTTATTTTCTAAAAAATGTATTTTTAAAATTAAATCCTTTTAGCTTTAAAAGACTAAAAAAGATTTTATTTTAAAATATTTTAAATTCACTGTTGTTTTTAATGTTCATATTAATTTTATTTATAATGTGTTCTAAAATTTTCAACTACTATGGAATTTCCAAGTGGCCTGATAGTTATATATCAATATTGTAGTACCTTTAATTTACGTGCGTACATTTGTCACGGTTTCCAGATTATAAATTAATAGATCGGGAGATCCTATTTATTAAAAAAGAATAGTAGAATATGATAGCATACTAC
Organism: Euprymna scolopes; assembly: GCF_053919585.1. Classification (NCBI taxonomy): domain Eukaryota; kingdom Metazoa; phylum Mollusca; class Cephalopoda; order Sepiida; family Sepiolidae; genus Euprymna; species Euprymna scolopes. The sequence continues at coordinate 4,389,848 of NC_136495.1, forward strand.
GAACATAAAACTAGTATATAGATACGCTAATTTAATGTTCGTATTATGTTATCACCTTCTATACTTCTTTTTTAATAGATAGCTTTCCTTCTTGGTCTTTTGCCTAGGATCCAAGAATAGTATCTGTTCTGTCTGTAGATGGTATAATGATATCGTAGAGTTTTCGGTTGCACTGGATGTCCATAAAATGTAACTATGTTGCAGACTTTTATAAGGATATTGGGGATTAAACGCAATAACTAGATATATTCTGGCACTATATTAACCAGATTACTTAGACAAATACTTTTACAGTTTAACAAAATAGTCACAATAAAATCGCATTGTCCTCATTCACGCTGAACGACGACAGAATGACCAGCAGCAATATATTATATATAAAAGATACCGCTGTTGAATGTCCGCAGGTCCCACTCGTATATAATTATAGTGTCCGCCTGTTTTGTTGCTCAAGTATTCCTCAGGGGATGCGTCAGATAGAAACCCATGTGAGAGGGGGATTTTCAAAGAAAGCCGAGCATTATCGCAGGACATTCGTCTGTTAATGGCATTTATCAGGTAGGAATACGATTATAACTCATGTAAGAAATATTGTGAATTGAAGGATGTGCTGTTAATTTATTTACATAATAAAGAAAATTGTAAAACTGAAATTTATTATTATTGATTATTTTAGATGCAAATCTTTCGAACTATTTTTATTGTTTGATCAAAAAACTTATTTTGGTTTTTAATTTTAACTATTTTTCCTGTGTTTTATTTTTACCTGATTCATGCAATTTCAGCCGAGTTAAATGAATATTCGAACGAGGCAAGTTTTTCTAGTACTGTTTTTAAAATATTGATGCTAAATTAAACCTTTCATCCATCCATAGCCTTGAGACCCTGGAGGGACATAGGCCATCCACAATTTTGTAGATTCTTTTTTAGCGAGGAGTCCTTTTTGTGCCGGGCGAGGATGGCGGCCCCACGCCCAACTGTCCTAGAATGTACATAAATCACCTTGCCTTCCCAAATAGTCACCCATCTGGTACTGGCCAGACTCAACGTTGCTTAACTTTGATGATCTGGTGAGAACCGGCGTATAAGCATTATTGTGGTGTACTAAATTCAACCTTGTTAGTTTATAATTAAATTATCAATATGTTTATTTGACCATATGTAAGATTAATTAGGGCGTTGCTTCCTCCGCTGAAAATATTACACTTAACAGGTGCACAGCCATTATATCCGTTTGCTAATTGCTTTCTGCTGGATTTTAAGCATTTATTCTCATAACTAAAACCAGATGGTTCGTCTATATGCAACACTTGTTTACACGAGTTCAGATAAAAGCGTTTTAAATTAGGTTTACTTACTGATATCTTTAGCTGGCGATGACATAAAAAAGATAAGAACACAAAACAATTGCTCCATTTCTGCCTACTTTCAAGAATATAGCTTAGTTATCTTTAAAACAACCCGCTGAACTCCAACTCGCAAATACCAAAACCAGATGGTACGCAATCCTTGTTTTTCTTTTCTATTCCAGCTTCTTTTGTGATCGGTTTCAACTTATCATTCGAGCCTTTTAACAACAGCTCACTTTATTTTCTCAGATTTTCCTATTCCTACACATATTCTATAGAATGTTTGTACAGGGTGGGCCACTTAAAAGTAGCACAGAAAAATGTAGTTGACAGCAGGAACAGTGTTTTATTGTTTAAATACCTGTTGTTTAAATTTCCTGTAGTGCTATAAAAGATACTTGAGGTGCTCCCTGTTCACTGCTATGCAATTCTAGGCACTTTTAATAACGTTTACAGATACTGCCTGTAGATCTCCTGATGGCGTTGGTAATGTTGTCTTTTAGTTGGTCTATATTATGAGGATTATTTTCATAAGCGTTTCGTTTTAAAATCCCCCCAAAATAAATATCGCATAATGACAAGTCCGGGAAACATAGGGATCATAATCCTGTGCTTATTGTTCTCTCTTCCGTACACATATCATGAACTCATGTCAGACGTGTGGCATCTAGCGCCATCTTCTTGGAAAAAGAATAGCAATTTGCCTTGTGGTGTCAGTTGGGCGTTACGAAAAAGATTAGATGGATTGACCTACTTTTAAGGTTAGCAAAACAAAACGTGTAATTTGTAATGTGTAATTTCGGTATTTTTCTAATATTGTTGTGGATTCATTGCCAAAAATGACGTGAAAAATCATGCTTTGCCAGTGATCGCATTTGCTATTTACGTATTTGTATTATCATAATATTACGTTATCAATTTCATTTTAATATATAAAATACTAACAGGAGGTTCGGCGTTGCCTTGTCGTAAAATAAGCATAAATATTGTATTGTAATTAACGCAGAATACTTATTTATTAGAAACAGAAATACCCGAGGTATTAAACGTAACGTTATATTTCAGTAAATAAATTTATGTAAAATACGAAAAGAAAGATGTGGGCATTTGTTTATTTTTTAAACAGTTCACTTCTGTAAGTAAAAAAATACTCGAGCTGAGATCGAAATCAATTTTTCAATTTGGACTCGCTAGATAAAAACTGATTAAAAATGTTTAATACATAGCAAATTTTTAATGCCCGACATATCAAATTTTTAATGCCCTACATTGCAAATTTTTAATGCCCTACATAGCAAATTTTAATGCCCGACATATCAAATTTGTAATGCCCTGCATAGCAAATTTTTAATGCCCTACATAGCAAATTTTAATGCCCTACATAGCAAATTTTTAATGCCCTGCATAGCAAATTTTAATGTCCTACATAGCAAATTTTAATGCCCTACATAGCAAATTTTAATGCCCTACATAGCAAATTTTAATGCCCTACATAGCAAATTTTTTATGCCCTACATAGCAAATTTTAATGCACTACATAGCAATTTTTAATGCCTTACATAGCAATTTTAATGCCCTACATAGCAAATTTTAATGCCCTACATAGCAAATTTCAAATTTGTAGATCAAATATTCTTTGAGCATATAGATTGAGAAGTGTCCTCTCACAGACATTCTCATTTTTATCGATATATTAGCAGGCCGCTAGGCGTTGCCCTGTTGTAAAATATACATAAATCTTATATTTTAATTAATGTAAATTTCTTATTTATTATAAACAGAAATACTGTTAGACTTAAATTAATAATTAATTAATTAATTAGTAAAACGTTAAATTCCTTTACAAAAATGAAGTAAAAAAAACAAACTGAAACATGGGCATGCAAGTAATATTTTTTTCTTATGAGTTCATTTCTTGTAAGTAAAAAAAAAATAATTCTAGAACTGAGATGGAAAGCAAAACCCAAAGATAGTCAATCAAGTTCGATAAACATTAGGTCAGATTACATGGTCATTACCTGGTGCTTTTTTTCAAACCGACTTAAAATAAAAACAGTCATGTTTAGCGACGCGCATGCACAATCATGAAACCGTTCGACAACAGGAAAAAGTCCCACGATCGCAAAGTACCAATTTCTCAATTTCGACGTTAGATGAAATCTGACTTAAAATTTTCCACATTTCTGAATACCTTATATACGAAATCTTCAGCGTGTATACCAAATATTCGTTGGGTATATAGGTTGCGAAGTGTCCTCACATACGTACACGTTCTCACATATAGATATATAAACTATCCAGCGTTGCCTGGTCGTAAAATACGCATAAATATATTATTTTAACTAACGAAGAATATTTAATTATTATAAACAGAAATACCGTAGTATAAAAACGTAGTGTTAAATTTCTGTAAAAAATTAAATAAAAATTAAAAAAAATGGAAATAAATGGAAACATGGACAAGTGAGTATTTTTTTAACATTTCTTGTAAGTAAAAAAAAATACTCCAGCTGTAATCGAAACAAAAACCTAAAGACATTGAGTCAAGTACGATAACCATAACACCAGCTTGACATGAATTTTAAGAAGTGTTTTCAAACCATCGTTCTATTTAACATAATAAAGATGTCATATTTCACGAACACATATTCGCAGTCGTCAAAAAGTTAAAAACAGATGAAGATCCGGTGGTCTTCATCGTATCGATTTTTGGATTTTAATCTCCCAGAAGTTCTTCTTACTGGATGAAAACGAGTTAAAATTTTCCATATGTCTGAATATTCTATATACTAAATTTCAAGTCAGTAGATGAAAAGCTTGTGTAGTATATAGATTGAGAAGCGTCTTCTCACACACATTTTCATTTTATAGATAAATAGATATCTTACCGAATATTTAAATGTCATTATAAGATAGCGTTAACAATTTAATTTCAATATATAGAAAATTGTTATCATTTCTGAACACTTAAAAACATGCATGATTTAATTCGGTATTTTTCTGAATTCATTGTAGGTGACAGATAAAGTCTGAATTGCTATTTTTTATCGCACTACTTAACAATGTTTCACCCGGACCTAGGAAAAAGTGCACGTGTTTTACTAGCTCACCTTTTGGTTGGCATCACTGACTTTCGAATAGAATACATACATATTTTTCTTTATTGTAGAGTGGTGGTTTTACTATATTTTGACGTAAAAGCCTTTTCAAACATGTTAAGTGTTGGAACCCTGTTAATGTGTTGCAACAGAGAAACAGAACGCCAAAATAAAGTAACATGCAAAGCATATAATAGGTGGGTTGTTCGTCGTAGCCGAGTAACAACATGGGTTGGTCCACTGGATATCGACTGGTTATTTATTTGTTTCCCACGAAACAAAAAGTGACACGAGGTCGGTTTAATGTGGGAGATAACCAGCTCCCCTCAATAGGGGATTCTGCAAAACAAAAATGTTTTAGTATAGAAGGCAAGTTATGTTGCAATGAATGAGAGAATATTCTCTCATTCATTGCAATATAACCACACCTTTGAATTTAAACAAGCAAAAGTAGTTAAATTTATTTCAAATAAACCACGCCGGAGACTTCTTGAATCTGCGCTTATCGCAATTTCAAGCACTATTAAACAACGTGGAGGTTTCTATAACATAGCGCCATTAATAAGTAAACTTTTATTAAAAGAAAATTATTTAACTGTAGACACAGGTTAACTTTCTCACACCATTCAAACACCTCCTGTAAAAATTAACACATAACCTCAATCAATAAATTACATAAAAAAGACTCATTTTATTTCTGTTACAAACTTATATTTGAATTTCAACAGATATATCTTTTTCCCAATAAGAATATTAACTTGCGTTCATAGTTTTAAAATTACATTAACAACTATATGACGTCACTAAAATTTCTTCTCTTTAACAGCGCCAGCCCCCCCTCTCCTTTTTGAATTTCCAATGTCTTTTTTCCGTTTCTCTGAAATAGAACTGCGTCACACTGTGCACGTGAAATATTTTTCAAATATTTTGTACTGGTATTTTTTGTTTCTTAATCTCATTCATCCAGAGGAAGTCTAGAAATAAAGACGAAACGTTGATGAACACATAATACGGTTTGTTCCTTTTTATTTTCTCTATTTCGTCGGAATACTATTTCCATCATTTTCATCATATATATATATTGTTACGGACCGGTATGAAGCTGAGTCGGGGTGGATGTTCCCTGGTAAGAATCTTATGACTCTAGGTCAGCGCTTCACCCTACGTTGTCCGTAACACAATATAAAAATAAAAATAAAATAATGACAAGTAAAGTGTCGTCCACGATTTGTGACCTATTTGACACGTTGTATGAGGTTCTCATTAGCACATTTTGTTCCGAACGATTCAAACTAAAAGCAAGAATGACACAACGCTAAAATCTTAAAACACGAATTTTATTCAGCATCCTTTAATTTAATAACACACTGCAATAGGTTGGGGTGAGGTCGGATTATAAAAAAGGAAACATCATAAAAGAAGGAAAAGAAAACAAGGTGACAAACAAACAAAAAAATAATATAAGGGAAAATGTATATACCATTTCCATTATGGTATGACAGTTCGACCAAGGACAAGGAGCGTGGATATCGGGATGGGGAAATCATAATAGTCACTTAGCTTTATCCAATTGGACTTTCGTGTTTCATAATGTCTCCGCAAAGTTCATCATTCGCGACATTTTTCCTGTTTGGTTACTTCTTGGATGGGGACGTCCGTCGACATGACGATATTTTTATTCGTTGCAACTCTCTTCTTATTCATCTTTAATATTTTCGACGTGAACTTTTCATTCTCGGCCGAAAGAATTCAACCCTTGTTTATTTTAGGGAAATCTGTTTACGTTGCGCTTTTGGCATTCCTAAGCATCACCGGTTCATAGCGAATTTTTTTTTATTCATTATTCGCTCAAACGTAAACAAAACAACCGGTCCATTTGACAACGTCCACTGCTCTCCACGGTCTCTTTTTCTTATCTCGTTCTTGTTTTCTTGCCTCTCAATATTTTTATACAAACGCTATCGTCTTGCACCGTTAAAAAAAAACGTTCAGTTCAAAAACTGCTTTCTCTACTCGTCCGCGTCGACTTTCACTTTTTCTTTCTCTCCCTTTCATCAGCTTCGCTGATAGTGGGCTCTCTTGCGCATTGCATTTTCAGAAATGATGGATGGAGGGGTGTGTACACTTCGAACGCTAGTGCGTTATTTGTTTATTATTTATTTATTTTTTATTGAATTTAAATTCACGCTCGCCGAAGGCAAGGGGGGGTGCATGCTTTCATATTTATTTGAATTTAAATTCACCGTTCGCCCTAGGCGTTCCCTAAGAGATAAAAAAAACAACTATTTCTTATTCCGTTATGATTATTTCCTAATTTATCAACCGGACTCTCTACCAATATATATATATATATATATATATATATATATATATATATATATATATATGTATATATATATATATATATATATATATATATATATATATATATATAAGATTGGGTTTAAAACTTAGAAAAATATTAAAGAAGCATGTGAATGCTTCAGACTGGTTTTAAACTATCTTTCCTGAATGGAGCATCAGTTTTGAGGTGGCATAATAGATTCAATGAAGGCAAGGGGTCTGTGAGGGAGGATGAGATATCTGAGAGAAAGTAAGGAAGTCAGAACATCTGAGTTGAGTGGGCAAATAAATAACTTCATGGATAAGGACCGTCGTAGAGACAATAAGAGTACAGTTTGATGTGAGAACTGTACACACAATTATTCGCGAGACTATTGTTTATCTCCTAAGCACAAAGACATAATTAAGGAGATGAAACAGGCTGTGATGGCGACATTGACACGCGAGGATTTCCATAGATCATCAAGAAGTTGTTTAAACGGTACAAGTACATTGCATCCAGAGGAGATTACTTCAAAGGTGACTACAATTTCCTGTGTGTAATATCAATAAAAGTAAGAAACTGATTGAAGGCACTTTTTATTTCCTCAGCATATATTTCAATATCTAGCCTTTTAAGTTAACAGAACGAAATTATATATAAGATAAAAGGTAACACATTTGATATTATACTTCGTTATTGTTTCTATTCAGAATTGCATGACTCTGTGAATATAATTCTGTCATTTTGAGGAAATGTAATATATATGGCATTGCCTCTTTTACTAAATTATTCTTTCATGCCTTTGAGTCGAGTACTGAAATTTATGTGTATCGTGTCAAACCTAATGATGCATTCGCATGAATTATCGTGTAAAACCTCACACGGTAATGATATCGCCTTATTGTGTATTCTGTCGTATATCAACTGTGCGTTGCATTATGACAATGACTTTTTGCAAAAACAGCATTTGAAACCTAAGATTCCAGACAGAAAGATGAATACATGATATCATTGTTCGACGACTTTTTGTTTCGCTGCATCTGAAGACACGCTAGTTTATGGTTCGGGTCTGATTTATATCAAATTAGTTCCTGATTTCAGAAAACGGCAAAAACCATAAACAAGTTTTATTTTTGAATGGTAAAATACGCTTCATTAGAGTACATATACCCATATACCTCTGTCTCTCTCTCTCTCTCTCTATATATATATATGTATATATATACATATATATATATATATATATATATATATATATATATATATATATATATACTTCAGAGTAAAATTACCTAACAACCAACTGGTATGATTTTGCATGGCCTGTCTACTGAAAGCGGTTTTAATTTTAATTTATTAACAATTTGAAATTATTTTGGAGTAGAATTTTAGCTCATATTCTATAATTATAAAAACTATTAAATATATCAATGCATATGTTTATTAATAAACAGATCAACCGAAGTTATATAAAAAATATTTTTTACGGGACCCATTATAAAAACAAAGAAAATTGTTCCAGGAAATGCCTACTTCAGACCATTATATTGTGGTGTGGATTACTCAAAATACAGTTTGGATCATTTTACCACACTGCTATCAAAGACATTCACTTTGGATTTTACCATGCAATTTGGATGTGAACTTTTATATCCTTTTCATTAACTTCCCTTATTCTATGATATTTAAATACTTAAAAAAAACTTTTAATTGTGATTTTCGATGTCTCACTGACTTTAGCAAATAAGGTATAAACTATTATAACTATTTGCGAATATTTTCTCCTCTGAGGAGATGGTAGACGTCGAAATCTTATAGGATAAGGAGTTATGATAGTTCAAATGTATTATTCTTCTTACATAGAATAATAAAAAATCTGTTGATTTGAAATTTAAACGTTTCACGTCATCATTTTTTTTATTTATTAAATGACTAAAATTTTATATATATATATATATATATATATATATATATATATATATATATAGGGTGGAACTATAAATTAGTCGACCTAAAAAAAAACAACAATACAACGTTTTTTATTGAATAAAATTAATTCAGATAAATTGATTATGTAATAGAGCGTTTAGTTTGTGGCACTATATTGTAGTGCCATGACCGGTAGTTGCTAATGCACCCTCCCCCTGCATGGCCAGGTTGTTATTTGGCTGTAGGAAGAAGAATACACAGAAGTGCAGTCCCATAATTCCCTTTCCTCTATCGACCTCTTTCTGTCCGTTCAGCATGAGGTGACCACTTATATTCCGTCTCTCTGTAAATGAGAGGAGGGGGAGCAACATCTCCTCTCATCATTAGTTAGGTTAGGTAGTATAATTTTTAAGATTATCAAGTGAAAATTGTCTTTGCGTGTATATTTTATACATTTTATAGAATAAATAGTTAATTGTATTTCTCATATATAACGATTGTATCGTGTTGTGTGTTTTTGGGTCTGCCTTAAATGTCTGCATTGATAAACGAAGCGGTCTTGAAGACGACGAAAGAATATTCCAACCAGAATGTCACCAGGGTGCAGATGTTATATTGAGAGAATAAAGGAGCCACCCACCCACATCTAACATCTCAGGTATGCTTTTCTTCTTGATACACAGATCCTATTGACTGAACCATCGTCAGATCACCATGGGATCGTTTCTAAGACTTCTAACCAGGTCTTTATAGTTGGGATATCGTTTTATTCACACGGGTAGCTGGTTGCGTCCCCAGAACGTTCCTCACTCAAGTAACTCTACCCGGGGAAGCGATAGTACCATAAGTTTCAATTACTGCCTCGATACGGGCCCAGAACTGGGAGTATGCCTTTTTCTACAAGCGCTGGCGGGAACTCAGCGAATACCACGCGGATGGCAGCAATCCAGCTAGCCTTGATGTTGTTGGAGTTCATGTTAGTAAGGTTCTCGACGTATGACTACACAAAGTATTCCAGTCGGTTCAGGTCGAGGGAAAAGGAGGGGCAGTGAGAGAAAGCATAAAGTCGTAGCACTCCTTCTGAAGCCAAGCCTGGGTTGTTTGGACTTGTGGGCCGGCGCCGAGTCCTGCTGACAACCCTTACCCTGGCCACCTGATCGCCAAACTCTTTAGCACATCCAAGTACATTTTGGTGTTTACTTTCAAGCCGGCCTCGAAGATGTGAGATGGCAATATGTTGCCCTCCCTTGAAATTACACCAAATACTCTTGGCGGTGCATGAAACTTTGCTTACATCAACCTGGGCACGTCCTTGTTTGTTGTGGCAATCCATCGATGTATTTTTCAGAATGCTGGCAATGGTCCTATTGTCAAAACTAAGATCAATAGAGAGGATTAGTAGTATAGTACAGCGGCGCATCTCCGATCTTGTTCGTTAAACATTGTGTTACTTTTAAACATGAGAGAAGATTCCTGCGTAACTGGCCGACTAGTAGATGATCTGCAACAAAAAAAGAGAACTGGTTTTCAGCAAACGGAAATAGAATCATGTTGCTTTTTCTAGGCTGTATAGAAATCTTATTATCCTGATAGTGTAAGAGAGATATGCTAATGGACGATTTTTATGATAGTTTTATCAGCAAAATAAACATTTCAGAGAAAATTTAAGGTGTTTTAATAGAAAAGTATTATAGAAACAAACAATAATTTAAGAATATGGTTGCCATCTAGAGTTTGACGTTGAATTGCATAAAGGTAATATTTTGAAACACATATGATTTGAGAAGTCAGAGATTGGGAGAGAGAGAGAGAGAGAGAGAGAAAGCTGACACTGAGAACTGTTATTTGCCCTTTTGTTACATGTCTGTTGTTAAAATGTATCTGGTATCGTAATTTTTATACCACTAGACGATGCACGAGTTTAGAAACACGTACACAATACATACATATATATATATATATATATATATATATATATATATATATATATATATGTATATATATATATATATATAGTATATAAATATATATATATATATATAGTGGAGATTGTAATTAATAAAAACTGAAGAAAGTGCTCAATACTGTTGTAGAGCAAATATGCGTTTTATTTTTTATTACCGTATCTTTCTGTTAAGTTACATTATTGTTTCGGCTACACGGCCGTTTTTTGCCGTCTGTAGCGTTCTCAGACTTTTACGGTTCTGTAAATGTCTGAGGACGCTACAGACGGCAAAAACGGCCGTGTAGCCGAAACAATAACGTAACTTAACAGAAAGATACGGTAATGAAAAATAAAACGTATATATATATATATATATATATATATATATATATATATATATATATATATAGAGAGAGAGAGAGAGAGAGAGATGGATAGATAGATAGCAGATATATATATATATATATATATATATATATATACATATATATATATAAACCCCTCCAAGTTATAAAGAATCCGACAATATTATAATAATGTGTTACATAGATTAGCAAATTGTCATTCAATGCTAAAATGTGTAAAGCACGTCAACTATACATTTTCCCGTCATTAAACCAGTTAAAAAAGTAATGTTCACTTTTGAATAAAATTGAATATTTGTTGAATTCATTTTACCTGATTTGAATGTTCTGATGCGTCCAAAATTAGGTGCCAGTCGTATATTTTCAAGCTGTGTTTAGTATCACAAACTAAAAGAAAGAAATAGTTCATTTCTAAAAGCAAATATAATTACATACGGCGATAGGTTTACATGTTGTGAATTTGTAACATCTCGAAAATATCGGGATTCCTGTGGAGTTCTTCATTATAGTTTACTTTTAAACTACGTCTAATCTCCTGATTAGTTCAGTATAAGTCTGAGAAAAAATTAGTTGACATTTTTAATGGAAATACGATTCAGCATGACGTATCATTTATTCAGCACGTTGTATTAGGAATTCAATATGATGTACTATTTATGCATATGATGTATTATATATTATCTAACAAATAAAGACATACAGAAAACATAAATAAAATAGAAAAGATAAAGAATTACTCAGATAAAAATACATTGAAGGAAAGATTGCAGAAAATTAATGACACGGAACGAATAAAATGTAAGCAGTGAATGAATGAAAATTAAATGTAATAAAATAAACGAAGACATTATGTTAAAAAAATATATAATGGTTACATAATCAACTGAAGAAATATAAAAGAAATGATAAAATGGATGCAAATAAAGAGAAAGAATGAAAATGACGCATGATGGGAAATACGAAAAAGAAGGGATATAAACATCTAAACTACATTAGTTACATAGGAAAACAAAAAGAAGGAAATATATATTAATAAGAAAGGAATAAAATACAGGCATGTGAAATGGAGAAGAAAAGAGGGGTGAAAGGACGATTACAAAAAAGAATAACGAAGAGAAAGGAAATTTGAAAAGAAAATAAGCAAAACTTATGAAACGAACGAGAAAAAAAAAGGATGAAAGAAAAACAGGTTTTCTTAATCTTTTTGTCATGTTTTCCTTGTATATGCTTGAGCGACCCCAATTTATGGTCCTCTATTAATTGTTACTTCTTCTACTTTTTGGTTCGTCATAAATACTATTTGAAATACAAATAACAGCAGCGGCAGATTTATCTCTCTACACGGATGCCATCAACTTACGCATTTTATTTTCAGCTAGAAATTATGCATTTTGAGACATTTTTTATAAATTAAATTACCGATAGGATTTCAAGAAAAAACATCTAATCAGAAGTTGTATGTGACCGAGATATCTGTTATTAATTAACGTAGATTTTGTTTCTTTTTAAAAAGAATTGTGCAGCTTTTTATTTAATTTTTTTGTCTTAGGAAAATAGCACAGTTGGATTTGCAATCTTTATTGAAGTAAACAATCTGTCATCGTACTTCCGAAGAACCTTTTCTAATACTGAACATTATTTTTGGCATATGTGTAATGAAGATTATCGTCAAAAACACTAACAACTTGTAATCTAATAAAAAAATCAGTTCTTTATTTCCAAGAAAAATTCTCATTTGTCGATTAGAGGAGAGAATTTATTGGCGGAAGTCATTACGTTTATAACGCAATTATAATTGTTTTCCCCACATAATACAAGAGACAGCATTAAAGACATGAACCCGTTTTTCACAATTTATATTCGTTTGCTATACATATCTTCTGTTCTATATATTTTAGTCTTTGATTTTTATTTCTTACATGATTTTTCTATTTTTTTTAATTCTTGTTATTACTGTATTTTTTCTATTTTAAATTTCTTGGCCTTTCCTAATTTCTCGGCGTATCGGTCCAGTATTTTGAATTATTTTGAATTTACGATCCTGATGATTAACAAACAAAATTTCTTTATGATTGATAACATGTTTTATTGTACTTCCGAAATCCAAATTATTTTAACCCGTTATTTCTTACTGTATGCATGTTTACAGTCAACCTCATTTGTAGTTGACTACTTCTCTCCTAATCTAAAGAAAGCGAAGTCTTATTTGTCGTTTAGAAGTTGAGAAAATAAATTAGTAAAATTCGTCAAGTTTTTAATGAAAGTATTAAAACATTTATTCTTTATATCCAACTTACGACAGACTTTATGGAGACACGAACTCGAGTTCAGCTTCTTTCTCTCGTCCCATCATAGTTTATGTTTGTTGGTTATCCATGGTTTTTATATTTCATTATTTATTTTTTTATTGATTTCTTTAATCATCCGTGCATATCATTCTGTACTTTAACATTTTCTTCCATCTTTTTTCTTCTTAACTTCCGGTATTTATTTATTTTGCGTTTCCTTCATCATTTCATTGCGTTTCGTTCTTCTACTCTATGTTTAGTGTTGGATCCTTGCAATATTCTCACTCGCTGCACCCACTTTTACTTGCAATCCTTTTAAAACTGGTGAAATTCTGCACTTCAAAATCGACGAACCCATAATTGTGCTTTCGATTTGACCCTCAATAACACCAATCGGATTGCTTATTGATTATTTATTGACCACTTCAACCTCGATCAACTGACATCATCAAAGGTTAATCAAAGACGATAAGAATAAATCTACTGGAAATTGCAGAAAGAATGGCAGCTTTTAAATGAACTTTGCTATTTGTCTCAAACCGCTGCAAGAGATCAGTTTGATGAAAAGATAAACACCAAATAAGTCATTTCACTAAATCAATGCAGTAACTTAAAGATAAAATGCTGGCAAACACATTCTCAAACGGACAGTGTTCAGATTCAGATAAATGCACGGCATAAAGTACTTTTATCTCTAGAATATTAACACCTTTCTTCTGGATTAATGTAATTGTAACACAGCCCTTCTTATTTTAGTATACATTTTTTTTAGAATTATTTTCTTTTAGAACATTACAGACGAGTTTTTGCCACATATAAGTCCATGGCATGTGTCATAACATAGCCCTGTATCCTAGTTGTGTTAGCAATATAGATCTCCATGGGATGACTTTGAGTGTTTATCATAGTATTAGCGAATGGAGGACGCCTGTGTAGTCAGCAATATGTAAGAATCACAGTCGGTTAGATGAAAGTTGGTCTTTCACATATTGTTAGACGTGAATAGTATAACTCGTTAGCATAGCATGCATAAAGAGAGATTGGTCCGTAACGTATCCAATATTTAAGAAGACAAGAAGCAAAGCTTCATGTTCTTCCACTGTAAATCTCGACGTTTTCATGAAACCAAACTGAGAACGATTGCTATACTACATCCATTAACACTGGTAAAAGGAAGAATTACTTTTAGTCAAGGACATGACTGTGACCAAGTGTTTAACAATATTGACTGATAACCTTGGTGCGCCAAGTCTGAATCCGGTTGATTCCAAAGGAACACATTCACTTGGGAGATTCGATACCTTCGTGTGGTTGCTTCTGTAAGTTTCCGATGTATTTCTAGAATAAAAAATAGTAGTATATCGGGGAAACCAATGCCAATAATAATATTACTATATTTTTTGTATAATATAAGGTATCATTTTTCAAAAATTAATAGAGTCTACTTATAAGCACTGACGAGAGAAAACCTGAATTGCTCTATAAAAATATTGAACCATTTTAGCATTCCAGCATATATATTTTCGTGTTCACTAGAGAAAGATATTTGGTCTTTGCTTGCAAGATTTGAAAGATCGGGACACACAGAAAAGAGCTACCCATCTAAAATTCTTCTTTTATATTCACAATTTGCACAGAAGAACTACCTATCGGAAAATCCTCTGAAATTAAGCATTGCTTTCAATTGCAAGGTTATCATCTGATTAATACAAAATGAATGAGAATTCCTATTTTATAAATAGCGACATGTTATCGATTATGTTATTGCGTATAAATCATCTATACATACTTAAAAAAAATATAATGTAATACAAATATTGGTTTCGTTGTAAAAGTAGTTTTTTTTATTGATTTCGTAAACGGTAGAATGCTGCCATTGCACAAAGACCGCATGCATTTTACCGGTTTGTTAGTTATAAGTGAAACACAAATATGCAAATATAAATAGATACTAGAAATCACTAAAAGTGAAGAACTACCACGGCGTAAAGAAGGCATGCTGAAATAACCAAGAAACGCATAGAATCGCAAAACATAGGAACTCATTGTTTCTGGAAAATGTATAATAGTGTAATGAATAACATGCAATCAGTAATTCCATCACTATCTAACAACCAGAAAAGGCGGAACTGCTTGCTCGGCAATTGATCCCCAACTTCACCTTGGAGCTAACAAACAACTTCCTTCTAAATTTACCTGTGCTGACGGAAGCCACAATGAAAGATCTGAAAATCACCCCTTTTCATGTCCGCGATATTATGAAAAAACTTAGACGCCTCCAAGGCGTATGAACCTGATCTCATCTCTGCAAAACTAATTTAGAAATACTCAGCTAAACTATCACCTCTACTGTCTAAATTCTACAACAAATGCTTTGCTAAATATTGCTTCCCTAACAGTTGGAAGATGGCCTCCGTGGTATCAGTGTACAAGAATTCTGACCCTCTCAGGAGCGACACTCTCAATTATCGCTTTATCAGCCTCCACCCCCTCTTCGCAAAAGTCTTTGAGACGGTAATCAATAGAGCACTAATCTACCACCTTGCAAAATCTTATTTTCATTCTGACAAAAATAGTATTTAGGTAAGGTCGTTCTATTGCAAATATTTTAACAGTCATCTCTGAACGCATATACGATGCACTGGATAAGGCGGGTGAAGCGAGGGCTTTAGCCTTTGATATATCCAATGCGTCAGGCAAAGTCTGGCCTGAAAGGCTGCTAAGTAAAATTAAATCATACGGTATAACTGGACGAATACTAACTATAATCCGATCCTTCTTATGCAATAGGACCATCCGGTTGTTATTGATGGACGTTCATTCAAGCAGCATATCATTAATACGGTATTCCCTCAGGGGTTAAGCTTTTGTAGCTCTATTATTCGTAATATTCATTAATAGTCCTCATATTAATCAATGACCTCCCCGATAATATTGTGTCCGAGATGGGTATATTTGCTGAAGATAAGTCTTCCGAACTAAAAGATGAAATAAATGTCGGTCAAATGTTTCATCACAACGTTCACTTGTTTATAAGTCTTGATGTAAATATAAAATTATTGTTTTCAAGTTTGACAATTTTATGAATTCGATTTTCAATCAAATGTGGTTTTTCAAAGGCGACAAACTTTAAATTAAATAAATTACGTAAAATATTTTATTATACAAATATGTGGTTCATTTCAAGGATTAATTTTGTTATTTATAATTTAAATACACTCTTCGGCATATAACCACTGCGGCTCTATTGTGTATGGCGTACTCTTGAAGTCAAACTTGCTCAAACTCTACGTAATAAATCACGCTGTATTTTGGCAATACATTTGTCCAATGTTTTGGACTAGGTTATCTATTATGTTTGCTTTATCAGCAGAGACATGAGACTTAACGTATCCCAAATAAATAAGCTGAGTTGAACCGCTAGAATGATGCGGCTAGTTGATGAATCCATTCCATGTAACTGTTCGTTGACACAATTAGTTCAGTAAAGTTGGGATACGCAGAGAACTGAGTGTTAACTCATCAATCAGACAGCTAGGAGGAACTAGGAAAGACGCTGAAGATATCCTCTTATAAAAATCATCTTTGAAAAGTGGTACTTAAAGATAAAGAGCAGAAAGACCAGTTACATCAGTCTTCTATCTCAACTACCATGAGGCCAGACGAACCCTCAAGTTAAAGCTAGCTCAGTAGCCGTCTCGCCTGATAAATTTCACAAGTACCTCGGAATTACTTTTAATAGAACTTATCAGACGCACCTTGGGGGGATGTGCAAATAAGATTGCCAAAAAGAACAAACCTCCTAAAGAAAGTAGCCGGAATGCAATGAGGAGTTTCCCAAAACGTCCCCAGAAAAACGTCCCCAGAAAAAACAGAAGTGCTACATTTCTGTAGAATACTATGTCCCAGCATGGTCTCGGAGTCAACACACAAGATTAATTGACAAAAACGTCCGAGTAAATATGTGCATTACTTCCGGATGTTTGAAGTCAACCCAACACAATGGCTACCAGTATCAAGCACAATCGCAGCACTCCACATAAAGAACGAAGATGCAACTCGAAAATAGATTCAAAACGCCGAGGAAGACACCAGCGACTTACCAATCTAACAAATTTTTAAAGATGCCCCAGATACCGCCAGAATCAATTCTCGAAAGTTCTTCTGCAACTCAAAAATACAAAAATTTCGACTTAGTAAAAACATGGAAGGAGGGATGGAGATCATGTCTAAAAAAGGAGATAGTGTGTTATTAAGCTGGTTAACATTACATATAAACCTCTGTACAATGAGAGAAGCAGAAAGCAGAAACAATTTCAAAATCTAGTAGTTGTAGAGTCAAATCTATCACAGTAGAATATAAAACTCTTAACTGTGAAGGCATAGGATTTAACTTCTTGCAAATGTCAATCATCAAAACATATTATCAAAGAACATGTAAACTAGCTCAGAGATGCAACATTGTTGCGATTGGACAGATGTTTGAGCTTAGTCGATGGTGCGCGAACTATTCTTAGGTAATAACCGATTAGAAATAGTTGATTATCTATTTATCTATTAATTTATCTGTTTATCTATTTATCTTTCTATCTTTATAATTATCTATATATCTAGCGATGATTGAACAATGGAGATTTGAATTTTCATGATTTGACAACATATAAAACTCTGTGACCCGGTGGATTTGCACCGAAAGATGCGAGCAGGGACCGGACGTGACGTATCACGTGTCACGTGTTTTAGTTTGCGCAAGCATAGTTTCAGTTGGGTCCGATAGGCCGAGAAAGACAGATGAACAAAATCGGCTCCCCATGAGAGAGGGGACGGTCTCAGAATGGAGCTGAGAGTTCATCGATCACTCCGCATCTGCTTTGACGAATACTTAGGAGCAAATAAAATGAATAAAATCTTACAATGTATATGTCTTGTGAAGCATCTTCCTTAAAACAGGTCCAGCTCTCAGAAACGACGAGCAGAAACAGATGTGTCGTGTACATTATATGTCTGACATGCAAGCATGCTCCAACAACATTAGTCGAATTACGGGCCGTTAAGATAGACAATAAGGACACGAATACAACAGTCCGTTATATACCACAAACACAACGTACATACATATGGTCCGTTATATACCACAAACACAACGTACATACATAGGGTCCGTTATATACCAGAAACACAACGTACATACATATGGTCCATTATATACCACAAACACAACGTACATACGGTCCGTTATATACCAGAAACACAACGTACATACATATGGTCCGTTATATACCTCACACAACAACGTACATACATATGGTCCGTTATATACCACAAACACAACGTACATACATATGGCCCGTTATATACCACAAACATAACGTACATACATATGGTCCGTTATATACCACAAACACAACGTACATACATATGGTCCGTTATATACCACAAACACAACGTATATACATATGGTCCGTTATATACCACAAACACAACGTACATACATATGGTCCGTTATATACCACAAACACAACGTACATACATATGGTCCGTTATATACCACAAACACAACGTGCGTACATATGGTCCGTTATATACCACAAACACAACGTACATACATATGGTCCGTTATATACCACAAACACAACGTACATACATATGGTCCGTTATATACCACAAACACAACGTACATACATATGGTCCGTTATATACCAGAAACACAACGTGCGTACATATGGTCCGTTATATACCACAAACACAACGTACATACATATGGTCCGTTATATACCACAAACACAACGTACATACATATGGTCCGTTATATACCACAAACACAACGTACATACATATGGTCCGTTATATACCACAAACACAACGTACATACATATGGTCCGTTATATACCACAAACACAACGTACATACATATGGTCCGTTATATACCACAAACACAACGTACATACATATGGTCCGTTATATACCAGAAACACAACGTGCGTACATATGGTCCGTTATATACCACAAACACAACGTACATGCATATGGTCCGTTATATACCACAAACACAACGTACATACATATGGTCCGTTATATACCACAAACACAACGTACATACATATGGCCCGTTATATACCACAAACACAACGTACATACATATGGTCCGTTATGATAAAACAAAACAGACATTTAGTTAGTGCCACGTACACACACACAACACACGTACGATTTAACGCTATATATAATTTATCGGAATACATGTGTTAATTTGGTCACAATACAACACGATTTGAAATCCTGTTACCATCTTTGTCAAGAGGGGGAGGCTAATGCTAAATGCAGCAGCCCAGATGCGACAACTTATTGTGGCTTTATAAAGATATAGGAATTTTTAGATGTTAGTAATTTTTTAGCATGGTAGAGAGATTTCAGCTTCTTTGTCCCACTATTCGCAATGTCCTCAAAATATTTGTTTCAATGCATGTTGCCAGGGAAAATATTTAATATATTAGTAAATATTTATATTGAAAACAGATTCACATTTCCAAAAGAAATCATACGAAAATTACTTTTTTTATTTTATTTTTTAACTATTAACGATGTTTAACGTCTCTTTAATATACGGAACAAATTAAAAAATACCGTTTCCAAAGTACAATGGCGTACGTATTAATATGCAAGAAAGAACGTCAATGACAAATATGTGAAAAACAATTCTCGAATAAGCATCAATGGCGCTTATACTTATTTAATTAAGCACTCAATAGCAGCCATTAATTCGACACAGCGGAAATTTAACATGGAAGATAAGAAAATGAATAGAAATTCAAAAAGATTATTTGTTTATTATTTTAATTAGAAATGAACAGCAGTATTCAGTTTGCATCTTTATACGCATACATTTAAGATGCAAATAAAAGCGTGTTAGGAATAAGTAAGAGAGGAGTGTTATGTTATATAGCGGTTTATATATTAACGTGTATTTATACGAAGCGCTACTGGTCTCTTTAACATACGTGTAAAATAAGTAAATGTTATATAACGGCTATGTATACATACACACACATAAACAAGTTCCAGTAATGTACATGTAATATAGCTTGTATATAAAAAAACGTGTGTGTGTGTATATACACATAAACAAGTTCCAATAATGTACATGTAAATAACTTGTATATACAAAACGTGTGTGTGTATACACATAAACAAGTTCCAATAATGTACATGTAATATAACTTGTATATACAAAACGTGTGTGTGTATACACATAAACAAGTTCCAATAATTTGCATGTAATATAACCTGTATATACAAAACATTGTCAAATAAAGTTGTTGTAAACCTGTTTACAATAATGTATACACAGTGTCCATGTAAATGAACGTTTATTCATTATACTGCAGCGGTTATAATAAGACAGCAAGCATGCCTCTTAAATAGCATTCGATATACGACATAGGACTGGAAAACTATACTTCACATCAATGTCTAAGAGTCGCTCCTTTTTTATCAGCTCTCACACACAGTCATGAGGTCATTAATCACGTAATTGCTTTCTTAGTATACGCTATAAACTTTCACATCGCTTCTGCCTAATAAAAATTTTCTTAATGCAAATGTATTTGGAATATAAAATACAACCAAATTATTCAGTACTGCTTTACTTCTACTCACATAAAACCTGCCCAAATTTACGATTACAATTTTCCCTGTTATAAGTGACTGGCATTTCAGGAAGATTTATAAGTGTTTTATATTTTTTTTTTTTTTTGCAAAGTATATTTTTGGAGGCATGTTTTAATTGGAGACAATGATTGTTCGACCTATGTCAATTTTATTCTAATGTTTTTTGCCCGCGAGTCTACCAAAAATATGTTTGAAACTTTACACAAATTAAATAAAATCACGTTAAGGGTGTGAGTTCCATATAGAAACGGTTATTAAATTTGAATAAAATAAAATACGCATCAAGTGCGTTTGAAAGCCAAATCACAACGTAATATTAGGAAAATAAACAAATATTTTACTTGTTTGAAATTTATAACATAATTTTATTTCGGAGCTAAATTTCTCTCCTCAGTATGTTGTTTTCTTTCTTTTCTTTTTTTCTTGTTGTAAAGTTCGTGAAAGAAAAGTCTGTTTGTAAAGATCCGCGCGTTGTATCTCAGCGGTTGTATTTTGAAATGATGGAACTGCGCGTAGGCAACGCGAGAATAACGCCAAAGGTGTATTCTCGCGTTGTCTACGCACAAATCGAACATTTCAAAATACAGCCGCTGAGACACACCGCACGAACATTTACAAACAGACTTTTCTTTCACGAACTTTACAACATGGCAAGAAAGAAGAAAAGAAAAATAGGAAGGAAAACAACATACAGATGTCATAAATTTCAAACAAGTAAATGTGTGTTTATTTTCCTAATATTACGTTATGATTTCGCTTTCAAGCGCACTTGATGCGTATTTAATTTTATGAAATAAAATCAATAATTCATAAAGAACTGATAATAAAATTTAATGCATATAATCGCGTCATAAATTAATGATATTTATATTTTTGCAATTATAAAGTTAACAAGTTAATAAAATATGGATTAATAAAGCTATATCTAAATGTATCCTGTTACATGACAATTAAAATGAAATTATGTACGGTTATTATTTTCCCTCTTAGGTGCAGACTTTCTCATACTCTGTTACGCAATATAGATAAAAAATCAAAATACGTAGAAATACATGTATATATATATATATATATATATATATATATATATATATATATATATATATATATACTAGCATTTCAGCCCGGTATTGCCCGGGTGTTTGGGGGTGTATTTTGAGAAAAAAAAAAGCGGTCAATTTTTTTTAACTTTGACCCCAATTATGACCCAGTAACATTTATTGTTGGGGGTTTAAATTAAGTTATTAAGTTAGATCCATGACCAAGTAACCTATATCTAAAATTTCAAGTTGTTATACCCCGAATTGGCGAGGGAGTTAGGTAGAGTTCTCAAAAGTCAAATCGTTGAACTTTGATCAACGGCCAAGTTTCTGATTGAAAATGGACTACAAAAATTTTCCCAAATCTCAGTACCCTGGATATCAATTTTCGAGTGTGTACATTTAAATTGACAGAGTTATGTATACATATATATATATATATATATATATATATATATATATATATATATATATATATATATATATATATATATATATATAAGCTACAAATCAATTTGTTGAGCTTGCATTATCCCGAGAAGTCCTCTCTTAAAGAATTGATCTTATTCTTTGAACTCGCCTATATTTTGTCAATAATATTAATGAAATGAAAAGTAAATTGAGAAATACATAGATAATATAGAAATAATAGTATAAATGTATTCGAAGACATTTTAAATAAGATAAAATATTTGTTTTTAAACAATTAAATGTTTTCTTGTGTTGTTCTGTAATCCAAATACAGACAGAGTTATTGATTGAGATTGTCGGACTGACTTCCTCATCTTGGGTGTAATCGTCATAACGTTTCGGCCGTTTTGTCCTCCGGCCTTCATCAGGTGTTTTATATCGAACTGGGGAACCGTTTGTTACGAGTCTCGAACCCAACCCTTTATTATTATTACGGGGGTACCGTGTTCGGACTCCAGCTAGGCTCTGGGACATAGTTGCTGATTTTCTGTTTTGAATGTCGAGTGGTCCTAGACGTTGTATCAAAGTTTACAGTTACCCAAAGGTGCTGAGTTCAATCTTGAACGAAGGCAGTGAAAAAGTAACATTCAAAACAGAGAATCAGCAACTATGTCCCAGAGCCTAGCTGGAGTCCGAACACGGTACCCCCGTAATAATAATAAAGGGTTTGGTTCGAGACTCCTAACAAACGGTTCCCCAGTTCGATATAAAACACCTGATGAAGGCCGGAGGACAAAACGGCCGAAACGTTGTGACGATTACAACCAAGATGAGGAAGTCAGTCCGACAATCTCAATCTATGAAAACACCTCATCTCAAAAATACAAACAATTACTAGACAGAGTTATCTTGCGTGGTTTCTTTGACGGAGATTGGGTTTAACTCGTGGCTTTGACCTGGCCAAAACATTACATCAATTGAATTATCAGAAACCATTTTTTGTGACTTTAGCAGTGTGTGCAGCGGCATTATCATGTTGAAAAATAATGTTCTGGGATATTCCCAGCTTCTGAATACTTGGTAACAATCCTGTTTCTAATATTCGAATGTATTTCTTTGCATTGATTGACTTCTCACATCTAATAAGTTCCCCAACTTCTGCTCCAGTAAAAGTTCCCCATACCATTATCTCTCCATTCCTGTGTTTAACTGTCGTTTTTCGAAAGTTGGCGCAAATCTTACTCCAGTTCTTAGAATGCACCGTCCTGGAGCATCAGAAGCATCACTAACAAGTCAAAATCTTGATTCATCTGGCGAGAAAACCTTCATGACATAGCCTGTATCATTCTTGTTATACAACACGAGAAAAATCTCTTTCTATCATTGATGTTCTTTTTAGATAAAAATGGCTTCTTTGCCTTCCTTTAAGAAGAAAATAGCATTTCTTTCATTCGTCTTGATATTGTATATCTTGAAAGATAATTTCCAGCCCCTGTTTGGAATTCCTTGCTATGGTCAACATAAGTTTACTTTTCAATCTTTCAAAACAGTTAATTTCAAACTGTGGTCTTCCTGCAAAGTTGATGCTCTGGGGTGGCCAGATCCAGATTTCCTTTTTATAGAGCGTGCGACTTCGAACCTTCGACGACTTCGCTTCACTGCAGAAAGAGATGTGTTCATATTTTCTTTTCTTAAATTATCTAAAATTTGCTTTAAGTCATTTTGGACTGCCTTAATCCTGCAATTCGGGTTTTCATATCCTTTTTTTTTACACAGTGATCACCACATATCAAGGCCCGGAAGCCACTCAGGGATAAGGGTTATTGCAAGTGCATTACGTTAGTGTGGAGATTTGATGAAGTGTTTACTTAAAGGGGGCGGTTCATTAGGAATTTGTTAACATTGGACTTGAACACATCCAAGTTGTAGTCAGGTGGGAAGCAGGCAGACGGAACAGAGTTCCACAGGTGTGCAGTTCTAAGAAAGAAGCTCTGTTCATGGAATCCGCGTTTTGATCTAGGCACAGATATAGAGTGGGGGAAATTTTTCACAGTGGATTCAGCTAGACGGGTGTTTTTCGTGAAAGATTGGCGAGGGGGGACCAGAGATTGGAGTTCACACGAGCACCTGCCATGGAAATAACGATAAAACAAGGATAGGCTCGCAACGTCTCTTCTGTGGGAGAGAGGTTGCAGGGTAGAGAAAAGGACATCCCCCAATAGGTCACGAAGTCTATTTTGTACTCTGTCAAGGAAGGATAGGCTGTTTTTAACAGCTCCTGCCCAGATATGGCAACAGTATTCTATTCTTGGACGTACTTGACTTTTATATAGATAGAGAATTGCATCAGTAGTGAGATATCTTCTGGAGCGGTAGAAGTATCCCACCATCTTTCCAGCGACCTTGGCAACAGACCTATGTACGTGTTCTATTTCAGATCAGGAGTAAAGGTCAAACCCAGAAGCTTGTCGAAACGCGGGGCCTCACCCAGACGAGAGCCATCCATCACAATTGATGCCAGATGGAGATCAGAGCGTTGATGATGTAAGGATAGGAGTTTGGTTTTGGATGCATTAAAGGCCACATCTTCCCCCACTTAACCACGCGCTCGAGATCAGAGGAGAGAGAACTTTGTCATTTAAAGCCTTTGATGTGTTGACGTAGATGGTCGTCTCATCAGCATAGATGTCAACGAATGATTTAAGTATGTGTTTAGGGAGGTCATTGATGTAGATCAGGAAGAGAGTTGGGCCCAGGATTGACCCCTGAGGGACTCCAGCATTTATATTGCAGGCCTCCGATTTTTGTCCATCTACCACTACTCTTATGAGCCTATCGGAGAGAAATGATTTAATGATTGAGAAAACATTTCCAGTTATACCATAGCTGGAAATCTTGTGAAGTATACCCTTATGCCATACCTTGTCGAAGGCTTTTGATATGTCAAGAGCAATTGCCCTAGAAAGAAAGCCTTTGTCAAGAGATTCACTAATCCTGTGGGATATAACCGTCAGCACATCTGCGGTAGATCTTGCAGAACAGAAACCATATTGCATGTCACTAAGAAGGTTATTCCTGCTGAGGTGGTTGACTATTTCTCTATTTAATATGGATTCCAGCAACTAACTCATAACACACAGGAGACTTATTGGTATGTACTGAGAGGGAGATGACTTATCACCTGCATTCTTAAATACAGGGCAAACTGATGAGGTCTTCCAGGGAGTCGGAAAGCACTTCTCCTTAAGGCAGCGCTTAAATAGTTTCGTAAGTATGGGAGCAAGTTCTGGTTGAAGCTTTTTTAACACTATAATTGGGATGCCATCAGGGCCTGTTGCTTTACTGGAATCTAGGTTCTTGATTAGCTTGGCGACCTCATGCACGGATATTTGTATGTTACCTAGCTTGTTCTGTGTTATAGGAGGAAATATGGGGAGTTGATGGCCTTCGTCGCATAGGGTAGAATTAGCTGCAAATAGTTTGGCCTTATCTGACGCTCTGGTCCATTGATAATGGTTGGGATAGAACGCACACTTCTGTTCAGGATCCTATTTGTTATTTGCCAAAACTGGTGGGAACCAAGACGCTGATCAGCTACCTTGGATTTTACAGACTGGGCATATATCTCTCTTGCATTTTTTATTACTCTTTTACAGTGGTTGCTGGCAGTCCTGAAAGCAGCTTTAGTCTCAGTGCATCTATTACGTTGGTAGCTATGGAAAAAGTGATTTCTGTGCGCGATAGCTGCAGCACATTCTGGGGAGAACCATGACTGGTTGTTGGGTTTTTGTTGGAATTTTTTAGATGGTATGAATTGGTCTATGCCTACAATTAACCATTCGGTCAGATCTGATACTATAGAGGACCCTTGCTTTTTAAACATGGAGTGCAGAGGTAAATCAGATATGAATGTACGGAAGCTATCCCGGTCAGCCATAGAGTATCAGTATACAGTACAGTGGAGGGGTACGTCTGGGGGCTTCTTACATTTCGTTTTTATCTTAACTGATACGACGGAGTGGTCAGAGGATCCTAGAGGAGAATGAACGGAACATGAACATAGCTCAGGGGAAGTTGAGAGAAGAAGGTCTAGGAGGCTTGCATATTGACCGGGTGTATCGGGCACACGGGTGGGTTCGCGAACAATCTGAATGAGGTCATAAGCAATGGCAAAATCATGACAAAACCTCCCCTCATCATCTGTCTTATTTGAATGGGTCAGCCATTCCACGTTATGGATGTTGAAGTCACCACAGATGTGGATGTTAGCCGAGGGATGTGAAGACAGTATGTGGTTTATTTTCTTAAAGATAGTAACTCCGCTGTTGTGGGGCCTATAGAGGGCAAATATAAATGCAGTGGTGTTAGCAAGTAGCCATCCTCGCCAAGATGCGATCTTACCAGTTTGGGTATACTTTTTTCACTTATTATTATATGCTATAATAATAATGATCTACAAAATAAAACTTTTCAGTAAAAATTAACTAAAATTCATGGAAAATATTGGAAAATCGATCACTTCGTTCTTTCCCGCTTGGCATATTTCTTGCTCATGGGTATATATATATATATATATATATATATATATATATATATATATATATATAAAGAAAGAAAGAAAGAAAGATAGATAGATAGATAGATAGATAGATGTGTTTCTGTTATAGAGAGAGCGAGGTGGATACGTATATGGCGATAATGTTATATTTAAAGTATACTTTTTTTACACATGAGTCACCACCATTCAAGGCCCGGAGTCCACTCGGGGATAACGGCTATTGCGTGTACAATAATCTATGGGATAATATCGTAGTAATCGTTAGTAATGGAGATTTAATAAAGTGTCTTACGTAAGGGGGCGGTTTATCAGGAATTTGTTTATGTGTGACTTGATCCAAGTTGTAGTCAGGTGAGAAACAGGCAAATGTAAGAGAGTTCCACAGGCGTGCACTTCTAAGAAAGAAGCTTTGTTCGTGGAATCTACTCTTTTATTTAGGCACAGATAGAAATGGGGAAAATTATTGACAGTGATTTCAACTAGACGGGTGTTTTCCGTGACATTGACGAGGGGGGGACCAGTGATAGGAGCTCAAACGAGTACTTCCCATGGAAATAACGATAAAACAAGCACAGGTTCGCACCGTCTCTTCTGTGGGAGAGAAGTTGCAGGGAAGAAAAAGACATCCCCCACTAAGCTACGAAGTCTAGTTTGTACTCTTTCAAGGCAGGATAGGCTGTTTTTAGGAGCTCCTGTCCAGATGTGGCAGCAGTACTCTATCCTTGGAGGTACTGTGCTTTTATACAGATAGAGAATTGCATCAGCGGTGAGATATCTACTGGAGCGGTAGAAGGATCCTACCATTTTTCGAGTGACCTTGGCAACAGATTTGATGTACGTGTTCCATTTAAGATCAGGAGTAAAGGTAAGTCCTAGAAGCTTGTCCCCAAGACGAGAGCCATCCATTTCAATTGATGCCAGTTGGGAATCAGAGCGTTGATGATGAAAAGATACAAGGTTGGTTTTAGATGCATTAAAAGAGGCCAACTGCCTCTTCCCCCATTGTACCACGCGCTCAAGATCCGAGGAGAGATAATTAGAGAGAACTTTGTCATTTGCGGTCTTTGATGTGTTGCCATAGATGGTCGTGTCATCAGCATAGATGTTAACGAATGTTTTAAGTATGTGTTTTGGAAGATCATTAGGAAGAGAATTGGGCCCAGGATGGACGCCTGATGTACACCAGCATTAATTCTGTGGGCTTCTGATTTCTGCCCATCAACCACTACTCTTATAAGCTTATATGCTCTTTAATCTATTTTCATGTGTTTTTTTTTGTTTTATTTTATTTTAATATTTTACTTCGTTGCTTATTGCTTTCACTGTTAAATACTGGCTCGTCTTATTAGTTTTCTATTCTCATTTCAATCCGTTACTTAAACGTCTATCGCTTACTTCACGTGCTATTTTGTAGGTCGCTTTCCTTCTTACTTTACCGTCGGCGATCGAAGGAGGATTAAGCCATCGATTGCATCGTAAGATTGCCAAAGCTGGGCGATTCGCCTTTCGATGGGAATATGTCACGTGCTGTCGGTAAGTCTGTTCATGATTGATTGAAAAGCTTTGGCCCGGCATCAACAGGTGTGCCTATTCAGACTCGTTAACATTACGAGGCCATTTCTTTTGATTTACGACGCGCAGAATTATCGCATTATAGACGTACGTTTGCCATGCCATTTGAACCTGACTGCAAATAATTTCCCTATTAAGTACCGACAATATTAGACGAGTTTGGGCATAGATTTATTGGCATATATAGCCATGCTTATTCAGCAGCGCAAAACATTCTGGTTCAAATATTTCACCTTGTTTTATAGGGTAGTAGAGTTATAGTTGGATAGTGTTATAGATAAATAGTGTTATCGAAAATACAGAAGTAAATATGTTTTTATTCTAATTCGTCATAGTTGGTAAAAATTCAGAAGCAAGCCAGTAATTATTGGGAATGAAATCGTTAATTTAACAATAGAAAAATATCGAGATGATTTGAAACAATGCATTAAATGGATTAAATGTGATTATTATAGGTATAATAAAATAATAAATATTTATATTAAATAGATATACTAAAATAATAAATAGTTATGTAAGCTAGATTTATTAAAATAATAAATAGTAATATTAAATAGATATATTAAAATAATAGTTATGATAAATAGATTTATTAAAATATTAAATAGTTACACTAAATAGATATATTTAAATAACACATAGTTATATTAAATACATTTATTGAAATGATAAATAGTCATATTAAATAGATATAGAAAAATAACAAATAGTTATGTTAAATAGATGTATTAAAATATTAAATAGTTATGTTAAATAGATAGAATAAAATAATAAACAGTTATATTAAATAGACATATTGAAATAATAAGTAGTTATATTAAATAGATGTATTAAAATAATAATTAGTTATATAACATAGATATATTAAAATGATAAACAGTTATGTTAAATAGATGTTTTAAAATTACAAATAGCTATATTAAATAGATATATTAAAATAATAAATAGTTATGTTATATAGATATATTAAAATAATAAATAGTTATATTAAATATATTTAATAAAATAATAAGTATTCATAGTAAAAAGATATATTATAATACTAAATAGTTATATGTAATGAATATATTAAAATAATAGATAGTCATAGTAAATAGATATATATAAATTATAAATAGTTGTGTTAAATATATATATTAAAAATAAATAGTTATGCTAAATAGATATATTAAAATAATAAATAGTTATATTAACTTTATTTATTAAAATACTAAATAGTTATATTAAATAGATATATTAATATAATAGATAGTTATATTAAATGGATACATTGAAATAATAAATATTTATATTAAATAGATATATTAAAATTATAAATAGTTATATTGAATAAAAGTAATAAAATATTAAATAGTTTTATTAAATAGATATATTATAATAGTAAATAGTTATGGGTAATACATATATTAAAATAATTAATAGTCATATAAATAGATATATACAAATAATAAATAGATATATTTAAGTTATAAATAGTTATGTCAAATATGTATATAACAATAATAAATAGTTATATTAAATAAACTTTTTAAATAACAAATAGTTATATTATATATATATATATTAAAATAATAAATAATTATGTTTAATAGACTTATTAAAATAATAAATAATTATATTAAATATATGTATTAAACTAATAAATAGTTATATTAGATAGATATATTAAATAATATATAGATATATTTAATAGATTTATTTAAATAGATGTTTAATATTTTATTTAATAGTTTTATTAAATAGATGTATTAAAATCATAAATATTTATGTCACATACATATATTAAAATAATAAATAGTCATATTAAATAGATATATTAAAATAAGAAAAAATCAAATAGATTTAATAAAATAATAAATAGATATATTAAATATATATATATTATAATAATAAATATTTACGTGTATTATATATATATATATATATTAAAATAATAAATAGTCAGGTAAAATAGATATATACAAATAATAATTTGTTATATTAAATGGATATATTAAAATAATAAATAGCTATGGTGAATAGGTATATTAAAATAACAAATAGTTATGTTACATAGATATATTAAAATAATAAATACTTATATTAAATTGATTAATTAAAATAATAAATAGTTATATTAAATTAATTTATTAAAATAATATATAGTTATATTGATAGATACATAAAAAATTAGATAGTTATGTGTAATACATAAATAAGAATAATAAATTGTTATAGTAAATAGATATAATTAAATAAGTATAGTTATATTAAATAGATATATAAAAATAATAAATAATTATGTTAAATAGATATATAAACATAATTAATAGTTATATACAATAGATATATAAAATTATAAATAGTTATGTTAAATAGATATACTCAAATAATAAATAGTTATATTATAACAGATATATACCAATATAAAATAATTGTATTAAATAGATATTTTTTAAATAATAAATAGTTATATCAAATATATATATATATTAAAATAAAATAAATAGTTATGTTTAATAGATTTATCAAAATAATAAATAATTATATAAAATATATATATTAAAACAATAAATAGTTATATTAAATAGATATATAAAAATTATAAATAGTTATCTTTAATAAATACATAAAAATAATGAATATTTATATTAAATAGATGTATTAAAATTAAAAATAGTTATGTTCATGTTACGTTGCGCAAGGACCCCAGGTTGGGAACGGTCGTAGTTAGTAAGTTCCCCGCTGCAACAAAACCTAGCAGCCGACTTTTATTGATCGTCTAGTTTGTTTAGGACTTTGGTTGTTATGGTAACGGCAAAGACAGCAGAGTTATTTCCCCCTTGACCGTGCATTTGTTCTCTTACTTGCCGTCAGCTGTCAACCGCTTGTCATAACAACGTTGCCGGCTGAAAGAAAATTAACATGCACACAAAAATCAGACGTACCTCAGCACTCCAATTAAGATGTAAGACACTCTGGCTTTTTGTATAAAAATATTTTTTGTTTTAGAAATATTTTTCTCGTTCTGTACATAGAGATTTTTAACAGTTCACAATTTAACGGTGCGGCTTACTTCTCTGTTTCATTGATGGAGAGGTGGGAAAGACGTTATGCTCTCGATAACGCACGTATCCGCTCTTTTCTTTCCTTTCTCTCTTTCTCTCTCTCCCTCCTTCTGCTGGACACCAAAAATCACCTCTTTATATTGGCATGAGGTTTTGCTCGGTAATTTTCTATGCCACTGGTCGATCAACTCTGTTATCGATAATGGATCACGCATTTCCTAGTCACGTTTCTCAGTTTTCGTTGACAAATGCATTGCTGCATCTGATCCAGAGACACCGTAACTTATTTCTCTTCATTTGACCGACTATTGAATTTGTTTATACACGTGCGTCGCCAACCTCGTGCCAGCTTCATATGACATTCCGATCTTACATTGTAGTGCAAGGAATGTCACGTTTCAGCCAAAAATGCGTCTCTCCACAACCTTCACTTTTGTAAACAAAAACATCGTCGTCCGATTTCTCTGTTTACGACGTAATTATTTTTGCCGTTTCGACTGGTGGACAATCGATATTCGATGGCCACCTTTCAAATCTTTTATCTTTTTTTAAAGAAGTTTTTTTTCGGTTATGTATCGGATGGTCCCAGCCATCCATTACATAACACCCCTCCATTAACCATTTATTTTTTTTTTCAATCTTGTTTCGTCTGTAGGTCCATCGATATTTCCAATACAATGTTCTAAATGTCACAATTCCATATGGACAAAAAAACAATAAAATAAAAAATAAAACCAAAAAATAAATAAATAAATATATAAAATAGCCACACAAGAAAGCACAAGGTCTTCCTTCGGTAAACGTGCATCGCTCGCACTTAACAGCGAAATATACGCTGCAACTTTACTCGGTTTACCGAAGTGGTCGATTTGTCCAATATTTACCACCACCTCGGCCCTTTAATTAATTATGACTAATTAATTAAATGTGAGACTAACATTTTAATTACCTTTTTAAAATGTGGAAATCGTACACAATTTCGACCAGAACGCCAGGATCCTAAATGTTGGTGGTAACTTCGAACTCCAATAATAAGGATTTTGCCTAAAATCGACAGAGTAACTTCCTTACCCAGTCTAAGCATCCTGTTTCGCGCTCCCGACCGCAGCTTGATTATAATCTGAGTTCCCAACCCTCGTGCTAGCCCTAGCTACGGTTGGCTGGTCCCTATTATCATAATCAACACCACACGACCTGGGAACTAAGTTTAATATATCGTCCTCCGATATTTCGTTAATTTCCTTAGCCCTTTCAGCCGTCATGCTGCGTGTTATTATTGTCCGTTCCATCAACGGGACCCTGTTTTCCTGATTTGGGGATTTCCGTTGATGGCGATAGCTCTGTTGGGGATAATTTTCTGCCTCCCCACTAGAGGATTCCCTATCGGTACTACTATCCTCTACCGGTGCTGAAAGGGTAGTTTTTCTACAGCCCTTTTGCTCGTTGGGGATATCCCATTCCTCCAATTGGACTTTCGTTACTGCCCCTCTCAGTTGACTCCTAATCCTATACGAGACTGGCCCCGTCTTCTCTATGACTACATAATATGGAGACCATCTTACGTCTAGCTTTCCCTTTCTCCTATTATTTTTATAATAAACTAAATCGCCAACTTGAAAATCGACTGCTTTCGTTTCTCGTTGGCCCTATCTATCATTTTCTTCCTAGCTCTCTTTACATTGTTTCTGATTGTCCAATGCTCTCTTTACATTTTTTTTGAAGGTCCGATGCATGTCCTGCAGAGCGATCTCATGATCCTCTTCCCCCTAGTAAATTCTACGAGGCCTCAGTATGTTGTCTAACGGCAAGATAACGTCTCTATTATAGAGCAAGTAATAAGGGGAGTACTTCGTTGTTTCGCTGACATGAAACCTTACAGCAGCCAGCATCTGGTTCAAGTACATGTCCCACGAACGGTCATTGTCCCCTATTTTCTTTGCTAGTACGTCATGCATCGTCCTATGGAATCTTTCTATTTCCCCGTTACTTTGCGGGCGGTAAAATGAGGTGGTCACGTGATCAACATTAAGCTCTTCTAAAGCCCTTTTCATGATCCCATTGACGTTCTCCGGTCCGTTATCCGTAAGTAACTGCAATGGTGCACCAAATCTGGGAAATATTTCCTCAATTAAGAGATGCACCACTGTCTCTGCCTTTTTATTAGGTACAGCGAAAGCCTCAGGCCAACCACTATACATGTCGATGAACGTGACTATGTATTGATTGCCTGACAAAGTCCTCGGATAGGGTCCGGAAATATCCAATGCAATCTTAGCAAAAGGAAAAGAAGGCATGTCGGTCTCCTGCATTTGAGGTTGTTGCTTCCTCAAATTTCTGGTCTGGCATGGGACGCATTTCCCGATGTGTTCGTTCACCTTCTTGAACAAACCAGGGCAGAAATACTTCTGTTTAATGGCGTGGAACGTTTTCTCCACGCCCATATGACCATTCTCATCATGGTATTGATTCAATACCTTCGCTCTCAAATGTGACGGGATATATAATCTAACTACTGGATCCTCGTCGGGTTGCAATAAATAATATACGATATCGTCCATTATGATGTACTTTTTTTCTTCCGTCTTGGACGTTTTACCGCTCCTCATCCGTTTCTTTAATTCGACGATCTGACTATCGGCGTCTTGTTCTTTACACATATCCAAACCTGATAGTGTAGGACGCTCGCTTTCTACTGGTGAGGCTTCGTCATCCTTATGCGATACAAACTCTCTTGGTTCAAAACGATTCGAGTTTATCGCACTCACCGTGTAATTCCTATCGTCTATTTCTACTAGAGGATCGTCTTCATCCCGACTCGCATTTACCGCACGGGATAAGAGATCCGCACAGACGTTATCCTTTCCTTTCAGGAACTGTATGGTGCAATCATATCCAGCCATACTTAAACCCCACGTCTGTATTTTTTTTATTCTGTATCGGAGATTTCAGCAAGTACTCCAATGGTCTGTGATCCGTGTAGATGGTGAACGTAGCACTGTGCAAGTAATGATTCAACTTATTTAAGGCATAGTGAATCGCATATGCTTCCTTCTCTATTGTTGACCATCTAGTCTGGGTATCTGACAACTTATGAGATAGAAAATAAATGGGTTCCTCTATCTCCCGACCCTCCTCTGGGTCGTAGACCATTTGAGACAAGGATGCTCCGATCGCATAATCGGAGGCATCTGTGTATAATCTGTATCCTTTGCTAGTGTCCGGGTATGCCAGCGTCACCATCTCTGCAAGCTTAAATTTCAATCGATTAAAAGCAGACTGACATGCATCGTCCCAACTGAAACGTGCATGCTTCCTAGTTAACCGAATTAACGGTTCGGCGATTATGGAAAAATTCCTTGATAAACCGCCTGTAATAGGATGTCATGCCTATAAAGGATCGAACCTGCTTCACAGTGGTCGGGGTCGAAATTGCTTGAATCGCTTTAACTTTGTCCCCATCCGGCTGGATACCTTTCTCACTCACTCGGAATCCCAGATATTGCACTTCCTTGCCGAAAAACTCACACTTCGCCGCCTTTAACCTGAAGTTATGCTTACGTAAGCTACCTAGCACTTTTTCTATATGCCTAACATGTTCCTTCTTTGTTTTGGAGAATATTAAATTATCATCCAAATAAGGCACGGCGAATTCTTCCTGTCCCTGTAATACTACGGACATTAGCTCCTGGAACACTCCTGGAGCGTTAGCAAGTCCGAATGGCATTACATTAAATTGGAACAGTCCTCTATGACAGGTGAACGCGGTTTTCTCTTTATCCTTTTCGTTCAACTTTACCTTCCAATACTCCGATTTCAAATCCAACTTTGAGAAGTATTTTGCTGACCCAAGCGAAGCTAGTATATCATCAATTACTGGTAGCGCTCGGGCATACTTCTTTGTTATCTTGTTCAGGGCCCTACAATCTATAGAGAACCTCTTCGTTCCGTCCTTCTTTTTTACTAGTACTATCGGGAAACTCCACGGACTGTTTGACCTCTCTATAACCCCTGCCTGTAGCATTTCCTCTAGTGCTATATTAACTTCTTCCCGCTGCTTGAGAGGTGTTCTATAAGGGTTTTTCTTCATGGGATCGTTTTTTCCTGTATCGATCCTCATCTCTACCGTGTCAGTCCGGCCTAAGTATTTATCCTCTGTGACGAATAAATCCGTATTTCGTCGCAGGACTTTATCTACATCTTTCCTAAATTCCTCCGGCACCTTTATGCCGTCGAGGTTACTCTTGTTTCCCGACTTTCTTTGTTTATTTGGTTTTGATATCGCCATTACTACTTCTGTTCTACTACATGTACCTATCTTATAACCTTTCCTTAATTTTACTGTCTGATTTGTACTATTCATGATTAGCAAGGGAAAGCTTTTCCTCCCTTTTATTTTAACTACTGTGTTCGCTACCGATACACCACTTAAATCACTTAGGAAGCCCTTATCTATCTGTACTACTTCGTAGTCTAAACCCTGACCGTTTTTCATTCCGGCACGAGCTGTGCACGTATGTAAATGCTGCGGTTTCAGGGTGACATCGTGTCTTACTCCTAAATCAAAGTACATTCTAGCACCATTTTGCTTGAGCCAGTCTCGGCCTAATATGACGTTCCTATTAAGGTTTTCCGTCACTACGAAATCATTTCCAATGTACTGGCTTCCTACTTTAATCTGCAAACGCGCCACTCCTAAGAGAGGTGACCCGTCTGCAGTCCTTAAATTAATCTCTATTTTCTTTATCTCAGGCTTCTGTCTGAGACCTTCGAACACGGTACTTTTTATTATTGAAATTTCTGCGCCAGTATCTACTAATGCTCTAAACTTATTTTTCTCTATTTTAATAGGGATGCAATTAGCGGCGCCCATATGTCCTACTATCTTCGTCTGTTCACTGCCCTTCCTCTCGCTGGGCGTCTTGCGAGTGGGGGCGGCTCGTTTTCCGACTTAGGGAAAGTGCAGTTCCTGGCTATATGGCCTTTTCTGTCGCAATTGAAACACTTAATCCCCAGTCAAGGGCTCTCCGTTTCTCTTGCCTTGAAGCCGGGTCCCCTATTAAATCCTCTATAATTCCCATGCCCCCTATCTGGCTCTGGGAATCTCTTTTCCCCTATCTCTTCTACGTTTCTCTGGCGTCTACTATAGTTAATTTCCATAGGACCTTCTTCTGGGACATTGCCTCTTATACGGGTTTACCACGGTTCCTCGATTAGGGCCTTTTCATAGGCTACTTTGAGGTCCGATGGTTCCTCCCTCATGACAGCGATTTTGACTTCTCTGTCATATAGCACCTCGATGAAGAAACCTATCACTTGGCTTTTTACTACTACATTGTTCGTATCTAGCCTACCATACGAACCTT
This sequence comes from Euprymna scolopes, assembly GCF_053919585.1. Lineage (NCBI taxonomy): Eukaryota > Metazoa > Mollusca > Cephalopoda > Sepiida > Sepiolidae > Euprymna > Euprymna scolopes. The sequence continues at coordinate 4,426,807 of NC_136495.1, forward strand.
CAGCCAAGCGCACTAACCTCTTCATGTAGTCCTGCAGAGTTTCGCTCATACCCTGTCTAATATTTGCCAACTCCCTCATAAATTTGGTAGGATTTGCCTGGACTCCAAAATAACTATCTAAGGCTCGTTTCAAATCTACCCACGCCAAACTCGCATTATTGGTTAGCAGACTTGAAACAAACTGTCCAACTGGGCCAGCCGTAGTTAATAATACTAACTGACATTTCTCCTCCTCTGTTTGTCTAATTATTCTACTATACTTATCTATATCTCTAAGTCACCTACTATATTCGTGCGATTGTCGAGAGTCTAAAGTTTTTATTTTTGTTAATAACGCCTCCCCCCTCAGTGAGTTCGAAATGGCCTTCCCTACGTTGTGTAGTTCAGCCCCTAGGATCTGAGCGAAATCTGTAAAGATATGCTGTTCCATCTTCAAAAATTATCTACTCGATACCCTAAAATTATGAGAAAGAACTAAAGAAAACAATTTTTTTTTCTCAACACAACATTTAGACCCGATGTTAGAGCCGATGTTACGTAAAATATTGAAAAAATTCACTGACCTTGCCTTTTCCTTGCGTGCTTTTTTCCTCTTTGTTTTGGTTGAATTAGTTCTTGTTGTTTGTGTGGTAACCGTTGTTTTTGTGTAAGAGTTCTTTCGTGTAAGAGTTTTTCGTGTAATAGTTTTTCGTGTAAGAGTTTTTTCGTGTAAGAGTTTTTTTTTCTTTTTTCATTTTTTTCAAAAGTCTTACTTATCACTCTTGAGGAGTGAACTGGTCGTACGGCACCAATTAGGTTTTGTTACGTTGCGCAAGGACCCCAGGTTGGGAACGGTCGTAGTTAGTAAGTTCCCCGCTGCAACAAAACCTAGCAACCGATTTTTATTGATCGTCTAGTTTGTTTAGGACTTTGGTTGTCATGGTAACGGCTAAGACAGCAGAGTTATTTCCCCCTTGACCGTGCATTTTTTTCTCTTACTTGCCGTCAGCTGTCAACCGCTTGTCATAACAACGTTGCCGGCTGAAAGAAAATTAACATGCACACAAAAATCAGACGTACCTCAGCACTTCAATTAAGATGTAAGACACGCTGGCTTTTTGTATAAAAATATTTTTTTATTTTAGAAATATTTTTTCTCGTTCTGTACATAGAGATTTTTAACAGTTCACAATTTAACGGTGCGGCTTACTTCTCTGTTTCAGTGATGGAGAGGGGGGGAAGACGTTATGCTCTCGACAACGCACGTATCCGCTCCTTTCTTTCCTTTCTCTCTTTCTCTCTCTCCCTCCTTCTGATGGACTCCAAAATCACCTCTTTATATTGGCATGAGTTTTTGCTCGGTAATTTTCTATGCCACTGGTCGATCAACTCAGTTATCGATAATGGATCACGCATTTCCTAGTCACGTTTCTCAGTTTTCGTTGACAAATGCATTGCTGCATCTGACCCAGAGACACCGTAACCCATTTCTCTTCATTTGACCGACTATTGAATTTGTTTATACACGTGCGTCGCCAACCTCGTGCCAGCTTCATATGACATTCCGATCTTACATTGTAGTGCAAGGAATGTCACGTTTCAGCCAAAAATGCGTCTCCCCACAACCTTCACTTTTGTAAACAAAAACATCGTCGTCCGATTTCTCTGTTTACGACGTAATTATTTTTGCCGCTTCGACTGGTGGACAATCGATATTAGATGGCCACCTTTCAAATCTTTTATTATTTTTTTTTTAAGAAGTTTTTTTCAGTTATGTATCGGATGGTCCCAGCCATCCATTACATAACATTCAATAGATATATTAAAATAATAAATAGTTATATGAAATAGATATATAGAAATAATAAACAGCCATATTAAATATATATTAAAATATTAAATAGTTATATTAAATAGATATTTATAAATTATAAATAGTTATGTAAAATAGATATATTAAAAAGATTAAATAGTTATATTTAGTAGACGTATTCAAATTATAAATAGTTTTGTCAAATAGAAATATTATTTTAATAAATAGTTATAATAAATATATATATATATCAAATAATAAATAGGTCCATTAAATAGATATATTAAAATGATAAATAGTATATTAGTAGATTTTTTAAATAATAAATAGTTATATAAAATAGTATATTAAAATAATATTTGGTTATGTTTAATAGATATATTAAAATAATAAATAATTGTATTAAATAGATATATTTAAATTAAACATAGTCATGGTAAATAGATATATTAAAATAATAACTATTTATATTAAATAGATATATAAAAATAATAAATAGTTATGTTAAATATATATATTAAAATAATAAATTGTTATACTAAATGTATATATAAATAATAAATAATTATATCAAATAGATATTTTAAAATTATAAATAGTTATGTTAAATAGATATATTAAAATAATAAATAATTATATTAAATATACATATTAAAATAATAAATTTTTATATTAAATAGATATTATACTAAATGTATATATAAATAATAAATAATTATATCAAATAGATATTTTAAAAGTAAATATAGTGATGTTAAATAGATATATTAAAATAATAAATAGTTGTATTAAAAAGATATATCAAAATAATATATAGCTATGTTAAATCGATATATTAAAATGATAAACAGTGATATTAAATATATATATTAAAATAATAAATAGTTATATTAAATAGATATATTTAAATAATAAATAGTTATATTAAAAAGATATAATTAAATAATAAATGGTTATGTTAAATAGATACATTAAAATAATAAATTGTTATATTTAATAATTTTTGTAGAATAATAAATAGTTACTTTAAATAGATATATTAAAATAATAAATAGTTATGTTAAATATATATATATATATAAATATACATATATATACACACACATATATATATATATATATATATAAGAGCAAGTAGTTAATAAAACAGTAAAACACTTGGAAATAAAGTAAAAAAAAACATATTTTATTTTAACAGGAAACACTAAATAAGTGTATAGTCCTTAATCCGCGGAGTTTGAAATCATCAAAAGCAATGGAGGTAGAACTCATTATTAAGTTTGGTTGTTGAATGTTTTCATACACTTTTCATACACTTTTTGTACAATTAAATATCATTTTTGTCTCTGGTCTTATAATTTGGATCATGCGTAAAAAGCCTTTGTTTCCATAACCTTTTAGATTGTAGTGTTGGTAACCTTAAGTCGGAAGAGTTTAAAATCTATCCTTAAAAAAAGTTTTTTTTAAAGGTCGTAAATATTTTATTAGCAGTGTATATATATACATATCTAATTAATATTTTGTATCCGGAATTTCAATATGTTAAGATAACTCAAAATTCAGTAATTGTTAATATACCAATAAATTTTAAGTCAGAATAAGATGACGTAATTAGTAAACTTATGAAATACCAGTTTTTATAATCAAGCATTAAAAAATTATTCTCAGAAAATCAAGACAACAAAAACGAAGTGATAGCAACAATGGGTGTGCTTTCAAAATTCGTTACAATCTTTCTCTCCTGATTTTGTTGTCTATATTTTGTTAAAATTATATATATATATATATATATATATATATATATATATATATATATATATATATATATATATAAGATCGTTTTCTGGGGTCCTATTTCTAAATATTTAGGAAATTAAAACTAATCAGTGTGTTGAGAGAGTCATCGACAAGATCATGCAACACATTTTGACCGCCGTCAACATTTTAATAACAGATGAGTTATCACGATTTTAACTTATAAATGATACCTATAAGCTTCGGAAGGGTTACGTCAACTATCGGTGCTTTTAGTTCACATGAGAATGTCTACTTAGAGAAAGTTAAAGACGCCACCTTTGCTTAAGAAACATGATCCATTTTTTTTCGAAAACTCGTAATATATACGAGTCGACATCAATTTCAAGTCCAAAGTCAAGCAATAGAAAAAACTGAAGAAGTTTACAGTCTGTTTCAAGATGTACGGTAAATGTACGAGCCACAATAAATGAGAGTAATTTAACCGATTAAATGAAGCGAAAAACGCTTGCAAAAATGATATTTTTAAAAAAATTCAATATTCACCCCAAACAAGGCACAGTGCCACTTTGAAGTGGGGGGTTACTATCGAGGACATAAGTTGCAGGGGTATTACGGAGAGAGGTGAGTAGCAAGATGTATGTTTACATTACACTTGAACCTGTGCATCAGTACAGTTGGGAAAGCAAAATCCAGGAAGTAAGTTCCAACGTCTAGCTGTTATAGGGAAGAAACTATTGTAGTATTTTGCTATTATTAGGGATCTCTACTGTAAAGGAGTGGGATTAAGCTTCTTGTCGAGTTTGTCCGGGGTATTCACGTCGAGGCGGCACAAGTGCTTGTAGTTCGTCAGAGATTCTCCATTAAAGTACTCATAGAACAGGCAGAGGGATGCAAAATTTCGTCGATGCGACAGAGGCTGAAGTTTAGATGGAAGTTCAGGACCTATCAGGTTGGCGACTCTCTTTTGAACCCTGTCCAGGAGACAAGTAGCAGATGCAGCAGACCAAATATGACAACAGTACTCCATACATGGGCGAATGGTGGCCTTATAGAGGTACATGGTACTTTCAGGCGTAAATAGCTTTCAAGCACGGTAGAGAGAACCCACTTTCCCCGCAGCAGTCTCGGTAATGTTCTCATTTTATCTATTTCAGTTCATGCTCCTTGTAAACGTTAGGCCGAGGAGTTTAAAGGAAGTACTTTCGGATAATGTGTTCTAGGCCATTGCTATTGGTGGTAGAGAACGTTTCTTGTAATTATTGAAGGAGACAAACTTAGTCTTGGCAGCATTGAATGTGACCATCCATTTTTGTCTCCATTCCACTACAGATTTGAGGTCATCCTCTAGTATTTTTTCTATTTCCTTGGATATGTGTTAATTTGTTTTCCCCTCTTTCCTGTTATAGAGAGTAGTGTCATCCGCAAATATACCCATTTCCGAAACAATTTTATCAGAGAGGTCATTTATGAATATCAGGAAAAATAATGGTCCAAGAATAGACCCCCGAGGTACTCCCGCATTCATATCATATTTTTTAGATGTACAACCGTCAAGCACAACCTGGATATTTCTCTTACTTAAGAAGGATTTAATTACAGTATGTATTCTTCCAGTGATACCATATGATCTAATTTTTATTTAGAAGCCCATCGTGTCACACCCTGTCAAAAGCCTTAGATATATCGAGGTCTACCGCTCTTCCATCCCCTGTTTTTTTTAGTGAACGGTTATATATAAAATAAAGTTATTGTAACGAAAACATCGTTTAAAATCAAAAGACAGTCGTTGTTCGTCGATTGTAAGACTAACCAATATGGCCAGACCCCGGAAGCTTGCGTCCAGCAACCTACCATTTATGATTTCATCTAGAACTGCATATATATATATATATATATATATATATATATATATATATATATATATATATATATATATATATATATGTGTGTGTGTGTGTGGTTAAATACAATGACCCCACAACTCAATCTTCACTCTTCAATCCTGCAGTCCAATGCACTTCTGACAGCAATTGCTTCTGCCAAACAAAAAAGACACCCTTTCTCCCAAATACAGGCTTTTTATAGGACAAAACCGTCCAAAGTTATTTGCATACTCTCCCTATGATCTCTAGTCTAGTAAATAGACGCAGTGGCCATTCTCTTCTTCTTCTTTCTTCTTTCACTCTCTGAAGCGGGCGTTGCCAGTGGTAAAAGGTTTGCACGATTTTTTTTTTTTTACTACAATATATATATATGTGTGTGTGTGTGTGTGTGTGTGTGTGTGTGTGTGTGTGTGTGTGTGTGTGCCGGTGTGTATATGCGCATGGATGCTGTATTTCCAGTCATAATTGACTTGATAAACAAACTAATAATCGAAAGGCAACAGACGATTTCACATATTGATTCGTTAGTTGATTTGTAGCTAAAACCCGTTTGTCTGGACAAAATTGATTATTACTTAATTAAAAGGAAAAATATTTTCAATTTGTGTCTAATTTGATCGTTTCACAAACTCCCTTTAAACCACGGCCAGCCTTTTTTCCACAAAGTCAATAAACCAACAAACTCGGACCGAGATTAGAAAGGTCACAAGTTCGAGTACCCTCCCCCTTGAAGTCTACTCGGTATATTTGGCATCCTGCCAAAGAAAAGGCTGAACTTTCTCTCTCTCCTTACCGACCATTGCCTGTCCCTCTGCAAATCGAAGGAACATCGTCGAGTGATCGAGTTTATTTTCTTCTACTCTCAACCCTAACCCTAACCCCCAATCCTTTTATGTGATCGTCTACCCGCTCCCCTTGCGCGTTCTGCTCGTGGGTGTTTGTTTTGATTGGCTTCGGGTTTTTTTTTCTCCAATGTCGAAAATGCTTTATTCATCCCTACGTAGAAGTTGAATTAATTTACCTCTTTCTCTCATTTTATCAGGCGTTTGTTGTATATCGTGTGTATTTAAAAACAACACAACGCAAATAGATAATAATAATCCTGTTCATGGACTGCATCGATAGATATATACGTCCTTGCTCATTTGTAAACGCATTCGCCTTATTGAATTTATATCATTCCTAGCTTATACAAACATACTAGTAAAATTGTGACCTGTTTGTTCATCAATTGAGCTTGTATAAAATTGTTTTGACTAAGAAAGCTGAGATTTTAAAGCCAGTTAGATATTTATAATAATATCAACGTTTAAGTTAAAGGATATGTATATTTATATCTATATATAGAATCTAACAAATATAAATTTATAAATATATATATATATATATATATATATATATATATATATATATATATATATATATATATCTTTTGAGGTTGCTATTTTCCAAAGGTAGGGAAACCAGTGAAATATAACGAGGTTCATACAAGAGTGCTCAATACAGAAGTAGAGCAGGTTACATTTGTCTTTAAATAAACAGTAGTTTATTGCTACACAGTCATGAGCATGTTTCGGTCTACTAGTATTTACTAGAGACCTTATCAGGCAACAACCCTTATTTTCAATACGTGTATGTAAATATGCTTCAGTTTAACCAGGAATCACCACTGTGACTCGGTATAACTGTACCACAACTCACAAGAGTGAAGTAAACTTTAACTACAATCCGACATATTTATTCCAAGTATTACTGAGCAAGCTATGCAACGAGGAAAATGGAACATCTATTTATATTCATAAAATGAACACAGTAAGCCTTTGAAGAGACTATAAACACACAACCACGACCACACACAACCACATACACACACAACCACGCACAACCACACACACACACACACACACACACACACAATCACACAATCACACATATGCACACACACACAAACACACTAAGATACTAAAAATATAGAAACGTTTAATATAGCAAATGGGAGTATCAGTACCTTTAACCCATGGTTAGAGAAGGAAAGGAGGACAAAAAGTTAAACATATATATATATATATATATATATATATATATATATATATATACATCACCGAAGTTAAGCAACATTGAACCTGGTCAGTACTAAATGGGTGACCATTTGGGACTTTCGGGTGTTGTATGTGCTCTCCGCTTGTCTCAGCATTGTTTCCAGTCGTCCTGGTCTTCTATTTGCCACTTAACTCAAGCAGTACCGATTCCGGAGAAGTGTGGTTGAGATTGTACAACCCGTGCCTCACAATTACACGCGTTACTGCCCCTAAGGTTATCTTTTCTCTTTCGAAACTGAACGGAAGCATGGGATATATATATATATATATATATATATATTTATTTATCTTTTTTTTCCCCTCCTTTCCTTCTTTTTTTCTCTAACCATGGGTTAAAGGTGTTGATAGTCCCTTTTGCTATGTTGAACTTTTCTATATTTTCTGTTCCATCTTTGTTAGGGTCTGCTGTTAGTAAACAGAAGAATAAATAGAGAGAGAGAGGAGGAGGAGGAGGAGGAGGAGGAGGGAGACAGATAGCAACACGAGTTATAAATACAGTTTAGAGTAAGGGCGAGCGTTTCCCAGATGATGCAGCCTTGATTTCTGAAGTCAGGTCGTGGTTGGAGGACCAACATGGGGTGTTCGACAAAAGCTCATCAAACGATGGGAGATATGCATAACTCTGAGTGGTTCCTATATAGAGAAAGACTAATAACTGTTCCAAGTTTCGTTGCTCTACTGCTATGGGAAGTGGGTTAGGGGCATTACTTATTGCACGCCCCTCGTATTTACTAAAAATTATGAGACGAATTCAAAAGAAAAGCGAATCCCAAACCGCTTCCCCTAGATGTACTGGCAGCACTCACTAACGCCAAACTTTCCATAATAAACAAGGAGATATCAGAATCATATAAATATATGTTGATACAACGATTTTCTGCAGACTTTACATCATTCATAAATACATCATATGGAACTGCAGAAACTTTAACAAATTGCATCTGAAAGTAATGCGACCAAAATATAATATATCGTGTTAAATAGGAAACATTTTAAAACACAAAACTATATATTTAGAACTTTCCAAAATATGTACTACGACTCTTTCTAAAAGCTATCAAATTATCATAACGCATTTCAGCATCTTAACATAAAAATTTTATAAACATATACGAACAATAGTAAAACATATTTAATTTATTTTCTTTCTATGACAAATGTCTCTACTAGGTGATTTTGTTACATAATTACAAATCAGCTTGAATGGTGCATTTATCTGATCTGTCTCCTAAGTAATTATTTCAGCCCATTTGGGAATCACGGTTTTTCAGCGAAACACGCATGCATTAGCTCTTCTATTCCTGTCCCATTGACGCTCAAACATCGTTTATTTTCGCTTGAAGATATCTGTTAGCAGATATTTTGCAGCCAAAATCAGTATGATACCGACTTCCACCTACACCGAACGGTGTAGGTAATTGATATATCCTTTTGTTGTTGTTATAAAACGTCTTTGTTTTCGTACAGCAGTTATCATTAGGGGCACGTCTTAACTACGACTGACTGGACCGACTATCATAGTTGTTATTTCTTATGATTGTACATAAATCCAAATATTATTATCGATCACATATATTCGTATGTCCGTCCTATCAGAATTATTCTAGTTGCAGAGGAAGTTATAAGAATATACAATAAACTAAACAAATACGAGATATGTAGCAAAAAAGCCAACTTTAGGGATCATAGAATTGTATTGTGTTTTTCTGTTCGATGATATTGTGTGCATTCACATCCACCAAGTGGAATTAAAAACATATATTTGTCGCAGGCAGCTCGGCGTCGCCCGATCGTAAAATAGGCACAAATATTATATTTTAATTAATACAGAAAATGAGACATTTGCATACGAGTACTATGTTTTATTTTCATATCTTAAGTGAGTTAAAAATGTATGCAACATGGGCAGCTATATATACATGTTTCTTTCTTTCTTATGAAAAACAGATGTTATTTCGAAAAATTAAGACGTCCATCATCCCGGTTACATCAAATAGTGATTAATATTTACTGTTTATATTGTGATTATCTTGGTAAATAAATGGATTTATCAAGGTAAATAAAATAAAACAAACGAAATCTTCTTTCATTCGCCCATTTTTGTACATACGCCAATACAATACGCTGCATTGCTATAGCCTTCTTATACCCTTCTATAACTATTTTCAGCAATGCTTCTAGCAAACTACGTTTCTCTCTTTTTATCTCTCTCTTTCATTTTGTCTTTGTCCCTCTCTCTCTCTCTATATATATATACGTATATATATATATATATATACGTATGTATATGTATATATTATTATTATTATTATTATTATTATTATTATTATTATTATTATTATTATTATTATTATTATTATTGGCCGGAAACTCTGGTTAAAACCCTGAATGAATATTTGCTATGATAAGGTGCAGTGAATTAAGTATTATAGTATTAAGTATTATTTATGGTAAAATTTTAAGAGGGATTAACAGGTTTTTTATCGGAAACTACCCATCCGACTTAGTTTATATACTGTTTGAACCTTTACTATGATTTAGAGTTAGGAATAAATATGGACTAATTGGAATTTATATTTCATTAAAAAATGAGCACAAATTTAACGATATTTAACAATCGAATTTTCGAATAGCATCATTCTAAGTCAACGGCTATAACTATTGCCCTTTTTACCGGGCAAAACATCTAGTAAATATATATATTGAACACCAAAAGATGAAGGAAGTGAGGAGGCATGGCTTTGGAAATATTTTACCCGAATACGATGTTCAGCATGTTAAAAATATATCTTTTGTTGTAAAAATCTAATGGATAAACATCTGAACAAGTAGTTGGGGACAGGATAGTTTTATGGACACATAAATCGTAAAATTGCCTACCCACTAATGAAACAGCTGTAATGGACAAAATCCAGGAAATAAACGAAGGTTATAAAAAAAAAACGTGAGTCTTTGAATTTTCAACAAAATGTTACACTATATATATATGTATATAGTAGTAAGTTATAAAATATATATGGCATATATATTTTATAACTTACTACCTAGCTCTCCCTACGTATTGAGCACACTTGAAGTAAATAAAGTTGACACATAAATTTATACTTTCGTATTCATATATATATATATATATATATATATATTTATATATAAATATATGTGTGTATATATATATATACATATATATATAAAGAGAGAGAGAAAGGAAGAGAGAGAAAGGAGACAGATAGACAGATGAATAAATAGTTATATTCTTACTTCTTGTTTTAGTAGAGGTGAGTACACAATGCGTGCGCCTTTCTTGGCAGCTGATTAAGACGAAGAAGAAAAAAAAACGCTATGAAAATTGAAAGGGGAAACAAACCTAACAAAGCTTCACTGAAGGAAATTCGAAAATTGGCATCTTCCAGACTCTGTAACAAACATCAAATTTTGATTGATTGCCATCTGCATTTGCTTCGACCTAACGCAGATTATTATTATTATTATTATTATTATTATTATTATTATTATTATTATTATTATTATTATTATTATTTCTTAATCTTAACTCTCCTAATTAACGCCAATGGGCATATTCTTATATGAACTGGAATTTACCCAACCTACTGTTTCTCCGTTGCTCAATAAGACATATGCATTCCATCATAGAAGTAGGCTTATGCTTATGAATCTACACGGAAAACAACGACGATAAACACAAACACACGGAAACACAATATATATATATATATATATATATATATAACTACTTAATTTACTCACATAAAATTTATATACGAAAGTAGAGATTTATGCGTAAACTTTAAGTATTTACTTCAAAAGTGCTCAATACGTAAGTAGAGCTAGTTAGTAATTTATAAAATATATATGGCAATTAAGCTACACTGAATATTCCGCGTTTCATCCACTCTAGGATTATTCAGGCTTTTGCGCATTAGCCTGAAGAATCCTAGAGTGGATGAAACGCGGAATATTCAGTGTAGCTTAATCGCCATATACATTTTATAACTATATATATATATATTTTTTTATTACATTTTCACCCCAAACAAGGCATATTGCCACTTTGGTGTAGGGGGTTACTATCAGGGGAAACATCTACTGGGGTACTATGTAGGGATTAGGGCAGCGACATGTTGGTTCACGTTGCACTTGAACTTATGCATGTCAGTACAGTTGGGGAAGCAGTGACCTGGAATGGAATTCCAAAGTCTAGCAGTTCTGGGGAAGAAACTACTGGAGTAGAAAGATCTTTTACATCTAGGGATCTCTACAGTGTGGGGGTGGGATTTTGCAGCTTGTCGGGTCTGTCGAGGGTGTTCATGTCGTGGGGTCACAAGTGCTTGCAGTTCTTCAGAGCATTCACCATTATAATACTTGTAGAACAGGCAGAGGGATGCAACGTTTCGACGATGGGACAGAGGCTGAAGTTTAGATGCCAGTTTAGGGCCTATCAGATTTGCGACTCTCTTTTGAACCCTGTCAAGGAGCGAGAGACTAGTAGCCGATGCACCGGTCATAATATGACAGCAATACTCCATACATGGGCGAATAGTGGCCTTATAGAGGTACAGGATACTTTCGGGTGTTAGAAGTTTTCTAGCACGGTAGAGAGAGCCCACCTTCCTTGCAGCGGCCCTGGCAATGCCCTCGATGTAATTGTTCCAACTCATGTTTCCTGTGAACGTTAGGCCAAGGAGCTTGAGAGACGTATTCTCAGATAAAGAGTCGTTGGCCATTGCTATAGGTGGTAGAAAAGGTTTCTTGTAATTATTGAATGCAACCAGTTTTGTCTTGGTGGCATTGAACGTTACCATCCATTTTTGTCCCCATTCCACTACTGATTGGAGGTAATCCTCTAGTGTTTCTGCCATTTCTTTAGATATATGTTCATTTGTTTTCCTGTCGTGCCTGCTATAGAGTGTGGTGTCATCAGCATATATACCCATCTCAGAGGCAATTTTGTCGGGGAGGTCATTTATGAATATCAGGAACAGCAGAGGTCTAAGTATAGATCCTTGGGGTACTCCCGCATATATATATATATATATATATATATATATATATATATATATATATATATAACACTACAAAATGTGTGACAGTGTTTTACTCATTTTGATCAGGTTTGTTAGTTTGAATATTTAAGTACATATGTTTGCAAATCTAGGTAAATACTAAGAAATTAAAAGACATTTTCTGCTGCCTATATCTTTTATCTTTTTTAAGGGGGGATCAAATTTCTGCTATTCTCGTTTGTTTATGATGGATTATCCCTTTGTTCCTGCGCTATGTTAAATAAGTTTATCGTATAATATCTAGATGAGGATATATCGTTAAACGGATAAAATATAAATAGCAATGACATAAACAAAATAACAGATTAATACTAACAGATTAATACTAACAGATTAATACTAACAGATTAATACTAACAGATAAGTAACATGTGATTAAATATTAAATAGCGACAAATTCCATCAACCAAAATCGAAGTTCGCAAGCCATAAACACCCACACGTACACTTTATTTTACAAAGGACACACTTCGTATCAAGGCTCGGAATCCACTCGAGGATAAGGGTTTATTAGTGTAAGGCAGTTATTGGGACAATAGCGTTTTGATATTTAGTAGTGGAAATTTGGTAAATTGGATTACGTAAAGAAACGGTTCAAGGATATTTGGATTTTTGATTGAAGACTGCATATTTTAGTCAGCTGAAAAATAGAGAAAGGGAACAGATTTCTACTGGCGGTAGTTTTAAGAAAGATGCTTTGTTTATGGAATCCACAATTAGGTTTAGGTCCAGATAAAAAGTGGGGAGAATTATTGATAGTTGTTTTAGCTAGGCGAGTGTTTTTCGTGAACGTTCGGCAAGGAGGGCATACATTGGAACAGACGAGCACTTGCCTAGAAACAACGACAGGGCAGGCAGGCTCGCAACGTCTCTTCTGTGAGAAAGAGATTGCAGTGAAGAAAAAGGACAGCTATTATTTGTTTTGAACTCTGTCAATGCAAGGCCCCTTCTCCAGGTGTGGCAACAGTACTTCATCCTATGACGTACTTGCCTCTTAAACAGGGAGAGAATTGCATCGGTGGTGATATATTTACGGAAGCGGTAGAAAGATCTAACCATTTTTTCAGCGACATTGGTAACAGATTTGATGGACTTCAGATGAGGAAAAAACGTTACGCACAGAAGCTTGTTAAGCTTATTTCTTTGAACTGCACGCGTGTGAAACTCTCTTCGATTTCTCTGCTATATTTCGTTTTCAAGTCGAACGTAAACACATTTCTGATGAGCCGTCCCTTAAGTAATTTAATCTATCAAATTTCCACTACTAACGATAACTACGGTATTGTACTATTGGCTACTGCACACTCATTAGCTCTTATCCGCGAGTGGCCTCCGGGCCCAGATAAGTCGTGACTGGTTTAAAAAAAAAATAAACATGGACCCACCCCAAGGCAAGAGCCATTTATTTCAATTGATATATATATATATATATATATATATATATATATATATATATATATATATATATATATAATCCTACATATATGTATGGGAGGGGGTGATGACGCGTGACTGTTAGAGTGTTTGCTTTAAATTGTGTTTCAAACTTATTCAAAATAATTTTACAAGCGTTTCAAAACCATTTCAAATTAAATCTGACATTTAATAGTTATGACATCTATTCTGTTCTTTGCAGACTTAAAACGCTTAGTTAGATAATGTTTTCGTATTAAAAATAACGACTTTGTAATCTATATTCTTATAAAATCGAGTGTTTACTCGCTTTCAAATTGTCATAAAAAGCTTATTTATTTACAACTTAATAAAACAAACACCTTAATATAATCTGCCATGGATATGCGAGCGACGCCATGAAGGTTAACTAATTTGCATATTTCTTTGAATAATGAGCGTTCATTAATTAATTATTCTCATGGTTTCTTAATAAATCGTTGGTTCCATTTAACCATTATGTTTGATTCGATTAAACAATAGATTTATTGCATAGAATTCAGGATTAAAACGTTCTAACAAACGGACCTGTTTTCTATCTATCTATCTATCTATCTATCTATCTATCTATATATATATATATATATAATATATATATATATTATAGTTGTTATGTAAATATTTTACAGTAAAATACAGAATGTTAAAAGATTAATTTACTATTTAAACAAGGAATGATCGACATGTAAAGTTCTTACCTTAACCCATGGATTATCGATGGAACGTTTATCTCTTCAGAATAAATATTTATTATGGATAGACATAATTTTGCTTTTCAACACATACATTGAAAATAAATTTAAAATATTTTAAATTTATTTTCTAACGTATGTGCTTAAAAGCAAAATTATAGTTATTCATAATCAATATTTTGCTAAAGACATTTCTTCCGAAGAGAAGAGCCTCACATTGAAAATTCATGAATAAAATCCAGAAGTGATAAAGACATGGAAATGGATATGTCACGGTGCTCATATGTTGGTCCTTGTTGTTGAGTGTACTAAAAGTGTGGTTGTATGAGGATTTCGTCCACGTAGATTATACAGAAAAATAGAGGAGTGTCATAATTTGAGGGCGTTGCATTCAAATTTAAACATGTGGTGGTGAGCAGTATGGAAGGTTCTATCCTAAATGCAGCCCTGTTATTTTTGCATGCGTTTTATTGGTATTGACAGTATGTCCTATCTATTACTATTTGTCGGAGATCATGTATATCGGTGGAAGTACAATAGATTTCATAAATTTGTTTTACTATCCTGGATGTTTCTCTTTTTTATAAATGTTACTTGTATCATTTTGGCGTTCGATTTATTCGAAGGAGATTTTGTAAATGAGTTTATATCGTATCTTCTTTCTAAGGTGTGCAAATGCAAGTCTGCCCTATGTGCCCCCTGATATAGCACATAATTATTCCCTTTGTCAGAGGGTAGCAGAAATCAGGATCTGCACCACAAAAATTGTCCAGTATTTGCACCGTTAATTACGGTAACACTATGGCATCTCTGACATCTGTTAAAACCTTTACTTTCCAGACACATACTAAAATCCTTCGTTGACATCTATGCTGATGACACAACCATCTGTGGCAACACATCAAAGGACGAAAAGTATGATGTTCTCTCTGATTGTCTCTCCTCTGATCTTGAGAGCGTGGTACAGTGGGGAAAGAGGTGGCTGGTTACCTTTAATACATCTAAGGCCAAGCTTATCTCTACATCATAAACGCTCTGATCCCCATTTGGCATCAATTGAAATGGATGGCTCTCGTCTAGGTGAGACCCCATGTTTTGATAAGCTTCTGGGTTTGACATTTACTCCTGATCTAAAATGGAACACATACGTAAAGTCTGTGGTCAAGGTCGCTTGGAAAATGGTGGGATCCTTCTACCGCTCCAGAAGATATCTCACTACTGATGCAATTCTCTATCTATATAAGAGCCAAGTACGTCCAAAGATGGAGTACTGCTGCTATATCTGGGCAGGAGCTGGTAAAAACAGCCTATCCTGCCTTGACAGAGTACAAAATAGACTTCGTGGCTTAGTGGGGGATGCCCTTTTCTCTTCCCTGCAACCTCTTTCCCACAGAAGAGACGTAGCAAGACTGTCTTTGTTCTATCGTTATTTCCATGGCAAGTGCTCGTCTGTGCTCCCTTCTCTGGTCCCCCCTCGCCAATCTTTTTCAAAAAACACCCGACTAGCTGAAACCACCGTAAATAATTTTCAGCACTCCTTATCTGTGCCTAAATCAAAACGTATATTCCACGAACAAAGATTCTGTCTTAGAACTGCACGCCTGTGGAACTCTGTTCCGCTTGCCTGTTTCCCTCCCGACTTCAACCTGGATCTTTTCAAGTCCAACACAAACAACCTGATTAACCGCCCCCCTAAGTAATGACATCTTATCAATTCTCCAATACTATTGCTACACTATCCCATTGAGTACTGTACACACAATAACCCTTATCCCCGAGTGGCCATTGGGCCTTGATAAGTGGTGAATTCCATGTAAAAAACAAAAAAACATAAACACAACAACTTTACCACAACTGGTATGCAGGTTTTAATTAAAATAGAAGAAAAATACGAACACGAGAATCTGTTCCCGAAATATCATACTATACAGAACATTCCAAACACAGCACTGACACATAAACCACCGACACAGGTTGCAAGAATTAAAAGGAAAGAATACACCGAAATACAGATAGAGACAAGAAAAAAGGATGGAAACAAAAAATAAGCGAGCAGGGGAGTTCCTAGAGGAGCTGAACCAGGAGTACATAGACAAAGATGCTTCACTCCAATGGCTCAAGAGTGGGAGACTTCCATTTGATGAGGAAAGACTTATTGTAGCCGAGCAAGATCAGGGTTTACTTACAAATGGATTAAAAAAAATGGCTGGCCTACAAACAAATGGCCAGCGTAGGTTTTGCACTCAGTGATTGAAAGCGCAAGCTATCTAATGTTTGCATACCCAATCTTATTGGCAGATGGCCATTATACTCTCGTCACAACAAAGTATGCAAATACCTCCATTGGAAGATCTGTGGAGAGATGCAACTTGACAGATTGCCAAACATTTGGGAACATGAACCACCACAAATAACATCAAACAGAAATGTGATCGTGTTCTATGACAAAGACATACAGGCAGGCAGGTACATAAAATACAAGGCCATCAAACCAAATATTATTATATGGAACAAGCCTTAAAGAACTGTACTCATTGTTGATGTCAAAGTCCCAAATGATTTCGGCCTAAATAGAGCTGAACGGGAAAAGATAACAAAATATCAGGACCTAAAAAATGATCTAACAACGGCATGGTCTCCGAAAGAAATAAACATTATACCGGTTGCTTAATAAAAAAGAATCTTCAGAAAATACTAAGAAGCGATCCCTGGAAAACAAAGCTGTAATGAAATACAGATAGCAGCCATAAAGGGAACAGTATCTATTCTTAAAAGAACCCTCGGATATAAATTTAAATCATAACGGAATTAAGTGTTAGCTCCAGGAAGGAGCCCCTTGATCTCTTAAAGTTTACTGAAGTAAAATACAAAAAAAAAAAAAACACAATACGAAATATTATAAAAGTCTATAATATAAAAAAAAAACATATAATAATATTTTATAAAAATATAAATTTGCATAAAAATTGTATGTGTTAATTTGTTCCGTTTTCCTTCTATAAATTGATGATGATAATGTTCGTCGATCATTTGCGAAGCTGCCCGTGATCATGCAATTGCCCTGTAAGTTCGAAGATGGCTTGTTAAGTATCTCCCTCACGTTGCACATCTGCGGGATAATTTTGTATCTCTTTTCTGTCACGTTTGCACTCTTAGCCGACTACCCTTCGCTTCAAGAAAACTATATTATTTTTAATAATACCTTACTGTTTTCATCTGTAAATAAAAAACTAATAAAAACATTTTTACAAAAAATATACAAATGGATTTGCAAATAAAAAAATAGCATAACAGACATTAGTTTTCAAAATTACAAAATAATAGAACAAATGTTAGGTAATTATTACAGTAATACAACAATGATAGACATTCAACAACTGTACGAACATGTAACTATAATAGTATATATAAAACAGAACACAACTCCAATTCAAACACATAGAATATGTTTTATTACTGTCTGACTACAAACGTCTAATGCAGAAATAATCATTCCGGGAACAACTCGAGGATTGCTCTTACCAAAAATAGAAATGATAATAATAAACATATTAGCACAAATATATATTAGAATTATTACACACACCATAAAGCATATGTTCCTGATTAGTTAGTAAACTATATACTAAAATATATACTAAAGTATATAATAAACTATATACTAAACTATATACTAAAATAACTAAACCTGAAAATTCACAACCATACACAGAAATTTCGAATTTTATTATTTATCTAATTGCGAATTCGGTAGTCGTTCATATACCAATAAATTTTAAGTCAGAATAAGGTGACTTAATTTGTAAGCTTCAAAATTACCATCTCTTCTAATTGGGCATTCATATATCGTTTTAACAAAATCAAGACAATAAAGATTGGATTTATCGCAACAAATATATATACGAATACACAATTGTTTCGATCAATCCAATTCTTGTCGTCTTGATTTTGTTGAAACAATATATATATATATATATATATATATATATATATATATATATATATATATATATATATATATATATATATATCACCCGCTACTTAATTGGCTGAAAATGCGAAGCTCGTTGTTTGTTTGTTTGTTTACGAACAGGCGATTTGAGCACTATAAAAGTGGTGGCGGGTGTCTATTTAAATAGACATTCCGACGAGTTATCTACGGGTGGTTATTCCATGGTCGAGTGGGAGAACTGCCGACTGTCAATACGACGGTTCCAGGTCCAATCCTAAAATTCAAATTATTTGGGAAAGATGCTAGTCTAGCGGCACTGATGAGTTGTGATACAACGAAACTGGACTGTATGTCGATGACTAAATATATATATATATATATATATATATATATATATATATATATATATATATTTATATATATATACGTTTTTCGGCGTCTATGACTCATCAGAATGGCTGAATCTAGCGAGATTCGGGATCGGGACCCCATGGAAAGAAGCCTAAACGTCTACCCCTAAGCTATTTCACGCGGCTATTGGGTATATCACGATTTACGTAAATGTTGTGTTTTTAATTTTTGTTTTGCAATAATTTTGAATGAATTCTATTATTTATACGAAAGTGCATTTTTACCTAAATGCGAGTTGAGAATACTTTTCCCTTTTTATCAATTTGGTGCGCCCAAATGTTTTCTCGAGAAATCAGGAATCAGAGCGTGTACCTGATTATCCCACAAAGTAATGCTTGCACTCTTGGCCAACTGCCCTTCGACCAATCAAGCATGGCTGATGGTTCTAGGCGGCCGTTACCGACTCTCGCCATACAGAGGTGGTGCAACTGAAAGGGGAGCTGCCCTTTTTAAAAACGAGGTATATGCCCTTTCCTTATAATGGGTTAACAATTTTGTCAATAAGTCAAATCTCGAGTCTGTGGACTTAAAATTGACCGAGAAGTTTGTTAGGGCGTTGTTACACACACACATACACACACACACACACACCCACAATTTCACTTTTGTAGATATGTAGATAGATTGTACTTATTAATAAAAAAATAGTTGAAATAAAATGGGCTTGCACAAGGGATCATTCGATCTGTAGTCAAATGCTCCACTATATATATATATATATATATATATATATATATATATATATATATGGCTAGAGCTATATCTCCATATGGAACCAAATTTTGGAAGAGATTAAACTATTTTCGGTGTAACATAAAATATTCCCCTGTCAATTTTTTTTTTTTATTTATAAGAAAGAGAACACTATTTTTAAGATCGTATGTTTTCAAAGTTTAATGCTTATCGGATGAATTTCCATCCAAACCATATCTAGGAAAACTGCGAGGAATATAAATGATTTTTTTGTGTGAAATTTGCAATGGACAGACTCAACAGTTTTGTAACCTAGGAGAAAGAAAGTGACTTTAATATAAGAGTGTAGATGTAGTTAAAGTTATATATATATATAATGAAAACTATATATATATATATATATATATATATATATATAATGAAAACTATATATATATATATATATATATATATATATATATAATGAAAACTAATGTAAGGAACCATGTTTAAGATTTGTTAGAAACATACAAAGGGAAGCAAACTCAAGTATATATTATCAATTTCACGAGGTCACGATGAATTCATTAAATGTGACACGCTCTCTTGGGAATGGGAAGCAAAGTTCACTAAAAAATAATGTACTACTGTCCCTTACACCTACACACATTACAGTCGAATATTGTATTCTTTAAATCGGATATCCATTAATCGATAACAACGACCGATAAAGGACGAGTTTATATTTTGAGAGTCTTAAAAAATCCCAACAGATACAAACATTACTTAAATTACTGCAATACGAACATTTAGGTCGCGCATAACGAGGGAATTGGCAGTTTTAGTAAGATAAACATTTATACTATATATATATATATATATATATATATATATATATATGTGTGTGTGTGTGTGTGTGTATGCGTGTGTGTATACTATATATATATATAGTAATATATAACAATATAATATATATGTATATATCATTTAAACACTATCAAGTGTGAATATACGGTTAAGTCTAAGTTGTATTCATCTATAACTGCTTTAAAACTTAAGTGCTTGTGGTTAAATTTCAAACAATACTTACAGTTTATAGCTGACCTTCTCAGCTATATTTTGAAAATAAAATGTTTAACTTCGTTAATTAAAATCAAAAGTTATAATAAAATTACTGGTGTTCAAAATTCTTAGAATTTCGAAGGAACGTAAAAGACGGATTATTTTGATTAGTTGTTTGTTAATATAGTTATTTTTCAATATTGACGCTTCGGAGTTGTTTTTCTTGATTGTCTGTTTGTTACCATGGTAATTCTTCTGTCGTCGATTCCTTCATAAATCATAGCGGGAATGTCCCCCGCTTGCCATCTTATTTGGTTTATATATAGAAAGTTAAAAAAGGGGATATTTTTTGCCGTTCTAGGGCTGATAATATTTTGCTTACGACGTCGCCTGTTAATTCTGATTTTCCCTTTTTTTGTTCCTTCTTTCTATTTTTTAACCTCATTATGTTTTTATTTGATTTAAAAAAAAATATTTTAGAAGTTGATAATATTCTTTTTATGGATCGATGAAAATGCGAATTATATTGAGCACAAAAATGAAAGTATTATTTCCAACAAGCCCGGAAAAATCATGGATTACATAGAATAATACGAGCACGAAAAATACTATGGCTTAGAATAAGCGTCAAAAAGTTAAAGACTAGTTGTTAAAACTAGAAAAGGAAAAGACAAAAATATAATAAATCTACAACTTAAATCATTATAATTGCTTATATAATGTTAATTTGAATTATATTAATTCTTATTGCTGCAATATTTTAACTTAATAATTTTATGTTTTTACTAGAATTTATTGTCTTTTTCTTTTCCAATTTTAACAACTACGCCTTTGACTTTTCTACGCCGAATATTAACCATATTACTTTACACGCTCGCATTGTATATATATATATATATATATATATATATATATATATATGTATATATATATATATATGAGAATGGATATATTTTACTGGCAATTCAATCAAGACAATAAGAATGAAAAGTTTTCCAGACAAAAGCAAGTGTTACCTTATATAAATATTTATATCAATATCCAATCACACCCAAATAAACCTGCTCAATACAACCTCAATAGAAAATAGAACTTGCCATGAGGGAAAAATTTACAATAAATAATTATTCTTCAATAGAATACTCCAAAAACATGTATTAAGACATCCTTAATCCTCGGAGATTCAAAGAAGGGTTTTCTTCTTAAGAGAAGAAATAAAGATATTAGCAAATTACTAAGTAGTTGCTGATATGGCATTAGATCAAATAGCACTTTAGTTGTACTATGTTTATACCAGTCAAAACATGTAGAAATGGGAAACAGACCAAATATAGGCAGTCCAGAATGCACAAAGCCTTAATGGTTAATCCAAGATGCAAACAAAAGTGTTTTATTTAAATAGTCGGGAACCAGCGAGGTATATCCAGTGTGAAAAAATCTAATTTACCTAGACATTAAATCCAGTGTAGAAAGTGTATTGAAATCCGCAATCAGTCGGTAAGAATGATCCCAAAACACGCAAGGTATGCTCTTTAATTTCAGTCACTAAATGCTTACTAGCGAAAACTACTTTCATCACTGGTCATGCATCTAATGGCCATAATACTATCTGTTTGAAACTTCGCGGATTAAAGATTTATCAATCCTTTTCTTAAGTTTTCTGTGGAACCATAAATTTCTTTGTAAATTTTTAATTTCCCTAAAATAAATATAGCCATTTTACTTTTCACTCTTCCGTCCAGTATGCTTTGAATAGATCTGTTACATACATTATTTGGAAAAGGGGATCCCCGAAATATATCATGGAAAATTTTCACAAACGGTAGACTTTTAAAAAAAAAGACTTTGATACTTTACACAATTGAATATATATTATATATATATATATATATATACATATATGTAGATACTTATTGATGTGTAAATTGTCACTTGTTTCGTGTTTCTTCCTCAACACCAACTACATTCCATACCTCGTATTATGATAGATTTTAAAATCTCTTCGATCCAAGTTAAAAGGTTATTTGTGGTACAAAATTTAATAATAGGTTTAAGCAAAATATCTAGAATCATGCCAAGTTCGAATAACAATCACATAAAAAAATATCTTTTTTAATTGTAGGGGGAAGTTGATAAAAACGTTTAAAGAGTAAATTGATAAATAAGGGATTACAAAAAAAAGTAAACTATTATAATAAACCTCGAGACGTCTTTCGACTGATACATTATCAAGAGAAACCATCGGCGAATACGATTAAAAACGAAAATATTAGTAATTATCGTTTGAAATTAATAGCGTAGGGTGGGGAAATGGAAAAATAGAAAAAAAAAACATGTCACTAATGTCAGAGTATTAAAACAAACGGCACAATATCGGCAGAATGTAGGTAGATAATTCATCTTTTACTATACCGTGCAACCCCGTGTGATATTTCCCGGCTTTTAAGAAGGATATTCTACTTACACTAGACACAAGTTCATTAATATATCTATTGAAATGTCAGTGCGATGCTGATTATGTGGGTCGAACCTTCCAGTGCCTGCGGGTAAGACTGGCCCAGCATGTATGTTTACTTAGTACATCTAGATACTCATCAATCAGAATTTTTTTAAAGAGCTCTAATATATACACATATATTTTTATATTTGTATTAATTTATGCTTCTACTAACAAAAGTACACGTCGTTGACTGGGTTCAAAAACAAGCTACAGAAAATGGACTATGATTTATGAAAGTATGATAGGTTATGAAAAGGAACGGTTGTAAAGAGATAACTTCGAATTTGGAGGTATCAAAACAAAAGCAAAATATGATGAAAGTAAAAATAAAATATATAAACACCATAATTTATTATACCATACCTGTTTACACTGAAACACTTATCACAATATTCTGTGGATCTATGTTTAAAACCCTTGTAAAACTTTGTGACATATTTACATTCTATGGAGATCGGGTGCGAACCAACACCCCATAATTTTATTGTACGATATTTCTTCAAACTGAAACATAATTATCGAAGTATACTCACGCAGATAGATATGAAAAGTCGTCATTTAAGTTTGTGCCTATTTCCATTCTATGGAGACCAGGCGCGAACGCAGACCCCACAATTTTATTATACCATCCCAATTTAAGTTAAAACATCAAAGTATTATTATGTACATCTACTTTGTGGACCAGGCGTGTACGCAGACCCCACAATTTTAATTAATCATCAATTATGCCAGGTTAAACATACCACTTCCTGTGTCTCGATGCATCTTCTATCATTATATGTGATCAGTTGTCTATAATATAGAAGCCTATTCGTGACCAGACACACACATACGTTCAGCTTTATATTATAGATATATGAATTATCTGCCTACATTATCTCGATAATCTTTATCTTGTTAATTTTTAATACCGATATTGGCGACATTTTGTTTTTCACAGCGAGGAAAAGGGACAAAGAACGATAAAAGAAGAGGAAAAAGACGGAGATGAAGGAGAAGGAAAAACAATGAGAATACTAAGAGAAAAAACAAAAAGAATTAGAATACACTAGCTGTATACTTTTTATTTGTTTTATGTAAGCATCGATATGTTGCTACACATTAACAGGAATGTCTCAGTCACCAAATTACAAATAAGTAGAGACATCTTTAGGCGGCATTTCTTATACAAAAGTGAAATTCGCAGTTAAATTATGTGATGGACTTCAGGTTTATATAAGAAATATCGTCTGAAGAGGTATCTAGCTACTTGCGACTTGCTAACCGAAACATGCTCATGAATGTGTAGTGATATATTAATGCTTAATTTATTGTTATACTGGAATTATCTAGCACACTTAGTACAATCATATACAATGTGGAAATACTCCTCCGGGAATCAGAGAGTTCTAAGACACTGAGAGAGGTGATCTCGCCTTGTATCCCCTTTGTAAATAAACCATTGTATTAACCCTAAGAGGATGTCCTGTGTTATGATTAGGGCTAGGATTACAGCATATTCTTTTCATTGTTTTTTACTCTCGAGTGTGTATACTTTAATATCTTATATGCTTTTATACAGAGTGATGTGGTTCTCGGTTGATTAACTGTGTCTGACTGTGTCAGATATATACTTGAGAATAAAAACAATGGGAAGAATATTCTGTTGTCATAGCCCTAGTTATTATTATCTAAAGAAAGATATATCATTTGGCGACGAAAGATTAGCATATAATAATGTGCTGACAAATGAAAACATTCTTAATATATGGTTAAGTGTGTAATATTTGTTCAGGGGTTAACAGCCGCTATAGATAAAGATATTATCGATCATGAATCTAGACATTAAGATAACTTTACAAAAAGTTACGGAGGAGTGGCAAAAACTGTAGAATTCCAAACAGGACAATACAAGTATTGAAGAAAATTATTGTTGAAGTACAGAAAAAAAAAATGAAATTATGAAAGAAAAAAATACTGTAGAAGATGTGGAGGAAAAATCACTTCACAAAAAAGTGTTACTTTAAAAATAAAATATGATATGAGTGCGGACATAAAAGTCACAAATGTATGCAAAAGGAAAAAAGACCGTGAGTCTAAAATAATAAGAATTATCGGATCTAAAAAAGAGTCCATGAATTTTAAGAAAAGAAAATATATTGGTGTTAAAATTAATGCCTGAAAAGTAAAATGTTTTCTAGATACTCGGAGTGATACATCGCTAATTCATGAAGTAATTTAGAAGCAAAGTTTCAAAATACGGGTAAAATTGACAGAGATGATTTTGGAAATAGACTAAAATCCAAAAGCGAATTTATACAAATGTGACACTGAATGAAAATTTAATAAATACCCAAATTTGTGTCATACCAGGAAAAATTCTAATTTATTTCGTATTGATTTTATGATATTATTCAATTTATGGGAGAAATCCATAAATTCGTTTTGTAGAAAAGTAAATGTGGAAGGGATAGAAAATTCCAAACCGTCAGAAAAATATATTAAAGATTTAAAAAAGGATTTTTAAAATGTATTTTCTGAGGGACTGGGTTGTTGCACTACTTTGAAGTGAAATTTTAACTAAAGGACAAAACTAAACCGGTGTTCAAACCTTAAAGAAGATTCATTCTCTTCGCTGAAACAATAGATGAAGAACTAAAGAGACCCGAAGAAAATAACCTAACAGACATACTAATAACTATTGTATGAAAACTACCTGAAATGAAAAAAGCAGCAAAAATGGATGAATACATTAACAAGATAAAAAGAAAAACAAATGTGGCAAAACGAAAAGAAGAAAAAAAAGGATTAAAAGTGTTTCCGTTTTCGATATGTGATGAAATTCTAATGTATGCAGATAGCGTAGTAATACTGCAAGTGTTACACATGAAAATTCTGAAAGAATTTCATATGGGCCATCCTAGAAACTCAAGACAGGCAGCTCTAATTAGAGGATATAAATTCTAGCATAAAATGGACCAGAACATAGAAAAAATTGTAAAATTATGCAAAGGTTACGAACTAGCAGAGACCCCCCCCCCAAGGACGTAATCTCTGCCTAAAGCAAATGTACCTTCGACACGCATCTACATAGATTACGCAGGACTACTGAAAGGATATCATTACGTTGTAATCGTATATAGTTTTTCAAATTAGCCGGAAATTTATAAATAGAGACACCCCACAGCTACAAACACTATAAAGGTGTTAAACGAGGTTTTTAGTCGTTTTGGAGAACCAACAACAATTGTTAGTGACAATGGTACCATGTTCACAGGAAAAGAATTTAAGGACTACTATGACGGAATTATCACTTATAAACCTCAGTCTAAGGGGTAAGCAGAAAGGTTTGTTGATATCTTCAAAAAAGCATTAAAAAAGAATAACAACATCGGCACTGAAGAAAAGAGTATTCAAAAATTCTAACAATTCATAAGATAAAGCCAAACCAGAATATTAATGCAAATTCATCACCAGCCGGAATAATGTTAGCCAGAAAAAGTGCGTTCTGTGTTCGACGAATCAATTCCGAGAAAAAAGAGAAAAGAAATATAAAAGATAATGCAAAGGACATGACGTATAAGAGACTTCCAAGACAGCAAGAGATACATTATTCCGTTTGTAAATGAATCTTTGTATTAACCTCAAGTGAATACCCTGTGTTGTGACTAGAAAAAGAAACATATATCTCTAATACATACAAAAACTATATACTTAGGTATAGCGTACTCTTCTATGAACTTCGTTTAAAATTCATTAGTTGCATCACCTATGGCAAATAATTACCTGGAATAATTACACACACAGATACACACACAATTATACACGCAAGCACACGCATACACACACACACACATATATATATATACAATTATTTACTATAATAATTAAATACTAGAAACACTAGTGTTTCATCCTTTTGGGAATCTTTAGTGCAGGGTGTAACGATTAATACCAGTCGATAGATTCGAACCCTGCCACATTTACAAGGACCGTGTCAATTCGGCTACCGTTAATCGCGTGAAATGTTTAAATTTAAACATTTTATTTTTAAATGTTTTTAAGTCAGTCAGAGTGATATAATCATTATATATATAATATGATATATATATCATATATATATACATATATATATATATATTTATATAGGAAAAGAGAAGGAAAAAGATGAATGAATGCTCATCGATTCACACAAAACATATGCATTGCATAACGAAATTCTTAGTTCTATATATAATTCAGTGATGTTAATTTTGAAGTCACAGAATCTTACTTAACGTATTTTCCTGGAACAGTGTAAGAATTGTATGTTTTCTGATTACTTTTTTGAAATTTTATTCATTTCGTCATGTTCCTGTTGACTTGGTTCATTTAGAGGTCTATGATTCGACAGCGAATCGTAATCGTTAGTGATTCATATGTAATGTGTTCCCAAATTTGGGATCAGGGAAGTAAAACACAGGAACACGGATTAGATACAAGAACCGAAAAGATTACAAGGATAGGATAAAGGGTAAACGAAGCGTATTATCCGGTTGTATTCGTAATGGGTAGTCTTACGCGCTGCTTATCACCTGCTGATTCTACGGTATTACGATTCTGCTCACTAAGAGTGTTATCCCACATCGTAATATAGTACTGGGAATATATATGATTGTTTCACACCAATATAGAACATATATTAATTAATTTTGTTATTTAACACAAATAAGCACATTAGTAAATCTGTGAATATAAAACACGTGTAATTAATCTGGGAGATGTCACAAGCGTCGGCCCGTTACAAGTTGTCTGAGACTAGACTGATATTATGAATGCAATCAAAGAAAGATATCAAGATTCTCTTTCTTTATCAACGCTTTTATTGACTTTGCGTAGACCTTTCACGCTCCGTTGCTATGATCTAGCGAGAGCACCTTGTGAGTGCTGAAATTCGCAACTAGATAAACCTTTGTGATGTATTAGTCTCCATGGGTCCGTGTTTATCATGGCCGGTCAGATTCATTCAATACAGTATAGCTCTAGAAGCCGTTGATGTTAGCATGGTAATCAGTTCCCAACGAGAAAAGCGTTCAATCACCACGACACAGCTGTACTCCTTAATTCAAAGAGACTAGGTGCTAAAGTGTGTTATGGTATGGAAACTCAGTTGTCATGAGGAGTTCAGGTAGTTAGTATCTGTTATAGGGCCTTACCTATTCACGCATAATAGACCCTTCTAATCATTATATATACCATGAGGCTAATATTTTCGTCGGGGAATATTACGATGTAACTCGAGACTACAGATAGTCTTACTTACCAGTCGGAAACAAAAAACATTCTTTCTATGCAAATATTCCTGTACAATATATTCTTTGTTCGGGTCTTCTTTTATGACCCATTCTTAGGGTCACAACATCTGGCAAGGAGGTTTCGAGAATTCATGAGGGAAAACCGTATTTTCAAATAGTCATGTATACATACAAAATGGATGGATTCTTAAATTCACTGGAAAAGTCAAATTACCAAACAACGATATTTGAATTAGTAACGTGGCATTGCAAACGACACATTTCAACAACATTTACCGTGAGACGAAGATAGTCTGCCAAAAACACTAATAGACAATTATTCAGAAAGTCAGTAATATAGAACAGGACGACGTAACACGTTTGAAGAGTCAGTAATCAGATTTGAATTATACAAGATGCTGAAGGATTGTATTCTAGTTCAGTTAGGCACAACAAAAATATTATTTAACATGTAAAAAATTATAAATTCAAAATCTGAAAAAAATTTTTAACTGAAAAGTAACTCCTTGATCTTTCGGTTTTTTCTCCTTGGGGTTTTCCTCAAAGGAAAACATAATGCTCTTACTAAGAGAGCTTGATTTTAACGTTTTTCAACCAACAGAAATATGTAGACCTTGATTAAGAGAGATTAATTTTTGACCTCTAGAACTATATTGTGTTTAGCGTTTAGAAGACAAAAGTACTACGTACAAAAAACAGTAAATTGTTTTTTCTTCACACGTCCAAAGCCTTATACTTTGTTTATTCCCTTTTCTTAAAAGAGAATAGCGGAGATGGAGGACGTATGGTCGGCTTTCCTACAAATCTGTAAACCTTAAATCGATTTGCAGCAAAAAAACGCAAAAATTATAATGCAAAAGCAGGAAAAATGAAGACGTATAAATGCTATAACGGGAGAGAAACGCGGAAAGATATGCTTAATTGGTTACCATATACAACTAAAATAGATCAAGAGCGAACAACAAATTTTAAATAACCGATTCGTATAATGAGGTATCTAGGTATATAATAAATGAAACTATTATACTATGGCAATATACTCCTATTTTTTATTATATATTTATATATATATATATATATATATATATGTGTGTGTGTGTGTGTGTGTGTATAACTACTTAATTTACTCACATAAAATTAATATACGAAAGTATATATTATGCGTAAACTTTAAATATTTGCTTCAAAAGTGCTCAATACGTAGGTAGAGCTAGTTAGTAATTTATAAAATGTATATGGCGATTAAGCTACACTGAATAGGTATCCCATATCTTTGTGATAATCATCTTTTTTTTTCTTTTTAGTTCCTTAAATTAAGTAGGTTTACATCTTGTCTGGAGCGATTTCCATAAAGATTATCGTCTACACACACACAAAAAAGACAAAAACAGCATGATAAAAAACAGCATATATGATAACAACAGATGCACATCATAAGTGTTATTGCTTTTGCCTGTAACTGATTTGAGACAATTACATTTTCATCACTCTAGGATTCTTCAGCCTGAAAAATCCTAGAGTGGATGAAACGCGGAATATTCAGTGTAGCTTAATCGCCATATACATTTTATAACTTAATATATATATATATATATATATATATATATATATATAGAGAGAGAGAGAGAGAGAGAGAGAGAGAGGAGAGATAGAAGAGAAGAAAAGAGAAGAGATAGGGTATAGACGTATTTCTGTAATAAAAGGCTATATGATTCCGCAAGCATACTGATAATGATTTCTATCGACGTATCGCTGTTTGGCATCAAATATATTTTATTTATGAGGTTTTCAGATCGACTTGGCAGATTTAAACATTCCTTCGTTTTCTTAATAGCTTTGAAAGCAGAAAACCCGAAAAAATATGCAGGAAACATTTCTCATTAAATGTTTTGTTTAAAACGATCGATTTTATCCAACTCTTTTATTTAAAGATAAGCCCTTTCGCCTTTTTTTGGTTCCAACAACGCAAAGATACATTATTTTTGCTATTAAATACATTCTTATGAAATCAATAAATGTAAGATTTGATTTTATAACACACCCACATCAACTCACCAATTCGAGTTAGTTAAGTAAATTATTCCTTATATCTTAGTAGGAAACAACATCCTACCAACAATAATGTAACTTATTGTGTAAAAGTACATGCTTTATATATTCTATTATAAATTTCTGTACTGTATGTCTGTGGGTGTGTGTGACGCGGTTTAAGTCAGCCTACAGGCAACCCACCCAGTACAATTTAGGTACCAAAATGAAGCTTATGACCCAGCAGATTTATTAGTGGTATTTATATCCATGTTTGGTGTATGAAAATGCAAAATAAATGCAAAGAAATGCAAAATAGTAGTGGTGATAGGAGTTAAATTGTGGGAGTAGCATCAGCAACCGTTAGGCAAAGTAGTGTTGAGAGGCATTAAATCGGTAGGAGTAGCAGCATTCAACAATTAATATTGGTTGAAAAATACAAGATTTCTTTTTTATTTAAAAAAAAATTACTTCCATTTTCTCCGTCTGATTAATAAAACAAAAAAAAAGATCTTTCTTTGATTTGAAACAAAAAAAAGAAAGTAAGTAAAAATGTTTCGATTAATATTGGTTAAAAATACAAGATTTTTTGTTTACTTTAAAAAAATATTACTTCCATTTTCTCCGTTTGATTAAAAAAAACAGAATAAGAGACTTTCTTTGATTTGACTAGGGTGGTCAGTTTAGATACTTTTACCCATGTATCTCATACTTTTTTTCATTTATATTGGTTACAAAAATACAATATTTTTTTTTACTTTTTAAAACTAATTACTTTCATTTTCTCCGTCTTATTAAAAAAATAATTGGACTTTCTCTGATTTGACCAGGGTGGTCAGTTTAGACCACCGGTCATTAATTAAATAAAATAATACTTTTACCCATGTACCTCAGATTTTTTTTATTAATATTGGTTGCAAAAAATACGATAATTTTTTTTATTTTTAAAACTCATTACTTCCATTTTCTCCGTCTGATTACAAAAAAAAATTGGACTTTCTCTGATTCGACTAGGGTGGTCAGTTTAGACCATCGGCCATTAAATTAAATAATACTTTTACTCATGTATTTCATATTTTTTTCGTTAAAATTGGTTGAAAATACAATATTATTTTAAAAGCAGTTCAAGGAAACATCTCCTACAGGAGAACCGACAAAAAATAAGTAATTGCTAACTTTAGTTTCGTAAATATTGGTTGTGTAAATACACTGTACTTACTCGCTTTTCTTTCGCAAAACGCATCCGGCTGCAACGGGGCTATTTGTACTTATAAATGTTTATAGTAGATTAAATTATATTTCATTATATAATATACATTTTCCATTCTCTATGAGCCTAACGCTACACAAAATTCAATATCTTGAGTTTCTTTCGAATAACTTGTTATATAGAGAACCAATCAAAAAGGCTGCTTCTCTAGAGATTGCAATATCGTCATTTTCAAATCTAACCATAACGTTACTATGTTGTGGTTTGAAGTTTGGATTACACCCTGTTATCTATAATATAAATCTTAACTGTCTGTTTAAATATACGTATGTGTGTGTGTAAGTCTGTCTAAAACTTTCGATAGAGGCGACGGATTTTTACGAGATCGGTTTCGTTTTTAAGCTCGCCCTTCGGACGAATAATATCGAAAAATTGGGTAAAAACATTAATTTATTCACCGTCAACTGGGCAATTTTCTACAAGGAGGGGTCGTTTTTTTTTCGCCGATATTTTCGAAAGTCATCCCCTCTTTTCATTTGACTAGCCTTAATTACAAATTCGCCACTTCCAGATTGACCATGGACGTAACGGCAAACGCGGCATTTTTTTCACGTTCTTTTCCTCCTTCGTGGTACGGGTTCGAGCCTCCTTCCTACTACCACTTTTTTTCTCAACACATCTCTCCAAACATTCGGGCAACGCAGGGCACCCAAGCTAGTTTACATTTAAATTAGAAACTTGACATAATAAGATTGAGTGTTCGAGGAAATTTATTGGATCAGTGAAAATAAGACCATAATAAAATTTAAGAGCAGCAAACTCTGTTACATCAGAGATGACAAACGTGTATGCCTGTAATAAAATATTAAACAAATAGACGCTTAAACTATGGGGTCACATAATACTGAAATCAATAGGAAATAGTAATCATATGCCAATTATTTTATAACGACTAAATTCTTTGTTTAAATGAATTAATAACACGTAAAAAATATGTCGGCAAGTTGAGATGTAAAATGTTCATTTCGACTTTCCGGCATATTTCTATTACTTTTGCGCATGTGCAAATATATTTATAGCTTGAAATGGTTTAATTTTAAATCTTTCTTATCTATTGGTCTATAGCTCAATCGGTAGCGTACGGGGCTTAATGTATTGTTTTCGATTCTAGCTGATGGCTCCTAAGTCATTTTAACCTTAAAAATCGATACTATATATATATATATAATGCCAATATTCAATCGAGAATGTGCTCTGTGAAAAAATGTGTAATTTTCATGAAATAAAATATATTTAAACGTATTTTACGACCGGGCAAATCTGGCCGTATCATACTAGTATTAAATGAAATCAATAGTATGCACTCGTTACTTTTAATTATATAGGTTAAATAAGGATTTGTTGATTGAGGGGAATCGAGATATATTAAAGAAATGAAATGAATTCGACACAACATTAAATTAAATCAACCTCATAAAAATAACAACAATTTGCTGTGATGTTCTTTGTTTATTAATTTAATTCCAAGCTCTTTACCGATTTTTGTTGAAAAATAAAAGACATTGCTTTTGGGACGATTCAGATACCCGTACCTCCTCAACTAAAGGCGCTCGACCATCCTTATAGCAACAATTTCCCACCCCTTTTAAATAAAATGTTAACAAATATTGTTCTCTCAACTGCACGACTATTCTGTATACGTAAGGCTTCCATCACAGTAGTAAAATAATGCTTTGTTTAGAATGAACTAAAAAAAAATAAAATGAAATAAAAACGGAATCAAAATTCTGAAATAATTCTGAAATCGTTTGACTTTGCATGAATCACAATGCACTTAGTAACGATATAAGACACGAATGAACCATTCTAAATTCACACAAATTCATATTTATTGCTACATAAACTCTAGAAAGTAGAAAGATATTAGAACACGTTTGTCCAAAGCGGCAACGCGTGAAATCCAATTACTTGTCGAAATTGTACAGGTGTAATACACCTGCAGGCGAATTAAGCACCTGGCATTCAACCTGTCACGAGTGTAAGCTAGTTGAAGAGAGAATATTGAATAGCAGCCATGTACGCCTCGAGCACACTCGCGGCCCATTCTCGCTTCCCCCTCTATCATCTATCTATCTATCATCTATCTATCTATCTATCTATCTATCCTTCTTTTTAGATCTCACTCTCGTACATTCCATACTTTTAATTTGGAACTAGCCACGATATTCAAGCTTCTCTATCTATCTATCTATCTATCTATCTACGTGCCTGTCTCTCTTTTTATATCTCTTTCTATCTCTCCTCCTTTTGTTATTAATCGCACTCAATCTATCTATATCTTTCCATCGCCACTCATGAAGTATTCAAACGAACCCTGTGGGTAGAAGAAGTGTCCAATATTGTTGGAGGTGGTGCAACATGTCCGTCTTTTCAAGTTATTTCTGCAACCAACGACTTCTACTTTATTATTATTCATTCCAACCATTTTCATTCATGCACAATTTTCCCAGGTTTTTGTCTGCAATTTCCTTAAACCAATTGTATTTCTTTATTGCTAATCTAAAGTTTTGTATCTATGTTGAACTGGATGGTGTGTGCTAGGTCAAATAAATACTATGACTGTATAGATTTTAAATTCGATCAGATCTAGTGTGTGCAATCGCACAATGGGACTGTGTGGACAGGTATGAGCTCTACAGGGTGAACAGAAAGTCCTTGGACCAATTCAAAAGTGGTTTATTAATAGAAAATTACAAAAATATAAATTAAACATGAATGAAAATTATAAGTTAGGAAACCAAGAATAAATTCAAATTATTTATTTTCAATGTGATGTACCTTCCTTTCGATTAGACGTTCAATTCTCTGTCTGAAGTTACCAACCGAGGCACGCAGCGTTTCCTGAGGTATTTTAGCCCATTCACTCAGAAGAGATGTCTTCAAAGCATCAACACTTGGATGAGCAACAGAACAGACCTTTGCCTCCAACAAAGACCACACCGAAAAATCCATGGGATTCAAATCAGGCGATGCAGGAGGCCACATCTCCTTACTCCAGAATCTTGGAAAGTGACGTTGGCACCAATCCTGAGTTTTTCTGGAGGTGTGGGATGGTGCTCCATCTTGGTGGAAGGTGAAAGGCTGATCTTTGAAGTGTTTCTTCATCTCTTCAAATGCTGGAACCAAAATATCGTTAATGTAGCGATCTGTGTTGATCTTAACTTCCTGCTCTACGAAAATCAGAGGCGACTTCCAAGATTTGGAGACTGCAACTCACACCATGAGGGAAGACGGCTTTTGTCGGCGGAAAACTATTTTCACGGAGTCATCAATGTCTGCTGAAGATTTTGCGTAAACTCTGTCGTTCTGATTGTTAACAGTCGCTTCAATTGTGAAGAGTTTTTCATCAGAAAAAACGATCTCTCGCTCTGCCGTGCCAGCCTTCAGTTCTCCAAGAAGAAGCTTTGCTCTTTCAAGTCACTTGTGCTTTTGGGCAGGTGTGAGGTACTGTCTCTTTCTCATCTTGTAGGGGGACAACTGGAGATCGTTGTTTACGATGGTTCTCATCGAGGTCATGCTCACATTCATATCTTTAGCCATTTGTCTTGCAGGTCTCTTCGGGTTTCTCCTTACCCTCTCTCGGACAGCTTTAATCACCTTCATTGTTCGAGCAGTGCGAGGTCTTTCACTCCTAGGACGGTCTTCAGATGTACCAAGTTCCTTAAATCTGTTCACAACATGGTACACGGTGGATTTAGCCACTTTCAAGAGCTTAATAATCTCTGAGTTGGTCCTTCCCGCGCAATGAAGCTGGATTATGGCCTCTTGTTTGCTCATTTTTCTGAAAGTTTAAACAAAATTATTTTAATATTCTTGTTGAAAATAATTAGATCAATAGTTAGACTAAATACTTACTTTATTCGAAAAGAGAAAAAGTAATTTTAACAATATTTAATTTTAAAACTAAAAATGGTCCAAAGACTTTCTGTTCACCCAAATAGTATGTGTAACGTAGCTATTAGAGTCGAACCGTGTATGTTACAGTTCAAACCTATCTCGGACCATCAACGTGCCGTGACAAAGGAAAAAAAATCAACCAAATCTTTTTTTTTTAACTCCACTCGTTTATTACCGATTCTTTTCTCCCTGTCTCCACACCAGCTTAAAAAGTCTCTTACTTCTACTTCACTATACGCTGGCTGTAGACAGCTATTGCTTATACGTCCATTGCTTATACGTTCATTGCTTATACGTCCATTGCTTATACGTCCATTGCTTATACGTCCATTGCTTAT
The DNA here is from genome assembly GCF_053919585.1 of Euprymna scolopes. Classification (NCBI taxonomy): domain Eukaryota; kingdom Metazoa; phylum Mollusca; class Cephalopoda; order Sepiida; family Sepiolidae; genus Euprymna; species Euprymna scolopes. The sequence goes on from NC_136495.1 coordinate 4,462,967, forward strand.
ACGTCCATCTTTTTCGACTGTACTCTTTTTTCTCTCTTCATTTAACGCGTCCATTCTCCTTGTCGCATACATTGTTTTATTCTTGACCATGTTGTGTCTTTTTTTGCTTTTTTTTTGTCATGCCAGCTCGCGGACACTTCCTAATTTCAAATGCTGCTCCTGCTGCTAATATAATCACTTGCCGTCAATCGTTCGGCTGATGCTAATATTTTCATACGCTCGCATATGCGCTCCAGTACATATTGATCAAATCCTGAATTATATTAAGTTAATAATGCACAGTGTATTTCAGAGTCAAGGTATATTCTTAGTTAGATGCCTCCCAACGAAGAGATAGTCTAACGGAATACTTGTCTATCCATGAGCAGATAGTTATGCATGTTATAACGTAGGAGAAAATCTAGCTCCTCAAAAAGGCGCATTCTGGAGTAATAGAAAAAGCAAAATTGCCTCAGTTAGAAAAAACGTATCTTTACTGGTCAAAGACATGAATGATTAAGTTGCCTACACTATTTTACTCGATTCCTAAGGTTATCCGGAGGGTGGTTATTCTGTCAGTTTGGGGTTCGCTGGAAAAACACATGCAGTTGTAATCCATTTTCTTGTATCTCGGGGTTGACGATTTTTGTTGTTTCTAATATACATTATAAAATATTAAGACAAGAACAGCAACTGGTTTTCTAAGGTGAGTATTTTAATCGTAAAAAAATTAATACAAACAATTAATACAAAAAATTAATACACAAAAATTAATGCACAAAAATTAATACAAAACAATTAATACAAAAAAATTATTACACAAAAATTAATACACAAAAATTAATACAAAAAAATTAATACAAAAATATTAATACACAAAAATTAATACACAAAAATATTAATACACAAAAATTAATAAACAAAAACTAATACACAAAAACTAATACACAAAAACTAATACACAGAAATGAATACACAAAAATTAATACACAAAAACTAATACACAAAAACTAATACACAAAAACTAATACACAGTGTTCTAAAAGTCTTGGACACATTTTTACATTGAATATCTCGATAATTATTAAGTTTATAAAAACGCATCTGATATATTCTGAAAACTTGTAATCTCAAGTTTTTCATGGAATTTTACAAGGTGGTTTATGCGAGCATTATTTATGACACGACACACATCAAGCCAATACAACAGCTGTTATTCGAGCCTTCAGAGTTTTTCACGTCCTTTCACAAATCACCATAAAAAATCGCAGAGTGTAAGATCTGGAGATCTGGAGATCTGGGAGGTCAGGGAATGTGATTATGATGAATCTTACCCTGATCGCCCAATCCATCTGTCTGGTTGTGTTGTGTTCAGAAACTGTCTAACCCTGATGCTCCACTATGGTGATGCTACATACTGTTTGAAAATGAAGTTATCAGACTCTTTTTCACTGATGCAGATATGAGGAATTTAAACGTGACTAAAACGTTAAGAACCGTCTGTATTTTCTTTATTCTTTACATTTTTGTAACTAAAATTGAAAATTAGTCTACGTGTGCAAAGATGCTTTGTTTAATATAATTAATGTACTCGTGTGTTTGGTCTTTAGGAGAGTTTGCCATGTATTAAGAGTAGAAAATCAATTGTTATAAAAAATAAATAAATTATTTATTACCCACGAGCAACGCTTAGTCTTAAATGCTTTCATATTCCATAATTAATGAGGTGTGTCAACACTCCCATATAAAAGTCTACTTTTGAGTAAAGAAAGTTGATCAAACACGGGCTACAAATATCGTGTTAGTTCTTATGATTATTAATGCCTTAAGCTATAAATTTAATAAAAAGGATACACATATTTTCTATATATTGTGTTTAATTGATGGTGATTCATGATCTTCTGTTATTACTTAAGCCTTGGAAACGAATCACCTCTATATATATATATATATATATATATATATATATATATATATATATATATATATATATATATATATATATATTAGTGGGTTAGAAGAAGAGGAGACTTATCGGTATAGTATAAAGCTCAACAAGTTTCAATTGGAGCTTAAAGCAATAAGAATGGAAAATGAAGTCACAAAGCGTATACATTGGTAAATCATGTCACATAGAATCTTCTATACTCTTCTGATGAGAAGCATTGTGCTTCCAACTGCCTTGGTATAAAGATTCTTATCCCCCCCCAACTAAATGTTTGTATACCCTTATTGAATAAATGAACCATTCTATATTTGCCAATTTATAGATTTTTTTTACTTTATTTATATATATATATAACTACTTCATTTACTCACATAAATTTAATATACGAAAGTATAGATTTATGCGTAAACTTTAAGTATTTACTTCAAAAGTGCTCAATACGTAGCTAGAGCGGTGGATACTAGAAAGCTGATTGGCTAACTAAAAATCCTCAACATATATAAAAACAAGAAACAACCACAGAATTCGCGCATAAGCCTGACGAATCCTATAGTGGATGAAACGCAGAATATTCAGTGTAGCGTAATCGCCATATATATTTTATAAATTACTATATATATATATATATATATATAAATGTAGTTCAATAAATGCCTGATGTTATTAGCATCATGGAAATTGTTTTAGGCAAGGCATAAAGACACTTGATGTAAGAAACTAAAATTTAAATAAAAAAGAAGCCAGGGATAGTGTTGATAGAGTTCGACCTAGAAAACAGCAATTTTCTCCATTTGTCAGAAATATCGCTCACGGAATGTAAAAACTAAATAACAAAATAAAGGAAGTGAGCATTTATGTAATTCATAATATTTTTGCATAGAAAATTTATAAGGGAAACTTTACTTTAAAATAGATACGTCTTAATCATTTTGCATATATTTGACATATGTCTGTTTTAGTGGAAGTAGATGTGTATTTCTCTGTACTTGCTGCACTTTATTATATCAAACTTTAAGAACGATTATTACCCGTTCGTTTCAGTTCGTCAATTTGCATTTGAAAATTCATTAATGTTTTTCCCCTTGAAAAATGCGTTATTCTCATGGTTTATTTATCACGGCTGGATTATGTCACAAAAGGGTCAGAAAGTGGGATCGAAAGTTAGCGCCTTAAAGGAAAATCACTGTTGTGCTATGATTATCTGGGCAACCCCATCGCTATTACTCGGTAAAAATGCCAGGCGATTAGCAATCCAATTAAAAGGAGGGGCCAGTTTTTTCGGTCGTAAAGTACGCTTAAATATTATATTTTAATTCTTGCAGATTTCGTATATATTATTATAGAGTTAATGTTCTATCGATGTTTATATATTACTAGCCTGCGTGCTCGGCGTTGTCCGGGTGTGTTGAGGTGTGTGTAAGGGTGTTTTCAGTAACCAAAGCCCTAAAAATACAAAGAATAAAAACAATTATTAATAGCAGCCAGTACCCGTGCGAGCGGAAAAAAAAAGAAAACGCGCAAGAAAAAAAAAAGATGTGCTCACCACGATTGTGAAAAAGAGGGCAGATTGACTTCGACCTAGAAAACAGCATTTTTTTTTCTATCCGTCAGAAATATAGCTCGTGGAATGTAAGGACTAAATAACAAATAATATGCGACTTTTATTCGTAGATATTATAATTGAAAACTGTTACTTTATTAGAAACTACATGGCATCGTTTTATTAAGGATAGGGAGTATACATCTTATCTATATTTGTATCCCCGAATCCTCGACTCGATATAATTAACGAAGTCCAATCAATACACTAAATATTTAACTTTTAGGGATACATAATTGCAATGCTGACTTTTTACTATAATAAGTTTCGCCACACGTATCTGTATATCATAAAAACTTACTAATGATATAACAAATGATACAAAATAGTGTAGTAAATAAAATAATTTTTAAAACTGCTTCACAAACAATATATTATTTATATTCCTTTTCGTTCGATTATATCGATGTATTTATAATTTCAACGTTTTAAAGAAATATTTGAACCGAGTAGCGCATTATTCAACCTTGCTGAATCGTTTTAAAATTTCTTAACGTGCTTTCCAACATGACATAGAGGGACTACATTTCTTATTTCGTCGGAAAACAAGACAAAAATATTTCAGTCTATAAAGATTTGCTTTCATTGTTATACAAGATTATAAATGATTTTACAGTTGCTTAACTTTTCAACATTTATTCTTATCAGCGGTGATTCATTCCTAGACTTAATAAAACAAACAAATATATTTCAGTCTAGGGCGATTTTTCCTACATAAAAACACGAGAATCGTTGGTTTTAGGATTACTTTACGTGTTTTTTTAACATCTTTATCATTGTTCCTAAATGCCAGAAAGGTTTTTAGTCTAATAGTTTCTTTCCTTCAAACAGCTAGACTTTGAAATTCCCTTCCTGCTACCTGCTACCCTGGCCGCACTGGGTATATTTGCGGATGATACTACACTCAATGGCAGGCACGGGGGAGAAAACAAATGAACATATATCTAAGGCAATGACGGAAACCCTAGAGGAGGACCTCCAGTCTGTAGTGCAATGGGGACGCGAACCGATGGTGACATTTAATGTTGTCAAGACTACGCTAGTTTCCTTTAATAATTATCAGAAAGCTTCTCAACCACGAATAATACCTGAAAGTACCTCGTTCAACCTACTAGGCTTAACATTCACATGAGCTGGATATTGCCAAAGCTGCTGCCAGGAATGTGGGTATTTTTTTGCTTCTCCACGTAAGCAAAATATGAAACAAGGTCGTTTTTAATGTGGAGTGGAAGGGAGAGGGAAGGGGAGAGCAGCTCCCCCAAGGGGAGGGAAGAGGGAGCCGGTACTGCTGTCATGATATATAGGGTTGCCGAGACATGGACCAATAACTAATTGCCACAAGAGCAATGATTTGAAAATGCAGCATCTGCCGGACAGATACTATACTTTTATCTTGGCCCGAAGGCCAAAAAAAAAAAGCCTTTCTGCAGGGAGGCTGCAAGGAATGTGGGCTGTATTTATTTGCTTCCCCATCAAGCAAATTAGGTACAAGGACGATTTTTAATGTGAGGAGTGAAGGGGAAATGGGAAGCAACTCCCCGGGGAGTAGGAGAGCTGGATAGTGACAATTGGTATGAAGGGTTGCCCCTACATTGACCAAGGTCTTATCTGTGGGGTCGCCCCCACATAGGGTATTTGCTTGCAGTATCTGCCGGGCAGATACTACACTTTGATCTTGGCCCGAAGGCCACAAAGCTGGTATTTATTTGCTCCCCAACCGAGCAAATTAGGCACAAGGCCGATTTTTAATGTTAGGAGTGAAGGGAAGGGGAATAGGGAAAAGAGGACCAGCTCCCGAGAGGTGGGAAATGGGAGCTGCATAGTGATTTTCCAGCAGGCCCCAGTAGGGTTGCCCCTACATGGACCAGAAGATTGCCACAAGGGCAATGGTCTTTGCTTACAGCATCTGCCGGAACGGATACTACACTTGGGTCTTGGCCCGAAGGTCACAAAGGTGCCCCCGCGAGGAAGGCGGGCGATATTTATTTGCTCCCCCACCGAGCAAATTAGGCACAAGGCCGATTTTTAATGTGAGGAGTGAAGGGAAAATGGGGACCAACTCCCCAGGGAGTAGGAGTGCTGGATAGTGACAATTGATATGGAGGGTTGCCCCTTCATTGACCAAGGTCTTATATGTGGGGTCGCCCCCACATAGGGTCTTTGCTTGCAGTATCTGCCGGAACAGATACTACACTTTGATCTTGGCCCGAATGCAACAAAGGCGTTTATTTATTTGCTTCCCCACTCAGCAAATTAGGCAGTAGGCCGTTTTTAATGTGGAGATAGGGGGAGGGGGGAGGGAAATGGGGATCCAGCTCCCGAGAGGAGGGAAGTGGGAGCTGGATTAGAAACTGTTGGTATGAAGGGTTGCCCCTTCAGTGACCAAGGTCAGATATGTGGGGTTACCCCCACATATGGTCTTTGCTAGTCATAGCTGGTCTTTGCTAGTCATAGCTTTGCAGTATCTGCCGGAACACATACTACACTTTGATCTTGGCCCGAATGCCACAAAGGTGCCCCCGGAAGGGAGGCGGGCTGTATTTATTTGCTTCCCCACTGAGCAAATTAGGCACAAAGCCGTTTTTTTAATGTGGAGAGAGAAGGGGTGGGGGAAGGGAAAAGGGGACCATCTCCCGAGAGGTGGGAAATGGGAGCTGGATAGTGATTTGCCAGCTGGCTCTAGTAGGGCTCATATATCGAGTATTGTTATCACATTTGGGCTGTTACATCTACTACTAGTTACTCACTTCTGGACAGGGTTCAAAGGAGTGTCCCTAACTTAATAGGTCCTGTACTATCAGCTAGGCTTCGGCCTTTCTCACACCGACGAAATGTTGCATCCCCTCGCCTGTTTTACAAGTATTTTAATGGTATATGCTCTGACGAGCTACAAGGATTGTACTCCCCCGGCGCAAATACCTTCTATAAATCCACCAAGCAGCAAAATCCCACCTCTACAGAGTAGAGAACCCCCGATGCAAGAAAGCGTTCTATTCTAATAGTTTTTCGCAGAACTGCTAGACTTTAGAATTCTCCCGGTTTCTGCTACTCTCACTTTATTGCCATGCGAAGTTCAAGTGTAATGTGAACACATATCTTGCTGCTCAACTCCTGCATAGTATTCTAACAATTATGTCTCAGATGGTAGCCCCAATATCAAAGTTGCACCGAACTTGTTTGGAGTGGAAAGGCAAAAAAAAAAAAAAAGATCCTGATATACAAATTTTAACTGCAACGCAAATCATCATCTTGTTAATATTTCCTCGGCATGATACCAAATATTATTAGTAGTTCCTTACGTTCAAGTGGCGATATGCCTTATTAAGAGGTGAACCTGAGTGAAAAAAAAAATCTATTGATCTTTGTCTTATGGATTTTTTTCCTCTGGACTTGATATACTTGACATACTTACCTAATGCTCACAGGTATATTTGTTGGCCTATAAATAGATTTCACAATAATATTACCTTTTAACATTTACATTTTCTAAGTTGACTAAGACAATAAAAATGTGAACTTTAAATTACTTTTTTCCCGGTAGGCGGGATTTTAATAAGTAGAAATGAGAAAGGAGTAGAGCAAAGCAAGATTAAGTTGGCCTCGAGTCGGGTGCAACATGACCCATTCAACCGACGAGGTAATGTGCATTAGAAAAGGTAGGGAGATCATTCTCTTTAATTCTTGGAAGTGTGGAAAGAGAATGCTTCGCTTTCAGACGACAAATTCTGATAATTACGTGATGAACTTAAAAACTTGCCTCTCCACGAGGGCAGAGTTGGACACAAGATCGGATTTTAATGTGGGGAAAATCCAGCTCCCGAAAAAGGTGCACTCAGGATAAAAAGTGATGCATTAGTGAAGGACCTCTCCTGTACTAACCGAGGTAAGAAAAAAGGGAAGCGCAACACTCGAGGAGATACTACACTTTGTTCCTAGCCAAATCTAGAGAAAGTAGTTTGCTTAAAGCATTGCTAGTGAATAGATATGGAAGAATATAAGAAGGCTATATCGATGAAGGAACCGGCCCTTGTATTACCAAAGAATGGACAAAACGAAAGAAAGTCTTATTTGTTTTGTTATTTTATTTAACTTTGTATATCCATTTATTTTTCACGATAATAACACTGTGCAACACTAAAAAAAGTACAATATATCTGCAGCAATTTTTGTATACATAGTAACGTGGAAATTTTATTTCTGACTTTCTTTTTGTTGAATTAGGTATAATTTGTGCAAAATTGCCATAGTCGTAAATTTCAGTAAAAACGTCAAAAATGGGTTACTGACGACTTTGCAGTCACATATTATGTGTATTAAATTATAAATCTTAAGAGAAAAACACACATATTATGTACATTATTTGTTAAATCATTTATTTGAATCATGTATTTGCTAAATTCGGCCGAAATAAGCTATTTTTCCAGATTTAAGAGAGCTAGATGACAGAGCTATCCTGGTTAGCATAATATTTTCTAGACCAAGGGCTAATTTTTTCAAAAGTAAAAACATAATGCTGTAGCACATGGTTTGGTGTTCACCACCTTCCGAAAAGCCATGGTATTCGTCAAGAAAGGCATTTTTTAATGTAGGCTAAAAAAATCAAGGAAAAGAAGCTAAAACCTGCCGCAGAACCTTATTTGTAGGGCACGGGAAAAAATCTGAGGGTTAAAAATAAATATCCATTTAATGAAGTATTTTTTAACTAAAAACTACAATAAAGACCGGATTATTGTGTATTTTAATGTTTTAAACATAAAGGGGCATTTTATACATTCTTTTCTGAAAATTTACTTACTGTGAAAGCACTAGACAAGCATTCCTTGGCATTTGCATATCTTGCAGAAAAGTTTCCTTCATTAAGTCGAACTAAAATAAAAGAAGGTATCTTCATAGGTCCCCAAATTCGAAAAATTGTTCTTGGTGAAACTTTTAACACACATCTCACGAGAAAAGAAAAATGTGCCTTTGAGTCATTCAAGAAAGTTTGTGATAACTTCCTGGGAAAACATCGTTCAGAAGACTATGTGCAAGTTGTGAATGATCTATTGCATCATTTTCATGATATGGGATGTAACATGTCTCTAAAAGTTCATGTGCTCCACTCTCATTTGGATTTTTTTGCTGAGAATCTTGGCCATGTGAGTGATGAACATGGCGAAAGGTTCCATCAAGATATTTCATTAATAGAAAAACGTTTTAAAGGAAAATGGAACACTGGTATGTTAGCAGACTACTGCTGGAATTTAAAAAAGGATGATGACACTCTACACAAGAGAGTTAAGAGGACAAATGTTGTTTAAACTGGTGAATTCGGTGTTTTTTTTTCAAAATAATTAATAATAAAGTACATGAAAATGGTACCTAATCCAGAGAAATAAATGTCAGATTTGGAATCAGCATACTTTTCTTACACCGAAACAGGTCTTATATGTCTTGTACTTTTTTTTTCAATTCAAATTTCTTGCACAGTGTAATAAGTTAATATGAACTTACTGTTTGAAATTACCTCGATGATAGAGTTATTAATATTTCGAGGAATGCAACTCCTTTTCAAAAGCAAACGGACCAAAAATATCCTTGAAAAGGGGAAAACATTGAAATATCGTAAAGCGGAAATGGGTTCTTGCAATAATGAGTTACTTCTATATGTAATTAAAACCAAAACTTTAAATAAATCAGTATAGATTACTAAAGACAAACAAATCTCGATACGACAACATTGTTATTTAACGATTTGTAAATATGTAATTCTAAATAGTTATGATTTTATATGTCAATGTATAATTAGTTTACATAGTTCATATATATTGAATTTAATTAAAAAAACACACTTAATCGATATCAATTTATCAATTTTTCGATGAATTGATTGAATTGATTATGACAGAACGACATGTCAAATCTGTAGTAGTGAAATGTTGGCATGTGTAACAGATATGAAAAAAACATTATCCATATGTGCATGTGTGAAACTGTTGAAACATCAGATTCGACGTATTCTATGCTGCTACGTTAAACATCTATATAAACTGTCAACTGTTTCAAATGTAGAAATATGTATTCTCCTACTGAGTTACTGAAAACAACAGGGATAATTATCAGTGTGTAAGGTTGACAATTAAATTCACTTCTTTATTGCAAAACAAGGCACCATATTTATAGATTGACAAAATGGCAGAAGGATTAATAAAGTATAAAGTAAGATGATGCGATTTATATTAAAATAGAGACATGTATCATAGAGCATATTGATTATTATTCACATGTCGGATTCTCGTTGCTAAAACGCTCATTCGTGCGTAGAAGGTTAGTTTATGAAATGCATATACATCATATTTATTTTGGAATGTTCTATCCGATAAAATGCAATTTAAAATTCCACTACAATATATAAAAGTCCTCATGTTTCATCTATAATTTTATATTAAACTTATAATTTGTACCTATTTTTTCAATTTTACTGACCAATTGGCCATGTCAGTACAGTTAGAATCTCAATCGATGTTTATTTTACCTGCGATTAAATAGAAATGCTTTGACTCGCAACTGTATCCCTAGAAATTACAGCCTTCCATATTTGTTGTTGACTTATCAGGTTATTTTTATGGCAACAAAACCTCAGGACTTCTTTGAGTAGGATTGAAACCGCTATCTTCAAAGAATGGTTACCTGAAACCGTAGATATTCAACGCATCTATCCACTACGCTTCGGGTCTCGAAGTTGAGTATTATGTGAAGATAGCAGTTCTAATCCTACCCATAGAAGACCAGAAAACGTGATTAGACAACTAAGACTCAAACAAACCTGCCTTCTCCCTTGAGGTTTGCATTTACGAACATCCGTGGGCTTAGAACTAACTTAAATTATGTCGAAGCATTTCTCCTAACAAACACGCCGGATATCTTAGCACTAAGTCAGACTAACCTATACTTCCCCTCTAACTACTTTAACATGCCTGGATGTCTCCCACTCTGCCGTAAGGACTCTGACAGACATATGCACGGGCTTGGAGTATATATTCGGAACACCCTCCCCTTGACTAGAGAAACTAAACTAGAATCGGATGATCAAGCCTTTAACATTAGCTACTTTTATTTTCTCTACTGCTCTCCCTCGACCCAGGACTGTATCCTAATAAACAAAGTCTTTGACAGCATAGATACAGCACTTTCCCTCGACACTAGCGCACAAGTGCATGTGTTTGGTGACTTCAATGTCCAACACAGCAATTGGCTTGGATTTTCTACTCACACAGACGCACCTGGTATGACTACATATAATTTCTCTATATCTCATTCCCTATCACAAATGGTTACGTTTCCAACCCGTTTCCCAGACCAACAAGAACAATACGCATCACTTCTAGATCTGTTTCTGACCACGGTTCCCGATGACTGTGTAACTAATGCCAACAGCCCACTTGGGGACGCCGATCATGCAGTGGTAGTAGTTGAAATAGCCCTAAACTTTAGAGCCAAAACTGAAGAACCACTGCTCAAAACAACGAGATATTATAAAAAGGCTGACTGGGAAGCAATCAGAGATCTCATCAGGGACGTCCCATGGCAAAATATATTTTCACTTCCTGCTGAACAATCCGCAAATGAGACCACTGAATGGCTCAGAACTGCAATTGAAGCACATGTTCCCACACGGGAATTTTATAGCAAGCCCCACTCTCCCCAATGGTTTACTTCTACTTGTGCAGCCGCCATCGCGAAAAGGCAGCATGCATACCACAGATTTAACCGACATAAGTCCAGTTCAAACAGGCAGACGTATATAGAAGCCAGAAGTAACTGTAAGAAAGAAATAGCGACACCTAAGAGAGAATTTACTGAAACCACCAAAAAATGTATCGAAGCACAGAAATTAGGGACCCGCGACTTCTGAAAAATCTACAACAGTGTAGTAAATAATGGGCAATCAACAATCCCCCCACTATCCAATAATCATGAGGTTGTTTGCTCTACAACGGAGAAGGCTAACATGCTTGCCAGTCTGTTTGCCTCCAACTCCACACTGGACCCTTCCAACCACCCCCTCTCTGACTTTCCTTTGCGGACAGACGCCACACTAGACGATCTGAAAATCACCCCTTCTCAGGTGCATGCTATGATAAAAAACCTTGACACTTCAAAATCATGTGGACTGATCTCATCCCGGCTATGCTATTAAAAAAGTGCTCAGCCAAAGTAGCTCCAGTTCTCTCCAAACTTTACAACAAATACCTTAATGAATCTTTCTTTCCTGCCTGCTTGAAAACTGAAAGTACATCCTTTAAACTCCTCGGCCTAACGCTCTCAGGAAACATGAGTTGGAACAATTACATTGAGAGTATCACCAGGACCGCTGCGAAGAAGGTAGGTTCTCTCTACCGTGCTAGAAAGATATTAACGCCCGAAAGTATCCTGCACATCTATAAGGCCACCATTCGCCTATGTATGGAGTATTATTGTCATATTTGGGCTGGTGCATCTACCACTAGTCTCTCGCTCTTAGACAAAGTTCAAAAGAGAGTCGTCAATCCAATAGGTCCTGAACTGTAATCTAAACTGCAGCCCCTGTCCCTTCGACGAAATGTTGCATCCCGCTGCCTTTTCTACAAGTACTTTAACGGTGAATCTTCTGACGAACTGCAAGCACTTGTGCCCCCTCGACGTAAATACCCCCGACAAATCCGTCAAGCAGCTAAATCCCACCCCTTCACGGTAGAGGTCCCTAGATGTAAGCGAGCCTTCTACTCCAGTAGTTTCTTCCCCAGGACAACTAAACTTTGGAATTCCCTGCCGGTTCCCTGCTTCCCCCGACTGTACTAACATGAACAGTTCAAGTGCAACGTGAACCGACATCTTGCTACCCAACTCCCTACACAGTACCCCTGATGCCCATGTCCCTGATAGTATCCCCCTACACCAAAGTGGCAATATGCCTTGTTTGGGGGGAAATTGTTAAAAAAAGAAAAAAAAAAGACAGTAATTACTGGAAATACAGCCAAGAAACTCAGCATTCTTACTCCGTCGCAATTAATAATCTGTAGAAGGACAAAAGACAGGTTGGTCGAAACGTGGTTAAACAACCACGAAAATAGCAGTCCGCAAATAAACGAATACACATATTACTTTTATATTTTAATTTATTAATATTTATATTAGACACCGTTTTTTCTATTTATGTAAAAGGAAAATACAACTATGTTAATTATGGGTCGTGGAAATGTTAATACTAGCAAAAGACCAGGCTAATTTGCATATTCTTTTTAACATTCATTTTAATTCATTCCCTATTAGTTTTTCGGATTTCTTATGGGATGATCATCTTACTTAACTGCGACATTATATTCATGCAGATATTCTACATGATTTATACTTTCGTAATGTTTGCATAAAAAGTTATAATAAACACAAACCTCTTTTTATATATATTTATGTATGCGTATATATATATATATATATAGTAATTTATAAAATATATATGGCGATTAAGCTACACTGAATATTCGGCGTTTCATCCACTCTAGGATTCGCCAGGCTTATGCGCATAAGCCTGGCGAATCCTAGAGTGGATGAAACGCCGAATATTCAGTGTAGCTTAATCGCCATATATATTTTATAAATTACTAACTAGTTCTACCTACGTATTGAGCACGTTTGAAGTAATTACTTAAAGTTTACGCATAAATCTATACTTTCGTATATTAATTTTATGTGAGTAAATGAAGTAGTTATATATATATATATATATATATATATATATATATATATATATATATATATATATATGCGTGTGTGTGTGTTTAAAAATATTGCCTAGCAAACCCCTTTGTAAGTTTTGGTCTGCAGACATGAAACTTAATATATATATATATATATATATATATATATATATATATATATATATATATATATATATATATATCGGGTATTCGAACCGATGCGAACTTTATATTTGTGTTTTAGCCGGGAAAATCGGTGCAAAAAATGTAAAAATAAGAAGGATGGCATTTGCTAGATGAACGTCGAACAACGGCATTTCGAATATGCATGCGTAATGTAATAGCTATTCGTTCATGTTTTATTTTTAGCTTTGCAGCAAACATGTCTCCATATCTTAGGCATAAACGTCTAGGGAAAAAATAAAGCGTTAGCTAAACGTTTTGGTTTCGATTTTCGGTGGTGGCGCACAAGTCATTTTTTTTCTGTAAATCATTGCCATATATTGGGTCCAACATAATATAATAATAAGTACGAAATCTGCATTAATAAAAAATATCATATTTAAGCGTATTTTACGGTCGGGAAATGTCGGGAGGTAGGTCTGCTAGTAAATAAATATTTATAAATAATATATTATTTTCAATGTGCAGTTAAATATATCCAATTATACAACTGTTAAGAAATGCTAGAGCACCATAATAAGGAATGTTTCTAAAAATTAAAAAAAAAATTTTACACCAATAATTATGTTTCCCATGGCATTCATTTCGTGGATTGGTTTTAATAGTGTGCGTGCTGACGTTTAAACTTAACAACAGGACATAAAAAAATATGGTCTGAGATAATATTTCACAATTTACAATTAATAACTACAAGCATATTTTATCGGTTTTATTAGAATGCATTAATCGTTATTATTAAAGTCTAGACCTTTGAACTGGATACACATGAATATTACAATGTAATCGAAAATTATGCAAATGTATATGGACACTGTATGAGAAGTGTATAAAATATATTTGCCTATAATTTAAAAGTAGCAACTACAAAATATACATTAAATTTACAAAAAAGATATCAAAAGCTGAAGATAAACAAACTAAAGTAAATCTAACAAGTATTTTAAGTTAATGAAAGATAAAAATGAAAAGTAAGAGTAACGAAGTAAACTTTGTGAAATAAATTTAGTTAATCTGATGTCTAAAGAGTCATTAGCGTTTGTAATTAATAGATACAGTGATAAGTAGTCAAAGAAATAAACAGAGAGAGCTCACTTTTGAAATCGAAATTCGAGCATCAGACAAGACAGGTAGCCGACGGCGATGGTTGAATCCAATGAGAAAGTTTGACAAAAGATACGCTTCCGAATGTGCAGATTAGAAATTGCTTTTTCTTCGAGGCACAAGGCATTTCACTCACGTGCTGAGATAGGCACTTTCCGTTTATGTAGACCGTACCAATGTCTCGTTAGCTAGCAGCTGCCGGATATGAAGAAATTAATACGTCAAATGACTATACGAAAGTAAGCAAGCGGTAGCACATCGATCAAAGTGCGGCCGGAAGTCATTGATATGCGCTTTGATTTGCAAACTATTTTAATGGCGGGTAAAAGCAATAAAATTTATTTTTCAAAGATCCTACGGTAGTATTTCTGTTTAAATACTGCAGTATCCTATTTCTTATGGTGGCTTAGCATATCCTGTTGTGTAGCTTTTGTCAAGGTTGTCAATGATCGTAGTTTCTAACCATTATCATATAGTTATTATATATCACTGTAATGACCTTATTGCATGGTTTCTGAGTAAGATTAACATAAATACTGTATTATCTGTGTGTAGTTTTGTAGTTGCAGATTTTAAATTTTAATTATTGGAATTAATATTCTCATATTTAGTGTAATTCGCACAACGTTTCAATAGATGTTACCCACGGTATTCTACAGGTGAATCTGGCATTTAATTGATAGAGCTAAATATTCTGTATAATTGAAAGATCTAACACAAAGTCATAAAATAAAGTTAAACCCCACTTCAAAAACGGGGGCAGTTGTTAGAAATTCTTAATGAGAACAATAACCTAATGTTGTGTAGCATATCGGCGATACATAATACATTTATACATTTATATGCTATTTATATCACGGCGATTGTGATGATAATTCTGTTATGATATTATCATACGAAGCTGAGGGATATGGTGCAACAGTCTTTCAACTACAGATAAAGGGGAGAGTCATTATTGACGATGGTGGTGGGGACACGTAATACTTTAATAGTTTTGCACAAACTTCGTTTACAAGATGATAGACAAAAACACATTTACATTTAAGTTGTAATGATGGCGACGGAGAAAAGTTTACAAATATATCAGGATACTTTATTAATACCAGCTGGTGATGATGATGGTCAGGGATGCAAGCCTTTTCGATTACATTGTCCTACCTTCCCCCTCTCGCTTCCAAGGGGCGTCACCTCTCAGTTGGCCGCCGTGACTTGATTAAGTCGCTCTCTGACTGCCTGCGACTTTGTGTTCCTGTCTAACTAACTCGAACTCATCTCAATATATTGGAATTCCTCTTTCTTTATGACGTCAGAGGCGTAGTAAAACAATATGACTACCTCACGTTTCAAATTACACGTGCGCTTAGCACATGCATCCACACGACTCTGGTAACAAAGAAATTCCTAAATAAATTGTTTCATTTATAACCTATTTATTTCATCATTTTTCTAAACTTCATTGTTCATATCTAACTCTGATATAAATAATAGTTAGTTAATTCCAAGAACAATGACAATCGTTTTACATTCCTGGGATTTCAATAAGCATTCTTTTTTAATTCAATTCTAAGATTTTCGAAATCTCATTTTAAAACTTATCTAGTTGTCTCTTTAATTGCTATGGTTTGTCCCTTTTCATGTAACAATAATGCCATCTACAAAATGCATTCAGCATTACAGAACGCTACCACATCTATACGTTCCTCTTGCGATTCACAAAGATTCTCTTTCATTGAGGTGTATTGTCAAAGCGCGAGGTTCAGCATACCATTTATTGTTCCGAATCCGTGGCAGATATAATTATCTTAATCATAGGTAAACCTTCACTGTATGTCAGGAATTCAGATCATGTCGTGGATAAAATCAATAATACTAATTCATTTCAATCAGTTGGTGACTCTAGATATAATGCAAGTACTCATTAACAAAATTCTGACCGTATTAGCTGATGAGTTTGATTCAGATATTATCATTTAGAAATGCACAGTTGATAGTATAATAAATATGTTGCCCAATTGTATAGGAACTACATATTTCATAATGAGATATGATATATATGTAAAGGAGGAATGTCTAGCTATAGGATTTATATTAATCCTTAATATTGTCATGTGTATTCATGAAAGACTTTAGGAAAATGGCCTTAGATATTTTAATGGCACAATTATATTCTGGCCTCGAGCATTACTGAACCATATCAGCTTTATCCTCATATCTATACAGTTCACAATGGTAAAAAAGAACATAATTAAACATTATTATTTAAAGATAATTTGAGAACTCACAGAGACTAAGGATTTATGTCATTTGTATATCACACTAAAGAATGTCTTAATTTAAACTTTTAGCATTCATATACAGTTAAGTTGATGGTAACGTAATATATAGTAATTACAATGAAATATATAGAAACTTTCAAAGTTTATATATATCAACATTTGCAAGCATTCATAAACTACATTTACCATCCAAATGAATGCTTTGACGATGATACGGCTTTTAGAAGGTGAACCATTAAAAGATACATCTACCTTAACTAAAAATGCTAGTTTTATTTTTTGTGTCTTTAAAACAAACACGCAATATTTTTTTCTGATGAAGAGATTTTATTTAAAAAACAAACTATATGATGAAATTATTGTCCATGTCTATCTAAATAAAAACATCGTTCCCGAAACGATCGTACAATTTATTGATATGTTTGTTCTTCCTTATGAAACCGATTTTTAAGTTTTAATTTTAATTTTTAATTATAAATTATCAGTCATCTTACTCAATATTAAAATAGCTCAAGGATAGATATGCCTATCGAGCTTATTATATGTCTGCATTGCAACGAGCATTGTTTTATTTTATTTTGATTGTATTATTTAACTAATACATTACAATATACTCTGCTCTTCGGACTCTAGTTCGAATCCCCTTTATATATATATATATATATATATATATATATATATATATATATATATATATATATATCACCGCCTCGATACAGGCCCGGAACTGGAAGCATGCCTTTTCAACAAGCGCTGTCGGGAACTCGGCAAATATACGGCAAAATGGCGTCGATCAGACTGACTTTCGTGTTGTGAGAGACATATGACCAAACAAAGTAGTCCAGCGGGTTTATCTCGTTGGGCGAGTCGCACCAGTAGGTGTATCAGAATTTTTGTAGGAATTTTTGACACCCCTAACACGAAACTGCGAATAAAATATAAAAATCTCGTAATTTCTCTTTTAAAAGTGGGTTATTTATTTTCTTTATGGATTATACTTCCAAAATAAACTATTAAAGTTATTTTAAAAGTAATAGAAATATTTTTAAAATAAAAACAGTAATGAATTTTACGAATTCAATATTTTTCAATTTTTAAACTTCAAAAATCTATCAAAATTTTTCTATTGATTCTATTTTTACGATATTTTAAGGGTCAATGTGAAATTTTATGTTCTTTCCAATAAATCGAATATAATATTTTAGACAAACATTTTTTAATTCACGCACCCCCCATTTTCAAGTTTCTATTAAAAAGTAAATAATTAATTTACTCACCGAAAAGTAAATAATTAATTTACTCACAAATTGAAGAGAAAAGGTCAATAAATAATATATTCAAATTTAAAACAAAAAAAAAACGTAGTGTTTTTTAGAATTTTACCTGTAATATTTGAAGTTTAAAACCTTTTTTTTTAACCAAGTTATTTGTTTTTCCTTTTTTTAATGGAACCTTGGTCCTTGCTCCTTTAATCGAAAAAAAAATTAGGGCTTGAATTACATTTTTCGAGGAGTTATAAGCTTGGAAAGACAGGGGTCGAATAATTCACGCCTCCCATTTTGAAATGTCTATTAAAAAGTAAATAATTAATTTATGTATCAAAGTCTTATATATCACAAATTGAAGAGAAAAGGTCAATAAACAAAGTATTCAAATTTAAAACAAAAAAAGAACAGTTTTTTTAGAAATTTACCTGTAAAGTCCGAAGTTTAAAACCTTTTAAAAAAAAACACGTTTTTTTTGTTTTTTTTTTCAATGAAACCTTGGTCCTTGCTCCTTTAATTGAAAAAAATTAAAGCTTGAATTACATTTCTCGATGAGTTATAAGCTTGGAAAGATGGGGTGGAATTATTCACTATTTTCACGAAATTTCTGACACACCTATCGCACCAGTCAATAGCGGCGCATCCCCGGTCGTTGTCACTTGTAGACATGATAGTGGGCTCTTTTCATTTTTGGGATTTGTACACAACTGGGATAGTAGTAGATCGTCCGCAGCAAAAAAAGAAAGCCGTCTTTCATCAAACGGAAATTGAATCATGTCGTCTTTTCTAGGGCGAAAAATGTATCGTTCTATTTAGTATATTTCAGTCGCATTTCTATTTATTTTGTTTTATTTCAGTTTATTTATTTACTGAGCTTTTATTTATTATATTTCTATTTATTTTGTTTTATTTCAGTTTATTTATTTACTGAACTTTTATTTATTATATCTATTTTTATTTATTTTGATCAATTTATTTATTTGTACATTTGTTTATAATTTTTTCCGTTTTAACTCAACGAATCTGTTAGACACAACCGCTGTACTTTAAGTAAACCAGGAACCAATATTGAAAGTGATGTTTTTATTGATTTTATAGATTAGAACAGTTCGTTTACTTGCAATTCAGATAATAATGCCTTCCATCAATGAGGGGTGCCGATATGCATAAAATCTGTCAAGAGGTTGGTCCCAAAACGGTGCGTATTCTCTCATGATGACCCGACATTATTTGGAAAACGAAATATATCACCCCAACATTAAGTGAAAAACTATGTATAATTCTTTTCTGACTACCTGACCCTTGAAGCCTATCGATGAAAACATTTGAAAACAGCTAAAAGAACAAAATTATATTCACGTCTATATTCGCTTGAATAAAACTCACGGAACTACGAAACGTCGAGTATCTTGTTTCTATCTTTGCGTTTTAAATCCATATATAAATTCATATAAGTGTACGTATAGTAAGTTGTGAAAATACATATGGCAATTATAATTGTTCAAGTCTTATCCACTTTTGGACGTGTAAAGCTTATGCATAAAATTTACGCCACTGTGTTTTATATCTCTACATAAAAAAATCGAAAATATTTTCCTCGTTTGCAAATTAAATAATTCTGTAAACTTAAAATGAAAAATCTTGTAAATTAAACGCCTTCTCCTGCATCTTCACTTTTTAATTTCAATGAGCCTGCGGTCTTTTGGAATGTCATTTTTACCAAGGCATTTCTGAATTATCAGACACATATGATTGTTTAAATTATTTTTTTTATTTTATATGAGGATAAGTGACATTCTTTTAGACTCCATGGAATAAACACTTTTTAAAAAGTTTTTAAGTTGTATTCATTGTTGAAAAATTATTTGTTGTAAATTCTTGTTTAGAGTTTAAATGAAAATTATTTGTATATATAAAATATATATAATAGTGTTGAAGGTCAACTGAACACATGGAATAAATACCTTCAAGACAGAAGTAAAACAGAACAGATATATTGAAAGCAAGAAAGTTTATACAAATATTTACATAGCGTCCATTCGTATAGTCATGAAGAGACTGTCCCTTGAGAAAGTGTTGGCTGGCTGGTCGTCGACTCTCGATCTCTTTGTCTCGCTGAGTCTCTCGCTGAATCTCTCGGTGGGTATCTCCCGTCTTTACGTTACCAACCATATTCATATAGTTGACACTCCACGTATGCTAATTAGGTAGATTCTACCACAACAAATAGTAAGGTCTAAAAATAGACGAGGCAATGAAGCCCATTTCAACTTTGAGAGAATTCGTCCAACAATACTTGGACAAATCCTCAGGGGGATAAAACGCAGAAAATTCTGTGTAGCATTTTGCCATATATATATATATATATATATATATATATATATATATATATATATATATATATATATGTGTGTATGTGTGTGTGTGTGTGTGTGTGTGTGTGTGTTAAAACCTTACTACTTAAGTCTACTTATGTATTGAGCACTGTCTATTATTTATTATTATTTTTCCAAGCGAGTCACCACTTTCCAAGGCACGGACGCTACTCGAGGATAAGGGTTATATATTAAGTAAATACTGAAAATAGTGTTATGTTTTTAGTCAACCGGAAACGAATTATTCTATTCGATGCTTATGATCGTTGCAATATTTGTAAATTAAAATGTTATCCGAGTAACATAAATATTTACAGCGAAAATTATTTACATTAAGATGCAAAGAATGTTGAATGTAAACAATTTTAAATAGATTGACCTCTAGAGTCTGGGTTCTCTTGCGTAGAGGTCATTATAGAGTGACGTGGATTTTAGTTGGAGTTTAATGAAAAGATACAGTGATTTCGAGTTAGAGATCGGATACGTGATGGAGCAGACGAAGTTAGAGATTTGAAGTGAAAGAAAGCGACTCTAGTCGGATGGTAATGGCTCCCAGTAGAGAGGATCAAAATGCGTTAGTCTAGGACCAGTAACAGTTTTCTAGATTCGGGAAACATCGGAAATAAAAGTTGCCGAAAATAAAACCCGAATGTTATATCCGTCCTTTGTGCTGTAAAAGTATTTATGTATATTATTGGTCCATCATAAACTGTAATTAAATGTACACACACACGCACACACACACACACACACACACACAACGAACTTTAAATTAGACGCTAGACGGTTATAAACAAACACATGAATATACACACTTCATATAGATGACTGTGACACGTATATACAAACGTATATACACTCACTACCTCTAAATAGACCCAGACAACGCAACATAGGATAAAGATAATTTTACGTATATACATGATACATATTTATATATGCATGGTATATAAATTTTACAATTTTAGCAGATTAAATTATTTGTTGTTTCTATTAGATAATGTGCGCAATTTAATCAGATAAATGTTTATCTGACTCCTATTTCAATTCGCCTTGTTTATTCTTGGAGATGAATGTGTCATTCATTATTGTAAAGGTGAAATTGTTTTAACCTGAGTTTACTTAAATACGTCCGCCTATATTTGTTTATACTGCAGGTGTTTTACTAATTTATTTATTAATTATATATTATTAGTTTTAATACACCCACACACACACACGCGCGCGCGTACACACACACACCCATATATATATATATATATATATATATATATATATATATATATATATATATATATATATATATATATATATATATATATATATGTGCGTGTGTGTGTGTGTGTGTATAAATTTTGTATTAATATTCTAGAGTAAAGTTTATTCTGAAAAAGAAACACAGCTGTTTGTAATTTCGATACTTATTCATTTAAGAATTAATTTATATTTTTACCGTAGATTTTATTTTATATATAAACGGAAATATCTTTTTCTTAGGTGTCCCTGCCGATTTATTTAGGATTACAACACCTAAACAAAATATATTTGTGGTGGAGAAAAATTCAACATTTACGAAAGCTGAAGTTTTCTTACATATATATTTCTATTATTAAATATATTTTATTAATATTAAATATATATTTTTATATAAATATATATTTATAATATTTAATATATATATATATTAATAATATAAAATATATATTAATAATATTAAATATAGATTAATACTAAATAATTATTAATAATATAATAACAACACAATCTTTGTGCACTTACTTTGTAGTTGTAATTAAAATATGGATGTAAAACCAATATTATTAGGTTTAAAAAAACAGGTTTCTCGTGAATATATAATATAATTATTTTAATTATAAAGACATACAGAATTAAAAAAATGATTTAAATTTCAGTATTTCGAGATGTGAACTTTAAAAGAGTTTTGTGTGACGATTTCCAATCTTTAATATAAACAGGATTATTGACAATTTTTAATATAAACATGATTATTGACAATTTTCAAATAAACATGATTGACATTTTTATATAAACATGATTATTGACAATTTCTATATAAACATGATTATTGACAATTTTTCAAATAAACATGATTATTGACAATTTTTCAAATAAACATGATTATTGACATTTTTTAATATAAACATGATTATTGACAACTTTAAATATAAAAATGATTATTGACAATTTTTAAAATAAACATGATTATTTACATTTTTTATATAAGCATGATTATTGACATTTTTTATATAAACATGATTATTGACAATTTTAAAAATAAACATGATTATTGACAATGTTTATATAAACATAATTATTGACAATTTTTAAAATAAACATAATTATTGACAATTTTTAAAATAAACATGATTATTGACAATTCATAAAATAAACATGATTATTGACAATTTTTTTCATATAAACATCATAATTGACAATTTTTAATATAAACATGATTATTGACAATTTTTAAAATAAACATGATCATTGACAATTTTTCAAATAAACATGAGTATTGACATTTTTATATAAACATGATTATTGACAATTTTGAATATAAACATGATTATTGACAATTTTTATATAAACATAATTATTGACAATTTTTAAATAAACATAATTATTGACAATTTTTAAAATAAGCATGGTTATTGAAAATTTTTAAAATAAACATGATTATTGACAATTTTTTATATAAACATAATAATTGACAATTTTAAAAATAAACATGATTATCAAAATTTTTTAAAATAAACAGGATTATTGACAATTTTAAAATAAGCATGATTATTGCCAATTTTTTGTATAAACATGATTATTGACAATTTTTAAAATAGCCAACCAAAACTTAAAATTATTTTACCAACTGATGTACGGAGGCTTCCAATTAATTAATTTAACATTTTTCGGCAAAAAAGTTAATTGATTATTTATTTACGCTCCTTTAACTTTCAGTAAAATGTTCAGAGTCTTACAATTAATGAATTGTACAAAAATTTGTAGCAAAGAAGTTAATTCTATCATTCATTTTAGCCCCTTTAACCATCCGTTAAATTTACACACAATTAAGTTTACATAAAAAGTATGACGTCGCCGATTCCCCGTAAAACGCGAAGATTTTGCAGCACAAAATTGTTATATTCACAAGCATTCTACATGTTTTCCATATAAAGCACACAATAATAAAGTTTCCTATTATTCCTTCCGAAATAGTAAGGGGGGTCAATAATATTAATCGTTAACGATTGTTGCCTATATCATTTCTGTGTGACTTTTTTACGAGACTCTTCCAGACAATTTCTCATTTATTGCGTTTTGCATCAATCTAGAATTACAGATACATTTTACCACGATTAAACATAAATCAAAAGTGACTTGCCTATGGCTTTCGTCGTAAAGCATAAAGAACAGCTGCCGTTAGTTTAGGAAACACAGACGGAACTATATTTTCACTCATTTTTTATTAAAAAATATTTATTTATTTCAGAATATGTTACTGATTTTCTTATATATGATTAAACTTTATTAATTACTCACCAAACAATAAGTTTGTATTTCCTACATTTCTTTACACATTCAAGGTTAATCACTAAAATAAAAATCTGGTTGCCGACTTCAATTTTCTAAAATATTAATATTTTAATTATGATATTCTTTGCTGACAATTTGTAATATATATTCTAGGAAACCTTCATTTTGGGAAACTCAATTTTATATATAAATTCATCCATTGTAAATATATATATATCACAAACGTCTTGAAATTGTGATTTGACGATTGTTTTATTAACAACACATGTGCATTTTGAACTTGCAAATTACTGTTGTTTTAATACCACTATAATGTAAACTAAAGTTAGTTTCGCATTTTTATTATTCCCATAAACTGAATGAAGTTTGTAGAATATCACTTAATTAAATAAATTTAATATTTACCACAGTATAGAAAGTTTTTTTCAAACAAGGAAAATTAGAAATAACGAAAATCAAACAGCATTTAACAATACTTATTTACAATTGATGAATAATTGCTTCGGTTTAGGAGTAATTCTTATATGACAACGTTAGTGATTACGAACTCAAATAATTTCAGCAATTAAAAATACTTATACAAGAGATCTTTTCGTTAATCTATGAGGCATTCTCAATTAAAATATGAAACAGCGAAATTCGAAACGTTTGTTCTTAATTTATATTCCAAATTCAAACAATATTTTTTAAAGTTTAGAACGATTTCTCTATTACGGAAATGTTTATAACTTATAATGTTTGCATTTTCATATATTTTTTTTATAAAATTTTTATGGTTTACTCTTAGTTAAGAGGAATTACCTATTTTATCCATAATTGCATAAGTTAACATATCTGCTCGGGAAACGCCGAGAAAAGTTAAGCTTGTTTGTTAATATATGTAAAAAAAAAACAGATGAGAGTTCAAAATTAAATAAAGCGTTATTACATCTTCAGGTCAATGAGAAATCGTATATATATATATATATATATATATATATATATATATATAAAATAAAAATTACAATAAGTTTACCAAGGTAATCAAAATGGTAAACTTAAAATATATTATAAATATTAAAGAGTTAATATTTACAAGTAAAACAAATTCAGCCAGATGTAAAAGCTCAATAAAACCGAAAAGGAAATAGAGCTTATAATATGAACAAATGATTAAGAAAACATGTTAAAAGACATCTTGAAAAAGAGTAAAAACATATTTAATTTTAAAAAAGGAAGCACAAGATAAGTGGATAGTCCTTAATCCGCGGAGTTTCGAATAAATACTATCCTTCTCATCAGAGGGCAGGAATTAGCAAAATGCAGGATCGGATTTTGCATATAAAAGTATTTAATGAAACTACAAGTAAATCACAGATCTTACTTGGTTAAAGAAAGGGTGGGGTAAGGGGAACAGGAAGCAAAAGAAAATGATAAAAAGATTTCACATGAATGGATAATCCGGTGAAGGGTAAAAATCCAAAAATGGTAAATCCAAAACGGTTGAATTTAAAATTTCAATCCAATGGGTAAATTCCAAATGGTCCAAAATAATCCAAAAGGCAGAGTTCCTTGGAAAAAAGCGCAAATGGAATGAATTCCAAATCATTAAAAGAAAAGCACTGGAGATAAAATTTAAAACACGTCTGTCAAGACTGGATGAATAAAAAAAATTGAGGTTTAAAAAAAAACCGAAAAGCGGTGAAAGTATAAATCTGAAAAGCATATATATATATATATATATATATATATATATATATATATATATATATATATGTATTTATTTATATGGAGTAAAATGATTGATAGTTTATAATTAAAATTAAAAATCGGTTTCGCAAAGAGAACGAGCAAAAGCAATAAATTGTACGATCGTTTCCGAAACGATGATTTTATGGAGACAGACAATAAGTCTTGAACAATAATTTTATCATTTGATTTTATAAAACAAAGTCTCCTCATCAGCGAAAAGAGTGGGTGATGATTTAAAGACACCAAAAATTAAACTAGCATTTTTTAAGTAAGGCAAATATATCTGAAAAATATTTAAAATATAAAGAAAAACAATTACTTATTTTCATGTCGATAAACAAAGTAAGAAAAATAAAATCGGGTGGAAAAGTAAGGTTAAGAGGGAGTATCTTTAATATTTCTAATCAAAAATATATATTACCTTTAAAGCCCGTAAGTATCATCGTCAATGCATGAAGATGTTGATATATACAAACTTCAAAGGAAACGCTAATAAAATAATATTACCAGTTTAAAATCGTTGGAAACGCTATATTTGAATTCATCTTAAATAATTCAATTATAAAGGGAGATAACTGCCATTTTTGAAAAACGATACTCAAATAGAAAAATAAAGGAAAAAGGTATTGTTCAAAGGGAGATAACTACTAATTACTTAAAAATTAGTTATTTTTTAAATAATGTTTTAAAGATAGTAATATTAATACAATCACTAATAGCAATACCATTAATCTTGTTTGTAGGAATTAAACAATAATATTATTTATAATAGTAACTTTAATATTTATAGAACTAATATTAATAAAAATAATAACATATAAATTCAAAGTGAAATAGATAATAAAATAAAATAAAAAATTGAGATCCTGTATTTAATAAGTCCAGATGAAGACCCGAAGTAAATTACATTTTGTTTAATATATTTGTTGTCAGCTAGATTAAGAGTGGAATTGGTTTGTAATAGATTTGGAGGTATTTGATTGGTAGATTGGTTAATGGGAGTGCTGTCATTGATTCACTGCGTGGTAGAGTTAGTCTGTGAGAAGGGATTTGTATGGTTGCTATTAAAATAATTTATATTTGGAGTTTTTGACACTGTGCAGCTATAAATAATTTTTGTTTACTTTGCAGGTACCTTGTAAAGGACATTTATTTCTTCTTTTACAGTTACAACCTGCTAGAGTTTCCATGTTTGCATTTTGTATCTTACTATGTTTTTATGGTTGGAGCTAATTATTATTTTATGTAGGTTTGGAATAGTTGAGTAAGGCACTTTGATAGTGTTCTTATTAAATATTTTATTGTATCTAT
>NC_136495.1:4495000-4595000 GCF_053919585.1 Euprymna scolopes
AGATATTTATAAAATAATCGGAATCGATAATTGTATAATATTGTAGCCGTCCCATCACTAGTAAATATATACGTTAGCGTTATAAATTCCACAAAATGAAAAATAGATTTCATCAACAAACATGTTTTGATAAAGCTTACATTTTTCTGAATAGCGCAAAACGTTAGTTTATTGAATAAAAAAAATCAATAAAACGAAGTAAATTTGAGATTCCAAGCATTACTATAGAACTGACCAAATATAGAACTGACTAAAATGAGATATTTTAAGACGTATTAATAGATACTCAGAAAACAATATTGTGCTACATAGTTCAATGCAAATAATAACATCACATTGTAAGACATAATTTTATATTTACTTTTTCAGTCCTTTTTACCCCTTTTTTTCGAATGTTCTCTTTTTTACCTAACGATTCGCAAATTTCCGTCTACTGTGAAGTACAACTGCACTTTCTAATACTAGTACAACAATTATAACATATTAATATAATGATTTTCGAAAACAAGGCTACAGGAAAGGAGGGTCATTCACATATTCTTGTCCAGGGTTAGGGTTAGGGTTTTTTGTCAAATCTTTTTGCCGAACTAATTTATCTATACAGAATTTAAAACTGAACCCATTATTTAATCTATGGAGAAATATAGCCACAATCCGGTAGAAATATTTGTTTTATTAATAGTTATTGTCAGCGGCGGTGAATATTTAACTTTTAAACTAAAGAAGATTATCGCGTATAACTTAGTATTAATTAACACAGTAATCCATTGTGCCATGTATGTAAATAATCCAAATATAATACAACTCATCATTTTTCAATCGTCATTTGAGATAATTCCGAAACATAATGAATATTTTGTAATGTAAAGAGGTTGCCTATTAGTTTATTATTGAGATTCCAAACATAGTCTAGAGAAATACTAATAAAATATAATTGAACATCAACCGTATCTGGAAAAAATATGGATCAAATAGATTAAATTTAGGTTTATAGAAGGTGGAACAATACAGACACTGAAATAGTTTAACCTTATTTAATCAATACACGGGAATGTATATGTCAATTATACATACATACAGAAATAACTATTTTATATAACATTCTACATGTAATATGGTATTATATTCTTACATACATCATATGGTCAGGTTATATATCCATGATGCTAGATATTTCGGGATGCCACCCATTCGTCAAGCGTGTGTTTGACTTTTAAACGTGTGTGGTGGATTTGCTGTAGCTCGAGCTATTTCGCAGAATTACTAAATAATTTTATTTGTCTCAAATATGTTAATACTCAATAGTGTTTTTACTTTGTTTTATTAATACTAAACCTCCATTTTTTACTTTTGTTTTGTTAACTAATCATTATTTTAATTTTATTTAATCATACTGCTTTTCTTTTGATTTAAATATTTTTAAATTTAAAATAAAACTGATGATTAGTGCAGAATAACGGTAGTGAGGTAAAATCTGTCTTTTTTATTATGTTACAAGAAAGGGCTTCTTGTAAATAAGCAGAACATTAGATAAGTAGAAAATGAGATTAGGATAAGGCGAGGCTCGAACCTTGTAAGCTAGGTTCAGAAATTGGAATGTTAGAATTTAGCTATTGTTTTGGAAATAGTTAGATATTGTTAGTATTGTAAAAAGAATTTAATTGTTCATTCTTTTATGCAACCTGAATTAAAAAGGTCAGCTAGAAAAGAATGAACAATGCAAATTAAAAAATAATTTGAAAAATAGGTTAGGTTGAAAAATAGGGTAGTTCAGAATTCTATGTTTGGACAAACATATGCTTAAGCCACGTGAGTTGGTCACGTTTGAAACCACACATCTGACGTCATAGAGGAAAGGGAATTTCTAAATAATAGGAGCTAGGATTAACAGATTAGGGGAGTTGACAGTCGGGCAGGCAAGTTAGAGAGTCAGCAAAGGCAGTCGAAAGAGTTGACATGATCAGAGGAGGGTCCCTTTAGAAGCGAAGGGAGAACATTTAACCATGTAGAAACGAATTCGGATTCCTGACGTCATCATCATGCGACTGGTCATATGAAATAAAGAACATCATCGATTTTTTGTAACTGTTGCCTTCGTGTCGTCATTCAACAATTGAAAGGAATGTGTTAATCATCTTAATATAAACTTTGTGTATAAACCCTTCGAAGTAATGTGTCCCCTCCTCCCCTCAGTATAATTATCTCTTCCTCTGTCTCCCTCATTGTTACCGCTGTATTACATGTACCCGATATATGATCTGCAATATGAAACCCCCTGCTATACAACAATTCTGCGATCCCAATAATCGAAATTAAAGCGTTTACCAAATAAAAGTCTTCTAATATCACCATTTGTGATATCTATCTACGAATAATATTTCAATTAGATCTTTACTTTCATACTACAGACGTGGCTAAAGTTCAGCTAATTTAGATATAGCATTAAAATATGCCTGGAAATAAGAACACCATTCCATTTTCTAATTAGTAAAAACATCAAATTTACTTCCGTGTAAAGCGGTACAATTAGCGTATTTCTCAGTAACGCGCCACACAAACTAATGAATGAAGTTGCAATCAGAAGAGTGCTTTATCTATATATATATATATATATATATATATATATATATATATATATATATTAATAGATGTCTGTGAGTTGGATATTTGTGTTTTCCTAAAAAATGTCAGAGAACACACAATAAATATATTACGGAACCCATAACTGCATCCCTTAAATGTGGCTATAAAGGCGTAAGCATCTGAAGACTATATATATATATATATATATATATATATATATATATATATATATATATATATATATATATAATTTATAAATTTAAAATTTGTGATTTTATAAATGTTACATTTCAAATATAGAAATTTTATTGTATGCAAGACAAATATTTTGTAAGACCGATAATCACTGGATTTGCACACCAGTAGCTTTATTGTATTTCACTGTTCTGAATAATTATATACATATGTATATATATATATTTAAAATTAAAAACGTTTAAATTCGACGTTATTTCACGCGGTTAATGGTAGCCGAACGGATTAGGTCTTCGCTAAACCGAGCCAGAGATGTCTCGTGATGCGGGGTTCGAATCGTTCGACTGGTATTAATCGTTACATCTTGCACTGAAGATTCCCAAAAGGATGAAACACTAGTGTATGTAGGTATTTAAAAAATAATTAAATTATATATATATATTATAGAAATAAAAACTATATGTATATAACTATATATATTAAAAAGTATATATATTATATGTTATAAAATTTAAAATCATTTATATATATATATGGATTATGGGAATAAAAACCATATATATATATATATATATATATATATATATGATTATCTAAGTAACATAATAGAAGTTATCTTGTATTTCTAAGTACTATTCATACCCAAGGGCGCTACCGTGTAGAATCTGCTTTAAAACTAAATATATTAAATTTGTATGAAATTTATATCACATGCACAAAGTTATTTGGCGAGGCGAATAGAGTGATTCTTAATCTGTACATTCAACGCTATTTACGAATATATACATATTCTCACCTTAACAGATTGATTGGAGAAGAAAGTGCTTAACTTTCTAATATATATGTATTTCATTAAAATGAAATTAAAACAATATCTATTAGACACTAACTAAGACAGATTTTCAAAATGGCAGCTTCTCTCGTCTCTATGAGTCAGGGAGGAGGAGGTTGTTATATATTATATAGAATGTTATATTGTGTCATAAATAACGTGCAAGATTATATAGCAGTGATCTTCATTCAGTCACAAGAAATGCTTTGTTTTCTGGTTAGTAAAATAAAAATGTGCGCATGCGTCCTGTGCGCATATTTTATTTATTTTCCTACGCATTTCCTGTCTTGTAAACTATCGCAACTTCGTGTTTCATGTGAAACTTTCAGCCACAGAACTATTGAAAAAAATGAAAGAGATCTGAATTATGGAATTAGAACACGTTAATCACTTTATAATTGCATCACGTTTCTTTCGCCGGATTATTTTCTCATTACGGACTTCCTTTTTTATAATTTGCTTTTTCCTTATCTTTTGCTATAACAAAGTGAGAAAGGAGTAAAAGAAGCGTTCCAAAAGTAATGTTTCCAATGTTTTTTATTATGCCCGGATGGCACAAGGCGTTTGTAAATTGCAGTGTATTGACTAAACGTATTCATTCATTACATGAATACGACACTGTAAATATTTGTGTGAGACTCTGAGAAAACGATCCATATCAACGGTGTGCGTCAGAAGCTGAGGTGCGGTATTGAATTCCTTGCAAAATTACATTTGGAATAGTGATGACTTTGTATGAAAATAGTTTCAGGGGCAAAAATGTTGTCCTGCGTAATGGTACCACTCTCGTTGTAAATATGAGGCTGTAGTTTTGGAACAGCTCTCGTATATAGACGCATAATAAGTCATATTAACACATCGAATAATTAGTACAATAAACTGTGTTGGACAATATATTGAGATTTGGGGAAATAACTTCTTCTAGAGTGACGCGCGTGAAATAATTACATGAACATTCAAAACATTTTTTTTAATTCTTTTTTTTTTTTTTCGCGCGTGACTTAGATATTGTTTCGGGAATTTCCAGATGAGGATTGATTGGTATTATTTGGCTTTTTCCAGACACTCTTCTCATCGAGCATGTTTAGATTGTTCTCGTCTCGTCAATCATGATAGATTAGAAGTCTTAGGTAATTCGTAATAATTTGTGGGTTTCGTTCGTATATTATAGAATGTAACATTCAATCTCCAGAAGACAGCAACTTAGGACTGATTATTAGGTCACATGTATATCCCGTCGGTTGTAAAATCGGTTAAAATCTTATGGGAATTACAAAATAAGATCAGTAGTTTGACTAATCCAAGTAATTTTATGCTCAAACACACGTGTTATTTCTCTTAGATTAGAATATGAAAACATGGAAGAGAAAGCAATGAGAAAAGATTTATCTGTGATAAGAGAAACATCATAATACAATATGGTTGCAGGTATGACAAAACCGTCTCATAAGTACGTCTTTTGAAAAAGACTTTTAAAAAAATATTGTTCTACTTAGATTACTTCCAGTCATTATTTGGTTCTTAATATGTCCATTGTGCCATGATTTCATTGTAATATTAAACATTATTGAAAGATTTTTTCAGTTCTTTAATTCTTAACACAACAAACTTTCTCTGTTATATATGGGTGTATTATATGATATATTATTAGCAATGAAGCGACTGTAAATATCACAATTACATAACAAGTGCATATATATATATATATATATATATATATATATATATATACACTATAAGGGATGTCCGACGTTGCCCAGTATTGAATGACGATAAAGGAATGATACATGTTCCGATATTTTTATTTACATCGAAATCGTTGAAATAGTCCATTTTGCAAGCAAATCAATTGGTTGCTTACTCTAACTGGAGACCCATCGCGAGGCATCTGAAATAAGTTTCATGTGTCTCTCGCAGCGACTGTCTACATTATACTGTAAGCTATATTGCATTAAATGACTACTAATTATTTTGTAAAAAAAACTTATATTGCCTTTCATTAGAGTGTAAAATAAATGCAAAAGTCAAGTATGATGCTTCAATTGTGCTCTATGCAGAAACTTTCATTTGAACGTGCCCTTGTAATATCAAAGAACCTACTGTTGATTTTATATTCTTGGCATTGCTGGTTTTGCAGTGATAAAGGCTTGGATTTTAGTTAAAAATAAAAATGTCAAGTATCATTGTAAAATTGTGCCTTAAGCTGAAACATTCATTTTAAACGCGCCCCTGTCATATCTAAGAACCTACTGTTTATTTTATGTGTATGTTCTTTCGGTTTGTGTAATATTAAACTTTCTCAAATGCACTTGTGATGGTAGATTGTGTAAAGTGTAAAATTTGGTCAGCATCACATGCTCCTCCATTCTTTACATTATCGATTATCGGTACTCCGAGGACATTCCGACACACGACCTATTTAAAAACACTGGTAGGCATATAAAGTACCTTCGTTTGAAATTTCATAAAAATTGACCAAGCCCTTTTCAAATTCATATAAACCGAACTCATAAACACACAGATACACGAACAAAGTTCATTTTATATAATAGCAGAGATACACACACACTCATATATATATATATATATATATATATATATATATATATATATATATATATATATATATATATAAGCCAATTGTGTTGTGTGAGTTTGTTCCCTAGTAACTCCAAGACGTAATTTCACACAAATGTCCTTTATGCGCTTGGGAGTGTTCTTAGATCGGGTTTGTATTAAATACATCCGCTAACTAATGAAAATTAAAAATCGAAAAAGAAAACTCCTATTAAAGGAGAAGTAGGTCTACTCAAATGAAAGTTAAAACTGTTATACAGTCTAACATTACTAGTGCATTTATAATTTTTATCACCACACAAGCGAAAGTGTTCGACGTATGCAAGCAACAGTAGAGTCTTTTATATGGTAGGAGCGCTTTCAAAATAAATATTTCTGTTTAGAGCACAATGAAACGTTTTCATTTAAAACTTTGATTCGAATCATTATATAAAATAATTTAATAAAATCAACAGTAAATTTTCTTCAGTGCAATGTAAACTACAATGTATCGTAGACTACATCACTGTGATGAGGCATCCGATCTCTCTCGCCGTACACCGCGGTGATTTTCCCAAATCGATCGATTTAATTGCCAAATTTGTGATTTCTCCAATATAGATGACAATAAAAATATTGTAAGACTCTTTATGTGAGAGCCCATTCGTTAATCCTCATATAATCCCAGACAACGTCGGGTCTCCCGGCTCATATATGGATATACGAGATATTTACGTGATCAATTACGTCGTAACGACTACAACTATTTATTCAATTTGTCATTTATTCAGAATCTATAAACTCTGATATATATTTTTAAATATTCGCCGTTTTCTACAACAAATGCCGTCCGATTATTGCTTCCGTATTAGGTGGGAAATTATCTCTGTAGTAAAAGAATGCAAAAATTCTGGTAAAACCTGACCGGCTTAATAATTGCCCCTTCAGTTTCCTTTCTCCTTCGCTTAAACCATTTGAGTCAATTATACAAACCAGCATTATACAAACAAACGACTTATTTTTACTTATATTATACATATACATTTTATTAAAATAATGATGGACAAAAATGTGTTGGGGGGGGCACCAAAAACGCATTAAAATTGTGTTTGAAGATATTTTAATTTAAAACTAACAAGGGTAAGAGCGCTTTTTATTATAATAGGTTCTTTTTCTACTAGGGGAAAATAAACGTTAACTCTTTCAACGTACAGTGTAAAGGTGTAATAAGTTTTGGAAAATAAAAAACAGGATCCTGAACAGAAGCGTGCGTTCTATCCCAACCATCATCAAGGGTCCTGGGGTCATCTCATCAGCATCAGACAAGGCCAGACTATTTGCCAAGAACTTTGCAGCTAATTCTACCCTATGCGACCAAGGCCATCAACTCCCCGTACTTCCTCCTATAACAGACAACACGCTATGCAATATACAAATATATGTGCGCGAGGTGGCCAAGCTAATCAAGAACCTTGATTCCAGTAAAGAAACTGGCCCTGACGGCATTCCAATTATAGTGTTGAAAAAGCTTCAACCAGAACTTTCCCCCATACTTACAAAACTGTTTAAGCGTTGCCTTAAGGAGAAGTGCTTTCCAACACCATGGAAAACCTCATCAGTATGCCCTGTATTTAAGTATTTAGGTGATAAGGCAGTACAGACCAATAAGTCTCCTGTGTGTCATGAGTAAGTCGCTGGAATTCATATTAAATAGAGAATAGTCAACCACATCAGCAAAAATAACCTTCTTAGTTACATGCAATATGGTTTCCGTTCTGCGCGATCTACAGCAGATGTGCTAACTGTTATATCTCATAGGATTAGTGAATCTCTTGACAAAGGCTTCCTTTCTAGGGCAATTGCTCTTGACATATCAAAGACCTTCGATAAGGTATGGCCTAAGGACCTACTTCACAAGATTTCCAGCTACGGTATAACTGGAAATGTTTTCTCAATCATTCAATCATTTCTCTCTGATAGTATCATAAGAGTAGTGGTTGATGGACAGAAATCAGAGGTCCTCAATGTTGGAGTCCCTCAGGGGTTCATCCTGGGTCTAACTCTTTCTGATCTACATCAATGATCTCCCAAAACACATACTTAAATCATTCGTTGATATCTATGCTGATGACACAACCATTTATGTCAACACATCAAAGGCCGTTAATGACAAAGCTCTCTCTGATTCTCTTTCCTCTGACCTCGAGCGCGTGGTACAGTGGGGGAAGAGGTGGCTGGTTAATTTTAATACATCTAAAACCAAGCACTCTGATCCCCATCTCGCATCAATTTAAATGGAAGCTCTCGTCTAGGGGAAGCTCTATGTTTTGATAAGCTTTTGGGATTGACATTTACTCCTGATCTGAAATGGAACACATACATCAAGTCAGTTTCCAAGGTCGCTGGAAAAATGGTAGGATCCTTCTACCGCTCAAGAAGATATCTGACTGCTGATGCTATTCTCTATCTATATAAAAGCCAAGTACGTCCAAGGATGGAGTACTGCTGCCACATCTGGGTAGGACCTTCTAAAAACAGCCTATCCTGCCTTGACAGAGTACCAAATAGACTTCGTAGCTTAGTGAGGGATGCCCTTTTCCCTTCCCTGCAAACTCTCTCCCACAGAAGAGACGTTGTGAGCATGTCTTTGTTTTATCGTTACT
This sequence comes from Euprymna scolopes, assembly GCF_053919585.1. Classification (NCBI taxonomy): domain Eukaryota; kingdom Metazoa; phylum Mollusca; class Cephalopoda; order Sepiida; family Sepiolidae; genus Euprymna; species Euprymna scolopes. The sequence goes on from NC_136495.1 coordinate 4,503,830, forward strand.
TCCGTGGCAAGTTCTCGTCTGAGCTCCAATTTCTGTCCCCCCTCGCCAATATTTCACGATAAACACCCGTCTAACTCAAACCACTGTCAAAACTTTTCCCCACTCTTTATCTGTGCCAAAACCAAAACGTAGATTCCATGAACAAAGCTTATTTCTTAAAAGTGCACGCCCGTAGAACTCTGTTCTGTTTGCCTGTTTCCCACCTGATTACAACCTGGATGTCTTCAAGTCCAACATAAACAAATTCTTGATGAACCACCCCCTTTAAGTAAGACACTTAATCAAATCTCCAATACAAACGTACTGTACACACAATAACCCTTATCCCCGAGTGGCTTCCTGGCCTTGATAGGCGGTGACTACCTTGTAAAAAAAGAAATATTACATCATTTTTACATAAGTAAATTTCGCTATTAAACAACTGGTATATAAGATGTAGAAATTCAAAGAAATTATTCTTCGGACTTTACAACTCAATTTACAGTATCAACAAGTTTACGAAAGACAACACAAAATGGAGGAAAAGTTGCGATAGCAACAACTATAACAATAAAAATAAGAGATACTTACACAACAGGGAACAACAGTGAATTCAGTTACAATAGCACCCACAAAAAGTCAGAAAACTTTCTCAAAACAAACTTAACACACATAGTAATACGGCGTTTTTGCAAAACGCAATATGGAACATCATGGAAACGTTTACTTACGACCTTCATAGAAAATATGTAGACCTTTTCTACCTGCTTTTACGAAAGGTGTGAACTGCTGAACACAATAAGTTATAAGACAACATTCTGCTTAAGACTACGGATCTTTACTTTGCGAAAACTTTAAGTTACTCTCAGAAGATTAATAAGTATTAGTAGCAATACATGAAAATATAGTGGAATCGAGCGTAGCATGCGCCATGAAATAAAGTGCATATTTTAAATGATGAAAAATAAGGGTATCTAGCCACAGTCTTAAAATAAAGCAAATAATTACTTCTATTATTTGGAAACAAAATAAATTATTATCAACAACATGTTCGAAATGTGGTCAACTGCACTGTGAAAACGTCTGCCTGTTTCGGAATATAAATTGAGAAAATTATGACAAACGTGAGTACAAAATATCGTATTGTAGAATCAAACTGACAAAATCAAACGATAAATTTCGCAACTATGTAACAGTCAATATGTTTAATAGATATTAAATTACGTGTTTGTGTTTTTAGACGCTGAATAGGATTTCTAAATTCTATATTTGGAAGAAACATAACATGCCGATTTTGCATGAAAATACTAACGTTTGTCTTCGGGGTTACTGGCGTAAAATTAATGTATTAGAAGATTATATTTACTGGTAAATTTCAACGAGATTATTAAAATATTTTAGGCATACATTTCATACAAACATCTTAAAACTTTTTCTGGTTGAACTGGCTCAACAGTTTTATACTTTGGAATTCATCAGTTAACATTATGTATCAAAAACTATGTCAGCTTAAGAAAGTTAAAGAAACAAAAACGTGACGTACGAAATCCCGTCAAAAGGCACAGATTTCCAAATTAATTGCATACAGTAAATCAAGGAACACATTAAAAAGTATAACTTATATAAGTTTCTCCCCCCCCCCAAAAAAAAACGTCGTGAAATTATGAAGCAAGAATTTAAAAGTGAGCAGAAACTAAAAGCATCACAAACTGAGTTGCATAAAGAAATAAGTTATTTTTAATGCAAACAAAAACTGGTTGAAGCGTTACGGAAAACATTAAAAAAAACAGATATCAACCTTAGCCGCAAAAATCTAGAATACAACGATAGATAGACTATAATAGCTTTTTACATTTCAGACTCTTTGGATAAACATAGAAATACAAAACGAAACTGAGCTTGTGTAACGGAATTAAGATGTCATTTAGAACTCATAAATGATATTACTAAATCAAATTGTAAAAATTGGCAATGTCGCGTATATCATGAAAGATAAAATCGCTACCAAAACAAACAAAAAAAAACGCGTCACTCAGATTAGATTAGATAGGAATTACAAGTAAATGAAGAACCAATCGATGCCATTTTTGAGACATTCAATTTCGATCCGGTCCAACAAATAACAACGATCGAAAGGAAAGAAAATTCACCGACCACTGGTAATAGACTCAAATCTGAAAAGATAATAACAAACTTTTTGCGGTGCAAAAATACTATGGAAAAAGGGGTTATGATGACTTGCTTATGCAAAAGATATAAATTCTACACTAATGTATAAATGGAGAGAAAGGTACCGCCTCTTGGTCTTGCCTATATATTTCCTAGAACACCATATTGCTGGTACGTTCTACGATTGCTGCTTCTTGCACATGTGTGTGTTCCGATGCAATTTACTTTTTTGTCTCAGTCCGTTTTTCTTTAATGTCACATCCGCCCCACAACATTTGATTCAATGATGCTCGATTTTTTCCCACAAATAATTAAACTTTCGATTTTAAGATAAAGATTTTATTGCAACTCAAGGGTTTTTATCAAAATATTTATGTTTGTATCAAAGTATCTAGAACAAGGGACAATGTTGGACCCTTCTGTTCTAGGCATTCTCAACTGTATAGCCTCTGTATTATAAAACTCATTGTGTGTATATATAAATATGCATGCATATATATATTTATATATGAAACTTATGGATGATTCTACTATTAATAGTAGGATCATCCATAAGGCTATGTGGTTTTTTTATAAAGTACTAACGTTCAAATTGCATGTCCAGCATTTGAGTGGACTTGTATCGCAAGCAATTTAAAACAATCTGCTTTTGATTTGTTCATAACACATTGCTTCACGTGGATATAAATCGTCTTTAAGTCAAAGAATCACATCAGAATAGCTGAAAACAACGGTTAATATGGGATATGCTGGTTTTAAATATGTTCATACACACAGACAGAAGTTGGGTAAGGTAACAAAGAAGTTTATTATATAAGAAAAGAGTCTTTCATTACGAGGGGCGTGCAATCAGTAATGCCTCTGACCCACTTCCAGTTGTCTGATCTAGCTGAAATCTTGCATGTTCAATGATCTATATCTCTACGGGGTATGTGGCAAACTACAACTCTGAACTAATTGTGGTTTCTGTTTTACAGGTGTTTGAACTGAGTCAGGTATAAAATGGAGCCTGTTGAATGTCGAGCAGTGATCCGGATTTTGTATTTGAAAGGACGCACACCACAGGAGACTTTTGATGAAATGAAAGAAACTTATGGTGATAATTCCCCATCATATGTCTTTGTAAAGCGCTGGCATCGTGAATTCAAACATGACCGTAAGTCTGTGGAAACAGCTCCCAGACCTGGCCGCCCGCCTTCTGCCATTTCTGCATCTGCCCGTCAAGTTGAGGCTGCCATTTTGGAAAATCGGCGCATTACTATTCGCCAAATAGCCCAAGATTGCAGGTTCTGTGGAAACTATTATGCATGACCATTTGCATATTCATAAGGTGTCTGCCAGATGGATTCCCAGGTTGCTCACACCATTCCAGAAGCGAGATCGCGTCGAGTGCTCGAGGATGAATTTGGAGATGTGCCAAGAAGATGAGTCAAAGTTTTTCAAAAGACTGATTACACAGGATGAAACCTGGGTCTATCACTATGATCCAGAGACCAAAGCTCGGACAATGCAGTGGAAGCACTTGGACTCACCACATCCAAAGAAGGCAAGGGTGCAGCCCTCCATCTATCTGTCTGTCTTCCTGTCTGTCTTTCTCTCTCTCTCTCTCTCTCTCTCTCTATATATATATATATATATATATATATATATATATATATATATATATATATATATAGTTATTTCCACTGTGACTGTGGAAATAATCGCATATAATCTCTTTCATTCTTAAATATATATACATATATATATATATATATGCGTATGCATGTGTATATATATATGTCTATATATGTATATATACATATCTATTATATATATACCTTTTTAAATACATTAATATATATGCATATATTTAATACACTTATTATTTTTTAGTTAGTTTTATAATAGTACTAGCATTTTAGCCCGGCGTTGCCCGGGTGTTTTGATGTGTACGCTTAGCAAAACAAAAAAAAAGTCAATTTTTTTTAATTTGACCCCTATTATGACCCCTTAAAATTTATAGTTTTGGGCTCAAATCACTTTATTAAGTTGGATCCCGGTTCAAGGAACCTATATCTAAAATTTCAAGTGTCTAGACCCAAAATTGTCGGAGGAGTTTGGTAGAGTTCTTAAAGGTCAAATCGTTGAAATTTTACCCCTTAAAAGCAAAATTTCTGGCTGACACCCGTCACATCGATTTTCCCAAATCTCAGTACCCGGTATTTCAAATTTCGAGTCTATAGACTAAAAATTGACAGAGTTATTGCGTAGGGAAATGTACACAGACAGACAGACAGACAGACAGACACGTTCACTTTTATAGATATATAGATATATAATGTATACAATATATTATATATAATGTATACAATATATTATATATACAATACATACATTTTATATATAAATAACAAATAAATTATTAACGATGTTTTATATTGTGTATAAATGTACTTTAATTAGACAATTGTTCATATCTTGAGTGGCATCTGCACAACGTTTCAGTTGATGTAACCTTCGACCTTCGTCAGGTGTAAAAGTTTCCATGTTTTGGCAGGAAACATAGGAAGATTTTTCGATTTTTTTTATCTAGTTGAAAGTTAGTTGAGACAAATTATTAAGGTAATTTAATTATCAAGAAATCCCTGGGGTATAATTTCTTATATCTTTTTAATTAAATCCATCAACATATTGTAAAACTTCAGGAATAATAAACTAATACGTTGCTGGTTTCAATATGATTAGTTGCGTTTTGAACATTTATTATAAGAATTTGCGAAACAGATGTGTATATAACATATATATGTGTATGTGTGTATGTATATATGTATATATGTGTGTGTATGTCTGTGTTATAATTACTGTCCATGTAATATTTCCGTTGTAGTATTGTTTTGTAAAAAATATGAAAAGAAAGTTAATTACAGACTACAGATCGAGGTAGCTTATAGCTTTGTTCATCACGTCTCTCCGTATTAACATCATATTTAATAAATTATATATATATATATATATATATATGTATATATACTAGCATTTCAGCCCGGCGTTGCCCGGGTGGTTGGAGGTGTATGCTGAGCAAAAAAAAAAGAGTATTTTTTTTTTAATTTGACCCCTATTATGACCCCTTAAAATTTATAGTTTCGGGCTCAAATCACTTTATTAAGTTAGATCCAGGTTTAAGTAACCTATATCTAAAATTTCAAGTGTCTAGACCCAAAATTGTCGGAGGAGTTTGGTAGAGTTCTCAAAGGTCAAATCGTTGAAATTTGACCCCTTAACAGCCAAATTTCTGGCTGACACCCGTCACATCGATTTTCCCAAATCTCAGTACCCGGTATTTCAAATTTCGAGTCTATAGACTAATAATTGACAGAGTTATTGCGTAGGGAAATGTACACAGACAGACAGACAGACAGACACGTTCGCTTTTATAGATATATAGATGTATACATATACATGATATATTAATATAATATTGTATTTATATAGACAACTATTAAATAGGCGCTACACTGAACAGCCTAATGTGTCCGACAATTGGTACGCAATAACCGAAAGTCCTCGTCAGGTGACGTAATAAAGTTTATGTGCCACCGAAAGCGTTTGGTTCTAAAATGGAAAAATTGAAAAATATTTTTTTTATAAAAATAAAATGTTAAATTTTAAAGCTAGGTGTAGTAGATAAAGTAATATTTTGGATTTCAAACATAGAAGGCGACTGGGAGAAAAGAGAACATCAACAGGATATAAAAAGAAAGGAAAATGGAAACGAAAAAGTTTTAAAAAAAAAAAAAGCAAACGGACAAAACAGAGAAACGGAAGAAGGAAAAAAGGGGGGTTCTGTGATTACACTGTCATACGAAATGGGAAGGGCTTAAACACATTTGAAATCATCTATGAATAAGGTGTTGGGAGAGAAAGTGGCAAAAACATGAGTTTTGTCCATCGTAGAGGAAACGTTAAGTAAGAAAGAGGTTTGCACATGAGAGGGGTATAAAACTCATAAGACAGGGTTTTCAATCAGGCATAAACACAAGTATATGCCTATCAGTAACTCAGCCATGCATACACACACATGTATGTATACATGTGTATATATATATATATATATATATATATATATAAATCTCCGAAACAGTGTTTCATGGTAAACAACTGATGATCCCTTGAAAAATAGAAAAATAAAAAAATTGGTATTATAGTAAATTCGAGAGAGTTGATGCAGTGATTGCAGGTGATTAAATGACTTACTGACTAGATGGTTTTTTAACGAATGATAAAAAGTAATTTTTGTATAGTTTCAACTGTTAAAAACTTCAAAGACTATATATATATATATATATATATATATATATATATATATATATACATGTAAAAGGGAATTATCTAATTTACTTAATAAAACCTGAAAATAGCTCATGCAGGAATAAATAATTCATATTTTATCTATTATAAGTCATATTAACCATGATGAAATTTAAAATGTAAAATTATTAATTAAAATTTCCAGTAATGATATTTATAATAAACCCCCTAAAACAAATAAAAATAAAAAGTAAAAAATATATAAATTATCAACTATATATAATAAATAATAAAATATATAAAAAGATAATCAAATAAGTAAATAATGAGAGTAAAAAAATAAAAATGATTTTAATATTTAGAGAAATAATCTAAATAGTTTAGAAAATATAATTATAAACAGATGATGTATAAATATAAATAAATAAAGAAAGAAATAAGACAATGAATAAAATAAGGAAAATATAAGCAAAAATATACATAATTATTATATAAAAAATTATTGGAGAATTAATTAGTAAATGGCAGAGCTATAGTAATAGCTAAAAATAATAAATATAACATAAATATGAAAATATAAATAATATTAAGGAAGTAATAAAAATATTTTAAATACTAAGTAGAAGTTAAACTAGAATATACGATAAAATATAAGAGTAATAGTTAATGATTACCATGACAGAATAGGAGATAAAAATTAAAATACAGTAATTGGAATGGACGTTAAAGGGTGTCAAACAAGTAGGAGTAAAAACAATGAAACTATGATTTAGAAGTCAATTTTAAAAATATAAATTGAAAAAAAAAATTTAAATCAAAAAAATTAAAAATTACTTGCAAAATAGTTAAAATTTTGATTAAAAGACAAACGGAGGTATTAAAAATGTGGTAGGGAATGATGGTGGATGATTTATTGACAATTAAGGGTAATAAATCTAAGAGAGGTGTTATCTACTTGGGGATATGAAAGTTGATTACCATTGCTCCCAGGTCCACTCTGACAATGAGTGGTAGTAACTGTTAGGGTACCAACTATGGGTTAAATAGAAACCGACTTGAAAAACACAAATGCATTCTATTAAAATTAATTTTCTTCAAAATCACTGGATTCGCCATTAAATACCTTGAAAAGGGTTGATATGTCATAAAACAAAACTAAGCTAAATATCTCCGCTGGGCCATTAGTAAAAATGTTGAATATCGAATGTAGCAGCATGTCCTGGGAGCATATACTAGAATGAATTAACAGTTGGCAACGAATAATACACCATCCAAATATGGCTATTGAGTTAACTACTAAGAAAACAAAGCTATTGAACCTGATACGAAGAAAAAACACTGTAATAGAAATAATAATTGGAGAAGCAACCGAACTAATAAAAAATAAGTTAAAAATATGGCGAACGAACACACACTAAACTACATCCCCGAATAAGAATTTAACGAACAAAAAACAAAGGTAATGCCTGGGGGAATCCGGATAACGGAATAAATACTATGCTACTTCCACTGAACATTATTGTACATTAGTTTGTAATAATGTACTGAACTTGAGAATGACTTAACAGGTGTAATATAATAGAGTTGGCTACAGAAAGCCAAGTAGCAAACATTTTATTTTAATATGTAGTAGTAGTAGTAGTAGTAGTAGTAGTAGTAGTAGTAGTAGTAGTATACAGAATCAGATAATAGTAATTCTATCCTTTTCAGATATAACAAGTCGGAAAAATCATAAAAATCAAGAGATTCACCAAAAAGAAAACAAAAATCTTGAATGTGTTAACATGGTAAAAAAATCCAAGGAAATCAAATAAAAAACAACAAAATAACATATAATATGTAGAAAGAAATAAAAGATATAGAGATGTGATTAGGAAGCATAAAAGACGAATGCAAAAACTTGACGACCACTTGGCATCAGTTGAAGCGGACGCGTTCATATTGGCTTGGATCGCTGCCAAACTGCGTCGAAGACTGGAAACCACATGGAATTTTTGAGTTTGTCGCAGTCTGTACTTTTACAGATTCCTCTAGCTTCATGTCTTTCCTTCTTCTATAAAAGTATTTTCTATTTTCAGGTGTTTGCTTCCCCCAAAGTGGATTACTTTTTCACGTAATTCCATAATGTATCGTTCATAGTTATGTGCATGTCTACAACTATATGCATTTATATGTAGAAAAAAATAGTTATTCACAAGCATGTGTTTCGCCGCTACTTTGGCTACTCGCCTGCTAACTATGACCGAGAGCCACGCGTATGAGTCCTAGTGACGGCGAAACACGTATCACTAGATGACTATTTTATCTATTAATATATCAGTAAATAAAATAAACAACATATATGCGTATATTTATATGTTTCGTTCGGGTAATTTAATTATATAGTAGAGCTGACACCTTTTCAATGTAGCTGTTTTCAGCCTCAATCGCCGCCTCGATGTAGCGTTGGATTAGGTTTTTGTCTTTTCCAAAAGCGCTTGTTGGAGCTCGGTGAAAACCCGGCAGATGATAGCGATCGGGCTGGCTTTGGTGTTGTGAGTGTTTGCGATGTATGACCAAACGAAATAGTCCAGTGTGTTCGGGCCAGGAGAGGAGGGGGTCAGTGATAGAAGGGTACAAATTCGTAGCACTCCTTCTGAAGCCAAGCCTGGATCTCCTTGAATTTATGAACTGGCGCCGAATCCAGCTGCCACATCCATGGTCTGCCAGCGGCTATCAGATTATATTAAGGGATCACCACACTCTTCAGTACATCTACGTACACTTTGGTGTTTACTTTAAGCCGACTTCGAAGATGTGAGGTGGCATGATGTGGCTCTCACTTGATACCACACCAAAGACCATAACCGAAACCGGAAACTTTGTGTTTATCATGCTGGGCACGTCCCTGTTATTCGTGGCAATCCATCGATGAATTTTTCGGGTGTTGGAAATGGTCCTGTTGTCATAACTTTAATCATGAGTAGTACAGTTGCGTATCTCTTATCGTACTTGTTGAACATTATGTAACTTTCAGATATAATACAAGAGTCCTATCGTTCTTGTGATTTAGACACAACTGGACAAATTGTAGATGGTCTGCAACAATTAAAAAAACGGTTTTCATCAAATGGAATTGGAATCATGGCGTCTTTTCTAGGGCAACAATTTTATCATTCCACGTTGTATACATAATTTCTAAGGAATCAAAACAAAACATTACGAGATATTTTTATTGATTCCATACATTATTCTAGAATTGAATCAATATTTCAGTTTCGCGGAAACACTGAAAACTCAACTCGTGTTAAAGATAAATGATGCGATCAGTTTATCAGTTGTAATAATAGTTTGACTTGCAATGGTAAATACGAATAGTTTTACAAGATTTATACAAATTTTTTTTATTTTATTTAACATTTTGTTTAGTTTTCACTCACTGAACGGTCAATTATAATTGTGTCTAACACACATTACATCGGCTGATGACCTGTTCGCATTTAGTATCTGTAATTGTGTGATTACAATAAATAATAGTTATTGAATAAAATATAACTTGCTACACAATCGACCACTGTTGTTTTTTTCTCATATAACACTTAATAACACTTAATATACGCACATATGTTCATGTGTGTTTATTTTGAGATGTGTATAATTATGTCTTAGTGTAATAATTTATTTCTCAGACAATCGCAATTATTAACAATATAGCCAGATAGTTTGCCAGAAAAAATGAGATTGTTCTCTTCAGATTTTTTCTTTAAAAATACGAAGAGAATAAACTAAGATTTATTATTGGGGGAGAATAATAGTCCAAACCACATAAGTAAAACTAGGCTCATCATGCAGTTAAAAAATATTATAAGTTAAAAAAAAAATTAGGTGTAGTACGGTCGGTAAAAAAATCATATCACCAAAACCAACTAATCCACCCGTTTTTTAATAAGTAAATGAAATAATCAACTCTTGAAATAAATTTCTGAGATATGTTAATCGTTAAATATCAAATACTGTACAAGTAACTTTGTCTTTTTGTCTGTGAATTCGTATTTTATGAAACCGAAAATGTCGGAGCTGATTTTTGTAAAATTTGATACGAAGGAATTTCATGAGCCTGGCAGTGATTTTAGATAGGGTTGTCTCGGAATGTCTTCAATAACTATCGCTCATCGATAATCGAACTAATCCGATGTAAAAAGGAACAGGCTATATGTGCCGAAGTTTACATATTACACGGCCTTACATCACAAGGGAATTTGTGAAGTTTTATTTATGTACAAGACAGAACTCACGAAATATAAAATCAGCACTAACTTCTTTGATATTTCAGGGGTGCATTCAAAATGAATGTTTCTGTTTAGAGCGCAATTGGAGTATTATACTTGAATTTGTGCATTGTAGACTAAAATTCAAGCAATTATATATAAAAAATAATTTAAAGAAATAAGCGGTTGTGTTCTCTACAGTGCAATGTAGTGTGCAACGTATTGTGAACTAAGTCAAAGCGAGAGACATGTAAACCCCCTTCTTGTGCGATGCGTCCCGAAATAGTGCGATAGGCGATTAATCGATTTGATTGTAAAATGTGTTCACAGATTTTCATAACAATAAAAATATGGGAGTGTGAAAATTTTGGTCACTATGCGTTTTCAAATAAAATTCTTCTTTTGACTTATTCTGATGTAAATTTGATTTAGATTGTTATATCTCCTGTTTATTTTATTACTATCTGTAATCACACAACGTTACTCATGTGGCGATATTGAAGTGCAGTTCGAACCAATACCAAAAGTGATAAACTTATATAGCTACCCTCTTTCTCTTCTTCGCATTGTTTGAATATACTTTTCACAGGAACGTATTAACCCAATATTTATACATGAAATATTAGCCTAAAAACCACGAGTTGTATAATCTTTCACAAATGAACATTTCTAACTGAAAATGATTTTTATTAGCTTGTAAACTTACGTTTACATAAATGTATGATCATTTAACCATGCTATTCTTGAAACTATGATGAGGAAGGTCATCCCTGGTTTCATTAGCAAGGATCTAATCCATTCGGCTACTGTTAACCGCGAGAAATGCTGTTGAATGTTAAAGATTTATTTTATAAATGCTTTTTAACACCTGCCTGATTGATCTAATCATTCCATGGTGATCTGTGCATATATATATATATATATATATATATATATATATATATATATATATATATATATATATATATATATAAGTAAAGTCTTGGTACAGCAAAATGGAAGGAGAAATTTCAGAGGAAACATAATTTAATTTAAATCAAAAAGATCTAAGAAACAAAAAAAAAAACGGGCAGGTGGAATTGTTAAAATTTCCTTAAGGCCTTATCGTCTGACCCTCTAAGAGGAAACGTCAGAATGATAAATTAAAAGCTAAGAATCGAATGAGGAAAGAGGGAAATTGGTTTCAGTTGGAAAATCAGTGAGAAAAAAATATATATATATAATTCTCACTGTTCAGGTGGTTTTAAATCAGTAAATATTTCCAACGGATGTTTCAAAATCTTTTGTCTACACAGGCTAGGTCGAGAGTTATTAATGACTAACGCCTCAATGATATTGAGATGATAGTTCGACCTAGCACTGTATAAAACAGAAAACCAAACATCGGAATATTGGTCAGAACACCTATTTATACTAATCACGTGATTACCGATGGCGGACTCATGAGCTTGGGAGTGCCCGGATGTTCTCGAAACCTGGTATAATCGAATATCCCGAGGGATGTGTTGGGATATTCTCATTTCCAATCTTTGGGATGTCTTGCCAACGTAGTCAGCTCCACACTGACAAAAAAATTTATAAACAACAGAATTCTTTTGAATGGTTGGCAAAACATCTTTACGAAAAGAAGAGAAAACGGTTCGAGTTGTGTAAACTACTCTAAGCATAGTAGCTGGAAAACAACGTTGAGTAGCAAAAGAAATCCTTTCAACAATATGAAGGCCATCAGGACCTAACCATGGTAATTTTAAATAAATAGGACAACGTGATGGACCAATACGTTTAACACTATTAAATGTAGCAATTTTACGTTCAATAGTAGTTTTTATTATATTTATGGAATATCTATTGCTGAGAAAAATATTTGTGATTTCACCAAGTTCCGCATCACACATGTTTATTTTCACACACACATATATATATATATATATATATATATATATATATATAGAGAGAGAGAGAGAGAAAACGAGAGATAGAGAGATAGAGAGAAAGTGAGAGAGGAAGAGTGAGTATAAAATACAGAAATGTATTTACATTGTGAAAGGAGGAGGAGTTATCTTTGCTAATGGAAATATATGGTTTGAGTGGCTGAAAGGAGAACACAACAGCGAAAGCTACAAACAGTTGCTGGACGAGAAAGCCCTACCAAGGATAAGACGATAGATGGGGAATGATTTCGTTCTACAGCAAGACAATTTCAGCATCCATATTTCAAAACTCATGAACGAATAGATGGCTAAAGTGAATATTACGACTTTGGAAAAAACGCCCAGATTTAAATTTAATGGAAATGTTTGCGCATCTTGTCTATGAAGGACCTGAAATAACGAAAGAGGCTCAACTACGGGAACGAATACTAAATGCGAAAAAAACAACTAATAGAAACACGTAGAGAGGTTATTGTGTATATGTTTGATCATTATGAAGAGAGATTGATAAAAGTTATTGAGAAGAAAGGTGATATTACAGACTATTAAGAATTTTTTAACGATGTCCGAAAAATAATGCCGAGTGTGTTTTGTAAAAAAATGACAAAAATTAAATATTTCCTAATCGACTTTCTTCCATTTTTATTACAGGTATTGTCTTTATATGCTTAGGCTATTCTATGGAAAGAATTTCGCCACTCTAAGGTACCCGGAATGTCAAATAAATAAAGTGTCCAAAAATATCTGGCCCTTTTATGTATGAGTAATTGATCAAGTTACTCAGCTTTTTCTTAGCCATCTGTAATTCCTCTGGTCTCTCTTACTCTATGATAAGTCAACTGCAATCTCATTATCGTTAGAATCCGAAGAGTCTATTGTTGGCATTGGTTTCGGCGAGATTTTTCTTGGCAGATTTCTATGTATACTTACACATACTTAGAAACCACCAATATCCTAAGTGAAAGGTAATATTATCCTGTATCGAACAGAATTCGAACTCGTAACCCCCAGGCTGTCAATCCTGTTGTTGACCATTGCAGCATCGTCACCTCCCAGCCACTCTCTAATCTTCTCTTCTTCTCTTCTCTATATAAATAAAATGAACTCATTTTTCCCGTGTGAGTTTGACTTTAATAGGATTAAACATCACGACATTACATTCACATGTAATGTCCCACACTTCAACACAGGAGCTGAGGTGTGCTATAGGCCTACTAACCTTACAGTTCCTTGATATTCGTACATTTCTATATTTTTCCGGTGAGAGTTCACTGCCACAATCGGTTAGAATCAATGGAGGTTGTAAAATCATTTCTCTCTATCCGATTCATACTCCGCCCGCGACCACTTAACACCGCTGCGGCTACGTCCACAGTGGAATATACGAGGAACACCGGTTTGAGTTCTTAGTTGCTTAAAAAATATGGATTATCATTTATCCGCGACTTTACATTCCAGTTATTCTGTGAGTTACCTGTGCCATTTTATAAATTTCTGCTTCTTTTTTTCATTTTTTCCTCCCTTTATATTTTTTCTCTTCTTGTAGGTGGGAGGGGGTTGCGATTCGAAGGATTAATTAAACGAAACGAACTAACATTGCATTCCAGTTTTTACAGAAACTTTAGAAGTCAGCCGCCAGCGTTCTCCAAATCTTGCACCGATTAGTCGCTTTAATATTTTATTTACTGCTGACTTCCTATTTTCGGATTAGTTACTTATTCATTATTTCTATACATTGCATTTCTGAGAGTTTCATTAGCACATTTACTACCACGCTATCGATATTGGAATCAGACGACATTCAAAGCTGCGACCAACATCAAAAAAATAAAAAACACGGTCAGTTTTCTGGTTTTATTTATTCATGTTTTTCTTTTCCATTGGAACAAAGAAAAATAAATAAATAAAATCTAATAAACATATTTTCATTATACTCGGTAAGTTTTATTTTTTTTTATTTTGTTTTTCCTTAAAAAAAACAAAAAAAATAGATTTAAGTAAAATATTTGCATTTTAAGCGGTAACTTTTTGTTTTTTTTTCCTTTTCCCCCCTTTTTTTCCTTTGGTATTCTTTCACGTTCGTTTTGTTTTTATTCCTTTCAATTTTACGCGTCAGATATTAGCTAAACCAGGGCGGGGGGCATCTATAAATATAAAAGCTAAAATGTGTGTGTGTGGGGGGTCTCTTCACCCTAAACTCGGCCTCCTCCTGCTACTACGATAATGACGCCATGTTTGACCTAGAAAACGTTGACGTTAGTTTCAACCACCTGCAAGTGTTTTTAAAGGGTTAATTTTATCCGTTTTCAATTGTGTGTCTGTTTGGCGTAGAGGTAACGTGTCAGGCATTTTTTCTGCCTTAACCTCGATGCTTCGAGTTCGAAGCTGTCTTCCTACCTAAACCTCTTTTACACCGTTTTTCTTTTTTTTACATTAGTTCGAGGTTTTGCTTTGTTTTTTTTTTGGGGGGGGTCCAATTTTTTATAACATCGTGTTTTTTTTTAATATTAAAACAGACCCCCCTCCCACATACACATCTCCAAATACTCGGGCAACGCCGGGTACCCCCCCCGGTAGTACTTTATAATGTCTGTTAGCAAAAATGATTTTTCTTTGCCATGCAAATTATATACAAGCGTGTCTGTACATATCACACATACTTTCATAATATTAAATCGTAATGTAAATTAGATGTGAAAATAATCATGTTTTTACTTCTCCACTCTACTAAATAATCTATACTAAGGATTTATGGAAATAAACATGTGTAATTCTATCGTTCCACGTATGAGTTAGCGAGTATAACACGCGTCTGTTTCCAGCCAATGGGCGGAACCGTTTTAAGTTGCGAGAGGCATCTGAAAAGCAAATTAGTTATAACACAATCTTAGATTAACTTTGCCACCTAAAATTAATTTAGAAAGTAATTCTACATTCTATACAAAAAGGTCAACCGTGTGTGTTTATTTTTGGTCATCAAGAATGATAATATTTTATTATATATATATAAAAGTGATAATGTAAGGACACTTATCAGTCTATATATTAAACATATTTTGATTTACAGACTTAAAATCTGGTATATAAAGTATTCAGACACCTAGAATCATTTTTAATTAGTTTTTATCCAGACAGAAGGGTTGCAAAGGCGTTAATATTGAAACATTTATTCTTGAGGTTTTCTGTGAGTCAACTGTTTTCCGACTCCCCATGGAGAAATCGTTCATATGATCTTAAGACAAAATAGGTTGAAAACAGTTCTTTAAGATAGTGGCAAGCTGGTATAATAAGTATCGTACTTGACTGTCTTTAGGTGTTAGTTTCGATCTTAGCTCGAGTTTTTTTTTTCACATAAGAATTGAACTGTTTAGAAAAATATAATACTTGCATACACATGTTTCAGTTTTTTTTTTTCGTTTATTTCCACTTTAAAATGTGTATATTTATTTATTCAATTTTTACCCCAAACAAGTCACAGTGCCACTTTGAAGCAGGGGGCTATAATCGGGGACATAAGTTGCAGGGGTAGAATAGAGGGAGATGAGTAGCAAGATGTATGTTCACATTACACTTGAACTTCTGCATGTCAGAAAGGAAAGTTGGGAAAGCAGAATCCAGGAAGGAAGTTCCAAAGTCTAGCATTTCTGAGGAAGAAACTATTGGAGTAAAAGGCTTTCTTACATCTAGGCATCTTTACTGTAAAGGGGTGGGAGTTGCATGCTTGTCGGGTTTGTCGAGGTTATTAACGTCGAGGATGCACAAGTGCTTGTAGTTCGCCAGAGCATTCACCACTAAAGTACTTGTAGAACAGGCAGAGGGATGCAACATTTCGTAGATGGGATAGAGGCTGAAGCCTAGATGACAATTCAGGACCTATCAGGTTGGCGACTCTCTTTTGAACCCTGTTCAGGAGTGAGAGACAAGTAGTAGATGCACCAACCCAAATGTGACAGCAGTACTCCATACATGGGCGAATGGTGGCCTTATAGAGGTACAAGATACTTTCAGGTGTAAATAGTTTTCTAGCACGGTAAAGAGAGCACACTTTCTTCACAGCAGTCTTGGCAATGTTCCCACCATTCATCGGATTAAGATTCCATTGTTTTGCATTGGGTTATTTACTTTCATTTAAAACGATTATTGTAAATATGAACTCGACCGTTTGAAATAAACAGATCTTAATTATAGCCATATGCGTCTTTCAATTGCTTTCGTAGACGAAAAAAATAACTTCATTTTTTGAAGGAATTTAACGTTACAATTAATACCGGGCAACGTTGAGTGCATCTTCTAGTATATATAGTAAAGGTAAGTTACATTCTTTACATGAGTCTATGTGTTTTATATGAATATTATGGTACTTTCAGTAAAGAAGAAGCGAGTGCGAACACTGGCGAAAACTATTTTCCGCCATTTTTCGAAGGACTGCATAATGATAATGATTTTACATTAAATATAAAATAATGCACACCAATGTCTTCAAATATATGTCGCCGTTTAAGAATATTCAAATTGAATCAAAATAAATAAATGGTAGCAGAGCCCCTGCTTCCGGCTGTCACGTATACGTCCAATATGTATATACATCGTTAAATGGTGCGCAGATATAAAACACGAAGAACGAAATGAAATTAGAAAATAACAAAAAAAAAAATACAGAACAAAACTGGTCTTAGTTTAATCAAGGAAGTATCGAAACGAAATAATATTTCCAGTTGATCAATATATTTTATGATTTTCTAATTTGAGTTGGAAGAAAAAGAAGGGCGGAGCTGGGAAAAAGACAGTGTAATAGATACAGGAATAGAAACAAAGGAATTGTCTCAAGGAATGAGTATGTTGATTTTTCACTATTTTATTTGGTCGTAAATGTCCAAGGAGCAGTGAATTACGAGGAGTTCGTGACTGCACCATAATTATAAAGATATTACTTTGAAAACTATTGTTGTTATTCTTGACATGGTCAAAAGAAATGATAAACTGTAGTCTTGGATGTAATGATACAAAATCATTTTTCTCTTTATTGACAAAAAATGAAGAGCTGAAGCCAGCAAGTCTGTAAACATATAAATAAATGTGAATGCGATCGCCATTGTCTACGCATAATAAAATATAACGCAATTTATTTAATTGCAATTTCTTCGGGATTTTTTTTAGAGTATATTTATGTCAGTTAAGTCAGGTCTGGCACACTCGCGTATATAATACAGCGATTAAATTGAATCTATATGTCATTAAAAAGTTATAGTGTTTTAGGAGTTTGTTCGTAGACAAAAATAAGATGTGTTGCTAAAAAGGAAAAGTCAGAGTACACATTACTAAGACATTATTTTTATAATTTAGTACGAATCTCACGTAAATCTAAACATATTTTAATAGATACGTGTTTAGTAAATAATATGTCCCTGGTGTGATATATTCAGTATAAATTAATCCAAATTGAATGCTGGTCAACACACAGAACCAGTAAAATAGGCTTATTGTACAAAAAGGTTTCTGAGCGTATTTAAAGTAAGTAAGCAATTCTTGGAGGGTGTTAGGATTTTCCAAAATATCTTCTTCCCTCGACCTAAATACTTCATCGAATTTAGCTTTCAATATTTCTATTTTTAGGATAAAAACTTAAGCATTTAGTCTTCATCCTTATTTTTCCACTCAGTTCGTGTACTCTCACAGTTAGAAGAATCAGTAGTTTCTTTTAATATTGCTTCTATCGAAAACTCAACATTCATGTATGGTTTTATTGAAAAGAGCCATACAATGTTTCCATTAGGATTTTTCATCATTTTTTTATGATTTCCATTTATCCATGTCTCAATTGATAAATATGTTTCTTTCAGACGAGGTTTGATTCTTGAATAATATATATAACTGTCCCTATTCTTCTAGTTACAATACTATCCCCCAGAATATTTTCCATCCCGATAATTCCTAAAAAAACATAATTTCCGCCTTCATATGGTAATTAGTTTGTATTTATTTCTGTATAGTTTTTCTTTCTAAAGCCTGTCGAATATTGATCGTATTTTCCTTGCTTACATGATCTCTGCAGGCGATACATTTTCTTTTATATTATGATTTGGCATTATTATGTAAACTATCAGAAAACATTGAATATGTTTTTCTTTGGTATCGAACCAGTCTGCTTGTTTATGCTTGATGAAAGGTATTGTCTGCCTGTTGGTTAGATCAAGGATTATACATCAGTGTTGTTATGTGTTCGATTGCTAACGAATCACAATAAACTTTAAATTCATTCCCGATGAATATCGCACCAATGTAAGATAATATATTTGGTGTTCCTAGCCGACTAAATACTTCATTTAGCGCTTTTATCATAGTTGCTGCTGTTGGGTGTTTATATTTGAAAACCTCCGGCAATTTAGAGTAACTATCTACGATCACAAAATAATAATATCCACTTAATAATCCTGCGTAGTCCATGAGAATGTGTGAACAAGAGATATCCGTCTTTGACCAGGTCTGGGTTCTTACTATTGGTGATATGGTTGCTAATTGACACCTTTTACAATGTCTTTCCATACCCTTAATGTCCTAGTCCATTTCCGCCCAATGTGTAAAGTTTTGCATTTATGTTTGCAATCTGGATACACCCAAAGGATCCAAATGTAATTCTTTCAAAAAATGGTTTCATATGGGAATTCTACTCTTTACGCATATATCAACGTCTCGTCATATAATGAAAATCTTAGTTTTTTATTTTTTTAATCCTTTTTTCACTTGTTTCCTATGTTGTTATGTTGTTTATTTACTCGTGCATTGTAGCTGGGTTTTTTTATTTCTTCTGGTATAAATGGTAATTCGCTAATGGCGTTAATCAGTACTTGCGTTCGTTCTTGTTCCTGGTAAACTGCTACAATTACTGTTTCTTCAAACAGTTCAGCGTTTTCTGCGATTAGTTTCAAAAGATCAGACGCCTCGGCAGGTTTCTTTGACGGCATGTGTTGTATTTGGAAATTGTAATTAAATAAAATCACATTCTATTTTTGTAACTTTTTTGCAGAATAAATAGGGACATCTTTCTTTCGATAAAAAAAATCGACAATAATTGTTTATGGTCAGTTTGTAAGCAAATCTTCTTCCATGAATAAATATATTATATTTTTCACATATTTTCATACATTATCTTTTCATGCATTATATTTTCATTCATTATATTTTCACACAATATATTTTATAGATTATTTTCTCAAACATTATATTTTCATAAAATGCTAAAAATAAATCACTTCTCTAATTAATTAAATTTTTTTCATTTTATTTTTACTCAATAGTTTATTAAATGGAGCTCTAAATTCGTGCATATTAGCAATATATAAATTGCAGAAGCTTGCTAATCCAAAAAATGATTGCAGCATATTCTTTATGACTTAGGTTCCTTTTGAGTTCGGTCTTCTGCCTCAATGATCGATGATTAGACGTAAATATTATATATTTTCATGCAAAATTCCGAATTTTCAAGTCCAACGTAAAATCAGTAGTTTTCAATTCTTTCAAAAACGTCTTGAACGCTAAAAGACATAACAAGATATGACATAACAAGACATAACAAGACATAACTAGACATTGCATAACAAGACATAACATGACATAACAAGGCATAACATGACATAACAAGACATAACGAGACAAAACAAGACATGACATAACAGGACATAACAAGACATAACTAGACATTGCATAAAAAGACATAACATGACATAACAAGACATAATATGACATAACAAGACATGGCATAACAAGACATAACATGACATGACAAGACATAACAAGACATAACATGACATAACAAGACTTGACAAGACATAACATGACATAACAAGACATAACATTACATAACAAGACATAACATGACATAACATGACATAACAAGACATAACAAGACATTACATGACATAACATGACATGACAAGACATGACAAAACATAACATAACAAGACATAACAAGACATGACAAGACATGACATGGCATAACATGACATAAGAAGACGTGACATGACATAACATGACATGATAAGACATGACAAGACATAACATTACATGACATAACAAGACATAACAAGACATAACATGACATAACATGACATAACAAGACATAACAAGACATAACAAGACATAACAAACAAGACATAACAAGACATAACAAGACATACCATGACATAACAAGACATAACAAGACATAACAAGACATAACTAGACATTGCATAACAAGACATAACATGACATGACAAGACAAAACATGACATAACAAGACATGGCATAACAAGACATAACATGACATAACAAGACAGACCATTACATAACATGACAAGACATTACATGACATGACAAGACATTAAATGACATAACAATACTTAATATGACATAACAAGACATGAGAAGACATGACATTACATGACAAGACATAGCAAGACATAACATTACAAGATATGACATAACAAGACATAACATGACAAGACATGACATAACAAGACATAACATGATAAGACAAGACATAACAAGACATAACAAGACATGGTATAACAAGACATAACATGAAATGACAAGACATCACAGGACATAACATGACATAACAAGACATCACGAGACAAACAAGACATGGCATAACCAGACATAACTAGACATTGCATAACAAGATATAACATGACATAACAAGACATTACATGATATGACATTACATGACATAACAAGACATGAGAAGACATGACATTACATGACAAGACATAGCAAGACATAACATTACAAGATATGACATAACAAGACATAACATGACAAGACATGACATAACAAGACATAACATGATAAGACAAGACATAACAAGACATAACAAGACATGGTATAACAAGACATAACATGAAATGACAAGACATCACAGGACATAACATGACATAACAAGACATCACGAGACAAACAAGACATGGCATAACCAGACATAACTAGACATTGCATAACAAGATATAACATGACATAACAAGACATTACATGATATGACATTACATGACATAACAAGACATAACATTACATAATAAGACATGACATGACATGACATAACAAGACATTACATGACATGACATAACATTACATAACAAGACATGACATGACATTACATGACATGAGATGACATCACATGATATAACAAGACATTGCATTAGATGACATGCCATGACATGACATAATATTAATCATGCTTTCATGCTTTTTGCTCATGAGTGTTACGTTAGCATCAAATTATTTTTCGAATTTTAGTTTCGCGAAATACCCTTTGGTATTTTCTGTATTTCGTATTTCCTGTTCGCTTATCTTGTTCCACCTGGTTTCGCAATTGTAGAAATGTTACTCCCTGTATCCAACCAACACGTAATATTTCGACCTTTTCTTTTCAGCGTTTCTAAGTAGGCTGTAGGCATTCGTAATACAATCATCGGGAACTGTGGTCAGAAAAATATTTGCTGATCAGGAAAACGGGTTGGAAACGTAACAATTCTTGATAGGGAGTGAGATAAAAGGAATTATTTTTTTGGTTAAAGTCATAGTTTCAAATTTTTACTTTTCATTACTGAATCATATTAATTAATTGATTAATTAAGTTTATTACTAAATCATATTAATTATCATTTCGTACATTCTTATGTAAATATTTTGCTTTTCCATAGAAATTCAAAACACTGTTTTTAAATTGACCCATCAAACACAATTTATTTCCGAAAGAACATTTGATACAAAACAATATTCTTCTCGCGTCACAAACATACCAAATATATTCAAATATTAACTCATTTTATTCTTAATCAGCCATTCAAATGAAACCATGAAAAAATGGGTAAATGTTTCTGAACGTATAACAAATATTCTTTAAAAAATCAAACGTAGCAATATCAAAGTATTATATAAAAAATTGCACAAAAAACTAATCAAACTTTATCTCAAAGCAGAAAAACTGAAGCTGGTTCTGCAGGACATTATATAAGGAAATTTTGGAAAATTTAAGTATATTTTATTGGTTTTAACATATATTATTTTTTATCAATTGTCATAAAAATTGAACCATCGACTAGTCTTATAGTCTTCGAAAACCTTGTAAATTTTCATGTAGTTACGTCCCATAGAATCAAAGATATAATTATTTCAATATTGAATTTGACTACTACTATACAACTCGCCAATATATATATATATATATATATATATATATATATATATATATATATATATATATATATATATATATATATATATTTAAAAGACTGTAGCCATCAACAATTTTGGGTTTTTCAGCTTTTTATCATTTTTTATTTAAATACTTTTATAACGCGTTTCAAGCTTTGTACAGCTCTCTTCAGATATTTTTTTTATATCAAGGTTTTTTAAGTGAAGGGTTGAAATGTTATTCTGGTAAACATTTTACATCTAATTATTCTGAGTGTGTTTTTCATAGAAACGTCAGTCTCAGACTTTTTGTCGCCAATGGTCAGCGTGTCGTGGGGTCCAATCAGAGTTAAGTTCATTTGGAGGGGTGGGGGCTTTTTAGTCCATTTGGTAAATATTTTTATGTTTTTTATGACTTTTTTCTTTTTTGATATATACGCACACACACACGCACAAACAATCACACACACATGCATACACACCCCACACATATATATCTAAATATATGTATATATGAACCCACACGCACACACACAGACACACGCGCATACACATGTAGGCACATACATACAAAAAATGTATACACATACATATCCACCCACTAACACACCACACACGTATATTGGTTAAAGTGTTCTTTTTCTTTCTCAATCAAAATACACATGCATACATGTACTTAGTCCCCTAAACATAAGCATACACATACAAGATGTAATATAGGTAACAGATAATATATGCATATTCACACACGCACACACAATCACACACACTCGTACATATACATACACACACACTTATATATATACCTATATTTAATTCATATATCGGGGCATAAGTTGAGGGCATTATGATGGGAGATGAGTAGAAAGATGTTTTTTCACATTACACTTGAACTTCTGCATATCAGTACAGTTGGGGAAGCAGAATCCTGGGAGGGAGTTCAAAATTCTTGCAGTTCTGGTTCTGGGGAAAAAACTATTGGAGTAAAAGGTTTTCTTACACCTAGGGATCTCTACTGTAAAGAGGTAGAACTTAGTTGCTTGTCGGGTTTGTTGGGGGTAGTCACGTCGAGGAGGTACAAGTGCTTGTAGTTCGTTATAGTATTCACCATTAAAGTATTTGTAGAACGGGCAGAAAATGCAACGTTTCGTCGATGGAACAGTGGCAGAAGCCTAGATGACAATTCAGAACCTATCAGGTTGGTGACTCTCTTTGGAACCCTATCCAAGAGTGAGAGACAAGTTGCAGATGCCCCAGCCCAAATGTGACAAAAGTACTCCATATATGGGCGAATGGTGGCCTTATAGAAGTACAGGATACTTGCAGGCGTAATTAGTTTTCTAGCATGGTAGAGAAACCCACCTTCTTTGCAGCAGTCTTGGCAACGCTCTCAATGTATCTATTCCAGTTCATGTTCTCTGTAAACGTTAGGCCGCGGAGTTTAAAGAAAGTACTTTCAAGTTATTTGTTCTTGACAATTGCTATTGATGGTAGAGAAGGTTTATTGTAATTATTGAAGGGAACAAGGTTAGTCTTGGCAGCATTGAATGTGACCGTCTATTTTTGCCCCCATTCCACTACAGACTGGAGGTCATCCTTTAGTGTTTCTGTCATTTTCTTAGTTATATGTTCATTTGTCTTCTCCTCGTGCCTGTTATAGAGAGTGGTGTCATCAGCAAATATACCCATCTCCCAGCAATTTTATCAAGGAGGTCATTTATGAATATCAGGAATAATAAAGGTCCAATGAGGTACTCCCCTATATATATCATTGTTTAGATGTATGACCCCCGAGGGCAACTTGGTCATTTTCTTAAAACTGTTATAGAGAGAGGTGGATTGGCACAAAATGTGGATTGATATAGGTTTTATAACGGTATCAGACAAACGTATTAATTGTATGTATGGTACCAGTGATTGGAGTGCAGACGAGCACCTGCCATGGAAATAACGATAAAACAAAGATAGGCTTGCAATGTCTCTTCTGTGGGAGATGGGCTGCAGGGAAGAGAAAATGGTATCCCCCACTAAGCCATGAAGTCTATTTTGTACTCTGTCAAGGCAGGATAGGCTGTTTTTAACAGCTCCTGCCCAGATATGGCAGCAGTATTCCATCCTTGGACGTACTTAGCTTTTATATAGATAGAGAATCGCAGCAGTAGTGAGATATCTTCTGGAGCGGTTGAAGGATCCCACCATCTTTCCAGCGACCTTTGCAACAGACTTGATGTACGTGTTTCATTTCAGATCTGGAGTGAAGGTCACGTCCAGAAGCTTGTCAAAACATTGGGTTTCTACAAGACGAGAGCCATCCATTTCAATTGATGTTAGATGGGGATCAGAGCGTTTATGATGTAGAGATAGGAGCTTGGTCTTAGATGCATTAAAGGTGACAAGCCACCTCTTTCCCCACTGTACCACGCGCTCAAGATCAGAGGAGAGAGAATCAGAGAGAACTTTGTCATTTACAGCCTTTGATGTGTTGCCATAGATTGTCGTGTCATCAGCATATATGTCAACGAAAGGTTTTAGTATGTGTTTGGGAGATCATTGATGTAGATCAGGAAGAGAGTTGGACCCAGAATGGACCCTTGAGAGATTCCAGCATTAATACTGCAGGCCTCTGATTTTTGTCCATCAACCACTACTCTTATGACCCTGTCAAGGAGAAATGATTTAATGATAGAGAGTATATTTCCAGTTATACCGTAGCTGGAGATCTTGAGAAGTAGGCCTTTATGCCATACCTTGTCGAAGGTCTTTGATATGTCAAGAGAAATTGCTCTGGAAAGGAAGCCTTTGTCAAGAGATTCACTAATCATATGAGATATAACCGTCAGCACATCTGCTGTAGATCTTAAAGAACGGAAAGCATATTGCGTGTCACTGAGAAGATTATTTCTGCTGAGATGGTTGACTATTTCTCTATTTAATATGGGTTCCAGCAACTTACAGGAGACTTATTGGTCTGTACTGAGAGGGAGATGACTTATCAGCTGAGTTGTTAAATACATGGCATACTGGTGAGGTTTTCCAGGGTGTTGGAAAGCACTTCTCCTTAAGGCAACGTTTAAACAGTTTTGTAAGTATGGGGCAATTTCTGGTTGTAATTTTTTTAATACTATAATTAGGATGCCGTCAGGGTCAGTTGCTTTACTGGAATCAAGGTTCTTGATTTGCTTAGCGACCTCACGCACAGATATTTGTATGTTACCTAGCGTGTTTTTTGTTATAGGAGAAAATATGGGGAGTTGATGGCTTTCGTCGCATCGCGTAGAATTACCTGCAAAGTTATTGGCAAATAGTTTGGCCTTGTCTGAAGCTGAGGAGATGACCTCTGGTCCGTTGATAATGGTTGGGATAGAACGCACACTTCTGTTCAGGATCCTATTTGTTATTTGCAAAAACTGGTGGGAACCAAGCCGCTGATCAACTACTTTGGATTTAACAGACTGGGCATATAGCTCTCTTGCATTTTTATTACTCTTTTACAGTTGCTGGCGTTCCTAAAAGCAGCTTTAGTTTCAGTGCCTCTATTACGTTGGTAGTTATAGAAAAAGTGATTTCTGTGCGCGATGGCAGCAGAACATTCTGGGGAGAACCATGGCTGGCTGTTAGGTTTTTGTTGGAATGTTTTAGATGGTATGAATCGGTCAATGCCTAGTTTCGAATAAAGTTTTTCAGATTATTTGAAACTATAGCCGAAAGTTTTAGTCTTGCCTCCATCAAGGTCAGAGAGTTTAGAGAAATATATATATATATATATATATATATATATATATATATATATATATATATGAGAAACAGTAAATAAAACATGCTAAAAAACACTTTGAAAAAGAGTTAAAAACATATTTAATCTGAAAAGGAAACACCTAATAAGTGGATAGTCCATAATCCGCGGAGTTTCGATCCCGCATTTTGCTAATTCCTATCCTCTAATGAGAAGGAAAGTATTAAGATCTATCCACTTATCAAGTGTTTCCGTTTCAGATTCAATATGGTTTTAACTCTTTTTGAAAGTGTTTTTTAACATGTTTTATTAACTGTTTGTTCCTATTATAAGCTCTATCTGCAATTTGGTTTTATCGAGCTTTTACATCTAGTTGAGATAACTTTATAAATATTAATTATTTAATGTTTATAATATACTTTAGTTTTACCATCCTGGATCATTTTGGTAAATTTAATTTGTAATTTTTATGTTATATATATATATATATATATATATATATATATATATATATATATATTTATTTATTTACCAGTGGTAAAAAAAAACCGGACTAAAGTGCTCAATGTGTAGTCAGAGCAGTATATAGGAAATTTATTACTTGGACTCACAGTAATAAATTTCCTATATATATATATATATATATATATATATATATATATATATATATATATATATATATATATATATATATTGAAAAGTTTGTTTGCTATTAGATCATATGTATCGTTAGAATTTATATTTATTACTAGACGAGGGGGGTCGCTCAATTCTGCCCTGGCGTAAAATACGCTTAAATACGATATTTTAATTTGTCTAGATTTCGTATATATTATTATAAAGCCGTGATTTTAAAAATATTTATGTGCAATCAGCTACAAACGAAACTAAAACTGTAGTATTAAAAGCGTGTGTTGTTACAACTGCACCAAAGTGACCGCAAAAATTTATCAGAAGGAAAATTAAACAAAGATGAATGTACAAAATATTCAACGATTGTTTTTCTATTTTTTACGTCTTAAAAACAATTTTAACCGATTAAAGACCTAGAAAAAGAACGGTCCGTAAAAATCCAATAATTTGAAGCACCTAGTGCCACTTTGCGACTTTTAGTTTCGGAGGAGATAGAGTTGTAGAATATGGCGACAGAGTGACAGACGGACCGACAAACAGACTGACTGAAAGACAGAATGACATATAACCGTTTGTGTATTAGACTATATATGCACTCAGAATGGCATATAACCGTTTGTGTATTAGACTATATATGCACACACACACTTACACCCCCACACACACACACACACACACACACACACACACATATATATCTATATATATATATATATATATATATATACTGTTGTAACAAAAACCAAGACTTCAAAGAATGGGTTGATAGAAACAAAAAAATGTATTTCATTGTTAGTTACAATTGTTTCAAGACCATTTGGACAAATTCAAACAATATGTTGTTTGAAAATTTTCACAAGAACAGCCTTTCTTCAGTCTTCAATAAAAACACTGTAACAATAAAACATTATGGAAAACATTGCCTTTACAAGGAAAAGAAAACAAGCGAAACTATTTTTCCTCTATCACATCCTTGCAAAGTATATATATATATATATATATATGTATATATATATATATGTGTGTGTGTGTGTGTGTGTGTGTTCAGTTGTTATGCTGTTAGTATACAGTTTCATCTTGTCATGTGTCGGTATGTACTCTTTAGTATTAATCGAGCTTGGAAATTTTAAGTGATTTCGAGGAGGGATTAGCATATCGTACGAATTAAATAACTTCAGCTCTTAGTAAGTGAGGTCGCTATTTTTGTTGCGGTAGAAACTTGTGCTAATCCGATTAGATCTTCTAGATAAACTAGCTTATATCACGATTTAACAGCGGAGTGTATTAGTTTATACGGTTTTGTGTTCTAGCGGCCAGAACTTGAACTTTCTAACTTGATGCAATGCAATGTAATGGAAAACAATAAATAAAGAGCGGGAAATGGAGATGATCCTGTCATAAAAGGGAGGAATCTGAGGAGAAAGCTTAGATGAAAAAGTCAGAAGACAATGTGAATGCGCTAAATACATTCTCCGATATTTAAAGCAAAATATCACTTAAATATACAATAACTCGTTTCAAACGTTGGTACACGTTGAATTCCGAATTTTTCTTAGAATAGTAAACTTGATTGCATGAAACAATTACGATTATATATTCTGAAAAAATAACTTTTGTAAGGGAATATGGAAGTAAAAATAAACTTCACATCCGATTCCGATGCACATTAGTTCATGTGATTCAGAATAATAAAACTGCTAACACTTGAGAGCATCAAATACCTCGACAAAGCCACGATTCGCCCATGACTAGAATAGTTTTGCCACATCAGAGCAAGTCGCGTCTTCTCAGATCAGGTCCAAAGAAAATTCTCCAATCTAATAGGTACCAATTTGTAAACTACTCTCCTACATGTTCCATCTCTGTGCTTGTTTTTTTTTTCATACATTTTAATGGAATGTGCTCTGATGAACTCATAAAATCTGTGCTCCCTCGACGTACATATCCCAGACAAACCCGGTTAGCAACAAAATCCCACCCCTTCATCGTTGAGATCCCGAAATGCCAGATGGCTTTTTACTCTAATAGTTTTTTTCTCTCTCAGAGCTAGATTTTGGAATTCTGTTCCTGGTACCTACTTCCCTGACTGTATAGCTATGCAGTGGTTCAAATATAACGTAAACTAACACCTTGTTAATCTCTCTTAGGCATGGACGCAATTAGTAGCTCCTTGCGTCCAAGTTGCAATATACCTTGTTTGTGGTTAATGTGAATAATATATATATATATATATATAAATGTTTAGAGGTACAGAATTTGTATATAGTTTTAAATAAAATACTAGGCGGAAGTTTCTCGAGAGCTCTTTCGGCTATCATCTCGTCAGAAGTAAATCGATAGCAGTCTAAATAATATTGTAACGAAAATAAAGAGTTCTATTGGGGAACTTATTTAATGTGCCAACGTACTGGGACATTAATTAAATTTATTTACGTTTAAAAAACGATTACAAATGTTGGCACAACGAGGGAGAAAAAAAAAAGCAGGAGAAAAAATTCAAAGTTCCCCAAAGAGAAACAATGCGTTTGATGTTTCTTTTTGTCGGCACAAAGAAGATTGACGCACCGCGATAGAGACGGCCTCCAAAATCTTTAAATGGTTTTTGAAGTCCGCTCTATGTAGCACCTCGAACCAATTTATTTTATATCTATCGGCACAGCACGGGTTGTCAACCAAATGCTGGCCAATAGCAGAGACCAAGGCTGCAGAAGGAGGGAGACCACCGAACCCCATCCTCCCTTGTCTGATCTTCGATGGAACATGCTGGTTTATACGAGTCAAAAGGTGCAAGGATTTTCGCCCAACATAACCAGCACTGGCATCTAAACTGATATACAATATTACTATTTTGGATGTAAGGCAAACTATCCTTGCGGAAAGACGGAAAAGCAGGTCTCGTAGTATATACCACACGCAAGGTCACCGAATTGAAGCACTCGTAAATACTTCTTCGAATCTGTTTTGAAATTCTATCACTCCCCTAAATAAATATATATATATATATATATATATATATATATATATATATATATATATATATATATATATATATAGTGCCGGCAAAAAGAAATTCAGCACTTGTAATTTTTTTCAAAAATTGTAAATTTAAGTTAAGTTTACTGTAACTGTTTAAACAACCTATACCTCATTTTATTCGCCTTTATTCCTCTATAATTTACCTCTTCATATTTGAATTTTAATTGAAATATTCTAGCATTCACGTAAATTAAAAAATAACTTTTAATTGAGGAGGAAAGAAGAAAATCCGCAGCAACAAATTCGCTTAAAACAAGCTTAAATTATCGTCCCTAAATCAGTTTAAAATATCCACCAACAGACAAAAAATTATCTCTAATCGTAATTGTTGTTGTTCCGGATTATACAACGTAACATCAAGATCCGCAGCCTAAAAAACAGATTTGAAACGGCTCCCCAAATCCAACAACAGTGCACTTTTTAACAAAAGTGCTCTCTTTCTACTGTCAAGAACAACTTAAAGGAATTTAATTTGCGATGATATGTTACAATACGCAAGCCAATGGTTTCTGTAAGGAACAGAAAGCGTCGTCTCGACTTCGTCAAATGCAATGACGGTCATGACTCTTCATGTTGGTCAAAAGTGCTTCTTAGCGACGAAAGCAAGTTCAAAAGGCTATGCAGTGATGGTAGGCAGTACGCCCGTCGGAGGGAAGACGAAGAATTTAATCCTAGGTCCTGAGTTTCAACGCTGCAAGGTGATGGACGTTCAGTTTTGTTGTGGGTCCGTATTAGTACCAATGTTCCAGGGTCTATAGTTCATTTTCAAGGTTGAAATAATTCGACCAAGTACATTAATATGTTGACTAAGCATTGTCTACCTTACTTTGGTCGGAATTTGGATGATAATCCCATCTTCATGCAGGATAATGTTCCCATTCACACAGCTGGCAATGTCAAAAGGTTCCTGGAAGAGCGTGATATTCCGTGTTTGGATTGGCCTGCACAATCTCCAGACCTCAATCCTATCGAAAACGTATGGCATTACATCAAGCAACAGCTACGCAATGATAAAATTTCAAATTTGGAAGAACTTTGGACATAAATTAAAGAAAAGTAGGATGCCCTTTCCCAGGAGTATTGCTGCAGTCTAATTAAATGAATTCTCAAAGGATTACAAGCTGTCAAATTGCAGAAGGGCTATGCTACTAAATATTAACTCGTCAATTGTCTTCCTGTTGTATTTGTGTTGCATTAATGTCCTAAAGTTACATTTAAATAACAATCTTCCATTGTGCGAACTTTCTTTTTGCCTCCTTAATTTGAAGTTATTTCTTTTAAATTGACGTGAACACTAGAATATTTCAATTAAAAGTCAAATATGAACAAGTAAAATTATAGAAAAATAAACGGCCAATCAAATGAGGTATAGTTTGCTTAAACAGTTACAGTAAATTTAGCTTAAATTTGTAGTCTTGAAAAAATTACAAGTACGGACTTTCTTTTTGTCGCCTGTATATATATATATATATATATATATATATATATATATATATATATATATATAGTCCTGGTCAAAATCATAAGACCACTTAAGAAAGCAAGCGTTTACGCATAATATCGAATTTTTAATTAAACAACTGATTGAAAACATTGCCAAAAGGGAAAATATGATGAAAAAAAATGAAATCTGCTTCATTCGAAACCTTACCCCTGATTTAATAATTTTTTTTTTTTTAAACAAACATTTTAACCTGGTCAAAACGATAAGACCACTTTAATAAAATCGGCTAGTTTTGAAAAAATAAATACGAAAAGCTTTCTATGTTACTAAAAGCAACTTGTTAGTGGATGAGAAACATCTTACGAAATTATAAGTGGCAAAAGGGAAACCATTATCAGAGTTTGAGAGAGGAAGGATCTTTGAGCTTAATAGGGGTGGACTCTTCCATAGATCCATTGCAAATGAAGTGAATCGTAGCAAAACGGTCATCACATTTTTTTTAAGAAATCCAGATCAATATGTGCATAAAAAGAGTCCAGGTCGATCAAAAAAAATAACCCCATCACGTGATCGCCGTATCAGAAGAAGCTAAAAAAAAAATCCAGTAAGTCGATTGAAAAGCCAAACAGCAGCAGAATGTAGTCCTAAAATCATCAGAAGGCATCTGAAAATGAAGGGTTTCAATCATTTAAAGCGACTGTAGCAACCATGCTTTCTTGAATAGCACAAAACTAACCGACTTAAATATGCCGCCAAATACCAGACTTGGGATGAAGAGAAGTGGGAAAATGTAATTTTCTCCGATGAAAAAAAGTTTAATCTAGATGGTCCAGATGGATTTCAACACTATTGGCATGATAAAAATTTGCCCAAAGAAACTTTTTCAACTCGGCATAGTAGAGGAGGGTCTTTAATGATCTGGGGTGCTTTCTCGTCAGCTGGGACCCTAAAGTTGCAAGTAGTGAAAGGCCGGCAAATATCATTGAAGAACATGTCTATGCTTGAAAATGCTTCTATCAGGACTGAAGGTCCACATCTGTGTGGAAGAAATTGGATTTTCCAGCAAGACAACGCTGCGATACACACTTCTCGACAAGCACGAGAATACTTTTCTTCAAATAATATAGAATTGTTAGATCATCCAGTATGTTCTTCTGACCTCAATCCCATTGAAAATCTTTGCGAATGGATGGCAAATGAAGTGGTCAAGGATGGAACCCAGTATGATTCGATAAAGGAACTTTCTGATTCAGTTTTCAGTACATGGGATAAAATTCCTTCACAACTTATAAAAAACTTAGTCGCAAGCATGTCGAAGAGAATTTTTGAAGTAATTCGTAATAATGTAGGTTATACTAAATACTGAGACTCTTTTTAGTAATTTATAATTGCCTTTTGTTAGATAAATTATCAGTGGTCTTATCATTTTGACCAGGTGAAAATGTTTTTTTTTTAATTTTTTAAAATAATTATTAGATCAGGGTAAAGTTTTCGAAGATAGCAGATTTCATTTGTTTCCATCATATTTTCCCTTTTGGCAATGGTTTCAACCATCTGTTTGATTAAAAATTCGATAATATGCGATACTTTTTCGTAAGTGATCTTATGATTTTGACCAGGACTGTATATATATATATATATATATATATATATATATATATATATATATATATATATAAGAGAAAAAAAATTAAATTGTAAGTTGGACTTTACAATGAAAATTTATTGTTCGACTGAATACTGCAAAAATACTGCAAAAATACTGCAAAAATATGAAAACACACCGCGAAGTTTGTTTTTATATTTTCCTTTTTTTTTTTTTTGATATCCAACATATTTTTTTTATATCCAACATATTTTTTTTTGATATCCAACATATTTTTTTTTTGGTATCCAACATATTTTTTTTTTTTTTTTTTTTGATATCCAACATATTTTTTTTTTTTTTTTTTTGATATCCAACATATTTTTTTTTTATATCCAACATATTTTTTGGCACGGTTTTCACTTGTTTTTCTTGGCAATTTATGACTACAATAAATTGCAGTTTTACTTAATGCTATGATAAGAAAATTTTAACATTGCTACGCATATAATTTGCTAATTTCATTCTGTCCTCTGGTTAGATATCGCAAGAATAGCATTCTTTGAAACTCCACGGAATAAGGACTTTCGTAATTTGTTTATTGGAGTGTTCAGTCGGACAATAAATTTTGTTTGTAAAATTCAACTTATTTTCTTTCTCTTATAAGTTCTATTCTCTAATGCGTACTGAGCTTTTTTATTAGGTTGGGATTAAGTTATCTATATATATAAAAGGCAAAATGTGTGTGACCATTTCGTGTATGTCTTCAAATGGCTTTTCGAGTACACGCTCCCGGAGTCGTTACTATCGCTTAAAACTGTGTATATCGGTCCTAGATAATAATATGTAGGATTTGGGAACGCATGTAGCTTATAGATTTATTTACGTCGACTTTTACAAAAGTATTGCTATTTTGGCTTCTCGCGTGTTGATTAGGCTTTTTAGTATAAATATGTGAAACTAAACTCAAACGACGTCTTTTCGGCATTGCGCCGGGAAAAACGTCCAGCAGCAATCAGCTTTAATCAATGTTGTACATCAGACAATTGTTATTCAATCTGGACAATTATGAACTGGTTCCCCTCCCCCCAACATCTGTTGTGGGATAAAAACAAAAACCGTCAAACTTGGGTAAACAACTGCGTGACTTCTATTTGACCTTCTTAATTAAGTCAAATGGAAGCAGCAGAGTTAACTTTTATTGCGCACGCCTGTTTTTATAGTTCCGTAAATAAATTCAAAAATGGATATGTCGCGGTGGCCTAATGGGTAACGTCACCGGGGTTTTTTTTTTTCACACATTAATTTCCAATTCAAGTGTACGGGTTCGATTCTCATACTTACCTACCAAAACATTTTTTTATTTCTCCCCCCCCCGGAGTTTTGATTTACCTCAAGACACTCGGGCATCGCCGGGTACCCCCCGCTAGTCTATATATAAATACTGTTATTTATATTAGATTATAGTATAACAATGCGTATATCAGGTAAACACTACATCCCTTTGTTTTCATTAATATATCTATAATATAAGCCTGAATGTATGTGGGTGTATGTGCATCGGTGTGTGTGTGTGTCTGGTCACGAATAGGCTCCTATATGGTTGACTATTTTAAAAAACTGATTACATATAATGATAGAAGGAATGGGAATGTTTGATCTGGAAGAACAGTGGTTCATTAAAATAGTGGGGTCTGGAAATAAAAAATTATAAAATTGAAAAAAAACGTTTACAAGTGTTTTTTATATAGATGTACATAAAAATACTTTGATAAGTATGTTCTAACTTAAATAGGGATGGTATAATAAAATTGTGGGGTCTGCGTTCGCGCTTGGCCTCCATAGAATGGAAATAGGCACAAACTTTAATAAAGACTTTTCATATCTATCTGCGTAAGTATACTTTGATAATTATGTTTCAGTTTGAAGAAATATGGTATAATAAAATTATGGGGTGTTCGTGCGCGCCTGACCTCCATAGAATGTAAATATGTCACAAAGTTTAAAAAGCTTTTTTTTTAATATAGATCCATAGAATATTGTGATAAGTGTTTCAGTGTGAACAGGTATGGTATAATAAATTATGGGGTTTATCTATTTTATTTTTACTTTCATCATATTTTGCTTTGGGTTTGATGCCCCCAAATTCGAAGCTATCTCTTTACAACCCTTCCTTTTCATAACTATCATACTTTCATAAATGAGAGTCTATTTTCTGTAGGCTGTGTTTGAACCCAGTCAACGACGGGTACTTTTGCTAGTATATATATACTAAAGGCTAAATATGAAACATATATATATATATATATTTGTAATCAAATGTGTATGAAACATATGTGCCTAATCGCTACACAAGAATAAGATTGGAGTTTTGATTACAAATATATATATATATATATATATATATATATATATTTGTAATCAAAACTCCAATCTTATTCTTGTGTAGCGATTAGGCACATACGTATGAAACATATGTGCCTAATCGCTACACAAGAATAAGATTGGAGTTTTGATTACAAATATATATATATATATATATATATATATATATATATATTTGTAATCAAAACTCCAATCTTATTCTTGTGTAGCGATTAGGCACATATGTTTCATATTTAGCCTCGCCATAGGATCATAGTATAACCAACGTTTACAGGAGAAAAAGTTTTGTGCATTAATATAGCTTGAATGATGGCAAGTGTTCTGTTAATTTTTGTGGATGCATTTACGGCGGAAACCGTTTTCAGATTCCCGAAAAATTATAATGTCGCTAGATTATTCGTTCTTTCCCTTAAGATGTCCCGTTGTTCAACCCAGCTGTCTAACTGATGGGTCTGTTAATTCTGTGGCTGCATTTAGATGCAAACCTGTTTTTCGATTCCTTAGTATAATCATGTTTCTGGATTATATCATTTTGTTCTTCTCTTTTAGGTGTGTCATTCTGTAACGCAGATGTTGATGCAAAAGTCCAATATTCTGTCAATAGGAATGAGAGGATATACTTTTGTAAAAAAGATGAAATAAATATATTTTGTTATGTTATGCACATTCAGTTATTAAATAAAAACATAACATCTTATATATATATACATATATATATGTGTGTATATATTTATATATACATATATAAATATATATAATATATATATATACATATATATATATATTGAGTGTTACGTTCCGATGCACTTTAAAATATAACTGTTTTCAAAATTTACATTGTAAAAAAAGCAACAATTAGACAAAAACGACTACGAACCTTTCATACACAATTTCGAAAAATGGAAATATGACAAAAAATAACTCCATGCTATTTAACAATATCTGTCTAAATGAAAACATGTTGCCTTTATATATATATATATATATATATATATATATATATATATATATATACATATATATATGTATAGATATATATATATGTATGCATATATATATATATATATATTATATATATCACATAACGATCTTCCGAAGGCTAGTGTCTTCCTGCACAGACTCAATTCATCTGTAGTCAGATACAGATTGAAATACACATGATGGGATAGAGATGAAAACGGTGTGCTCTCTGAGGACTAGGGGGTGGACACTGTTACATCAAGTGACCTGAGGAATTACTCTGCGTTTTCTCTGTCAAACTCGATTTGCGACATTGGTGGGGAATTGCGGTGAAACGGTAGCTGTTCTCTGCTATCATCCGTTCTGAAGATTGTTTAGAAGGTCGCTGCGAAAATGGCAGATTGCTCAGTAGGGTCTGCAACAGTTGCTTGGTCTATTCTCAGCTTGATAATATGGTTGTCTAGGCGGGTACTTTATTGGACTTGCGAAAAGAAGCTTTTGAGTTTCGTTTAGCGTCGTTAGCTGTATGCTCTTCGAACTTCACGCGTGTATGCAGAATGGCTACGCTGCCTTTTGTATTGTGTGTAGGAAGCATTCGATTTGAGGCCAATGTATTTCTACCAAGCTACGCCTCTTGGACTTCTCTCTGTTTCTGACCTTTTTCGTCACCCATTGTTTACTTTTGGCTCGTCGCGGATTATTCTGATGTACGGACAGTTCTGTTATCCAGGCAATTGTATGCGTAAATACTGTATAAAGGTCTTCGATAGAGGTCAATGAGTTCCTGGCACGCCAATCAATATTGTTTGTTGCACCAAGAAGAGCTTGTATATTGTCGCAGCAAGTTGGATGATTGAGGAGAGGAAAAGAAGAAGCTGATCATGCTGTAACTCAAGATACAGTGCTCGCCCAACCGTAAAGGTGAAGGTGGTGACGTTTGAGATAGACCGGAGTATGAATTAAAACCAGACCAAGAGTCGATGATCGGTTTCCACCACGAAAGCGGGTGGTGGAGTTTACATACTGGAACAGGAAGCAATCTTCCGACACTTCCAAACGACTTTGTTCGAAGACAGATGCTTGTGGCATACATGATGCGGAAAACAAGTCAATTCAGGGCGCATTGAAGTCACCAATGATAAGACAGTCTTCATGCTCCTGGGAAGTAAATTCTATGGCAGCTAAGAGATGTTAATCGTCAGTAAGTTCAAATGTGGGAGATCGATAGACAGCCAATATTGAAAACGTAACTGATGCGACGGAAATGTTGCAGAAGATAGCATTCGATTTCGTCGTCTGCCAGGCATGTGAGGGGAGATGGGCTTCGGTCGGTTTGTGGGATGATTTCAAGAAGACAATAACATGGTCACCCGTTCTATTAACCCTATCACATCTGAAACCGGAGTATCCTCATAGAGGAATTTCGGGTTTTAACGTTAAAAATAATATTAGACTAAAGTAACGTTAAAACTATTATTAAACTAAAGCAAATAAAATAGTATTAAACTAAAGCAACGTTAAAAATAATATTAATCTAAAGTAACGTTAAAAATATTATTAAACTTAAAACATTAAAAATATTATTAAACTAAAGTAACGTTAAAAATAATCTAAAGTAACGTTAAAAATATTATTAAACTTTAAACATTAAAAATATTATTAAACTAAAGTAACGTTAAAAGTATTATTAATCTAAAGTAACGTTAAATACTATTTTAACATCAACGTTACTTTAGATTAATAATACTTTTAATGATACTTTTTAATATTTAGTTTTTTAAATATTAAAAAGTAACGTTAAAAGTATTATTAATCTAAAGAAACGTTAAAACTATTATTAAACTAAAGCAACGTTAAAAATAATATTAAATTAAAGCAACGTAAAAATAATATTAAACTAACGCAACGTAAAAATAATATTAAACTAAGGCAACGTAAAAATAATATTAAACTAAAGTAACGTTCTAAATAGTATTAATCTTAGGTAACGTTAAAAATAATATTAAAATAAAGCAAAGTTAAAATAATATTAAATAAGTAACGTTAATAAACTAAATATTAAATATTAAACGTTAACAAATAGTATTAAACTAAAGAAACGTAAAAAATAATATTAAACTACAGTAACGTTACAAATAAATATTAATCTAAAGCAACGTTAAAAATATCATTAAACTAAAGCAAAGTTAAAAAATATTATTAAACTGAAGAAACGTTACAAATAATATTAATCTAAAGTAACGTAAAAAATAATATTAAACGTAAATAACGTTAAAAATAATATTAAACTTAAGTAACGATAAAATAATATTAAACTAAAGCAACATTAAAAATAATATAAGACTAAAGTAACGTAAAAAATAATAAACTAAATTAACGTTAAAAGTATATTTAATCTAAAGTAACATCAAAATATTATTAAACTTTAAAAATACATTAAAAATAATATTAAACTAAAACAACTTTAAAATATAGTATTAAACTAAAGCAACGTTAAAAAATAATATTAAACTAAAACAACGTAAAAATTGTATTAAATTAACGTAACGTTAAAATAATATTAATATTATTTTAAAATAATATTAAACTAAAGTAAAATATTATTAAACTAAAGTAAAATTGCTTTGAACGTTGCTTTAGTTTAATACTATTTTAAACGTTGCTTTAGTAAACAAATAGTATTAAACTAAAGCAACGTTAAGAAATAATATTAATCTAAAGCAAGTTAAATAATAATATTAATGTAAAGTAACGTTTAAAAATAATATGAAACTAAAGCAAGATTAAAAATTAATATTAAACTAAACTAACGTTAAAATATAATTAATCTAAAGCAACGTTTAATAATCTTATTAAAGTAAAGCAACGTTAAAAATAGTATTAAACTGAAGCAACGTTAAAATAGTATTAAACTGAAGTAACGTTAAAATAATATTAAACTAAAGCAACGTTAAAAAATAATATTAATCTAAAGTAAAGTTAAAAAATAATATTAAACTAAAGCAACGTTAAAAATAATATTAAACTAAAGTAACGTTAAAAATAATATTAAACTAAAGCAATGTTAAAAATAATATTAATATTATTCTAAAATATTAAACTAAAGGAAAATATTATTAAATTAATCCTTGTCCTTGTTTTTGTTTAATACTATTTTAAACGTTGCTTTAGTTTAATAATATTATACGCTAACTCATAGTATTAAACTAAAGCAACGTTAAAAATAATCTTAAACTAAAGCAACTTTTAAAAAAATAGTATTAAACTAAAGCAGCGTTTAAAAATAATATTAAACTAAAGTAACGTTAAAAATAATATTAAACTAAAGTAACGTTACACAATATTATTAATTAAAAGCAACGTTAAAAATAGTAAGTACTAAAGTAACGTTAAAAATAGTATTAAACTAAAGTAAAGTTAATATAATATTAATATTATTTTAAAATAATATTAAACTAAAGTAAAATATTATTAAACTAAAGTACAATTACTTTTTACGTTGCTTTAGTTTAATAATAATAAACGTCACCAAATAATATTTAAAATAGTTTTATCTAAAGCAACATTTAAACTACTATTACACTAAAGCAACGCATAAACTAGTATTAAATTAAATTAACGTTTAAATTAGTATGTAACTAATCAAATTTTAAAAAATATACTTTAAACTGCAGCAAAAGGCAATTTAAAGCAAGCAGCATTCAAAAATAGTATTAAAACTAAAGCAATATTTAAAAGAATTAAACTAAAGCAATGTTAAAAAGTAATATTAAACTAAAGTAACGTTAAAAATAGTATTAATCTAAAGCAACGTTAAAAAATAGTACTAAACTAAAGAAACGTTAAAAATAATATTAATCTAAAGTAACGTTAAAAAGAATATTAATCTAAAGTAACGTTAAAAAATAATATTAAACTAAAGTAACGTTAAAATAATATTAAAGTAAAGCAACGTAAAAATAGTATTAAACTAATGCAACTATAAAAATAATATTAAGTAACCTTGAAAAATAATATTAAACTAAAGTAACGTTATAAATTATATTAAACTAAAGCAAAGTTAAAAAATAATAATCAACTAAAGCAACGTTAAAAATAATATTAATCTAAAGTAACGTTGAAAAATAATATTAAACTAAAGTAGCGTTAAAAATATTATTAAACTAAAATAACGTTAAAAATAATATTAAACTAAATCGACATTTGAAATAGTTTTATCTAAAGCAACATTTAAAAATATTATTAAACTAAAGTAACGCGTAAACTAGTATTAAATTAAATTAACGTTTGATTTAGTATGTAATCAATGTTTTAAAAATATACTTTAAACTGCAGCAAAAACCAATTTTAAAGCTATCAGCATTTAAAAATAGTATTAAAACTAAAGCAATATTTAAAAAGAATTAAACTAAAGCAACGTTTTACGATAGTCCTTTGGCCAGACGAATGTGTGAACGGTCTGGATATACAGGTGGGCATACAGTAGGCGAAGAGGCGATCGACTAAGACGATTGAAACAATGCCGACTGGAAATTGTTAGGGGTAAATGATGGGAACTGGAGTTGAAGAGTTGGAATAGAAAGTCGACTGAGACAACATTGTCAATTTGAAACTATCCTCACTAAATGTTAATCGCTGGTCGGTTTATTAAAGCTATTCTCAGTTTTAGTTTTATGTACATTGTTTTAGTTTTTACGTAAAAATAAAGGTTCTTGGGTGTTGATCGTGTTTTTGCAGGCATAGTATTCAAATTCTACGTGATGGGTCATAGGAAGATGACAACATATCTTTTGTGTAATTCGAAAGCATTGTCTCCAATGTTAAAAATAGAGTTATTGGTTATCACCCTCATGGGCCGATAAAATTGCATTCACGAGCGGGATCCGACCCGCAGACAGAAGGCTGCTGAACCTAGAAATAGATATTTTTTTAAAATTCTTTTGGAACTAAAGTATGTAGTTGTGCTGTCGAGCTCACGGGGAAAAAAACTTTTAATTTTAACATCGTTTTGAACCATAGTCTGATTGTTTCTCTTTTTCTACTCATTTTACTAATGGATTTCATTAAAAAACCTTTTATTATTTCATTCCTCATTTCAAATCTAACAGATGAATAGATGCAACTCTAATATTTATACCCGAAACTTTATACTAATCTCATTTTCCCCACATTTCCTGGGGAGGAACCTATCTTCAATTTGTATTATTCATTTTAATGAAAGTATGCGGCAGTATTGTAGAGATCGATTATCGTAAGTGAGTGAATGAGCCGGGTATACAGGTGGGCATAGAGATGACCGGTGAGACAATTAATTCTAATTATCCATGTGAGGGCGCAGAAATGCCTGGTATAGACCACAGGGGAAAGCTTTCTTCGGTGTTGATGGACCCGAAGATCTCGCCAGTTATCAATCAAGGAAACAAAAAACTGTAAACCCTTAGATTACGGTCACTTACATCATAGCACCAAACAAATGGCGAAAGCGAACCTCTTTAGTTCTGATCGACTATGTTCCTAAATATTAAATATTCATTAATGTTTACTCAAACTAATTACCAGTTTGCAAACCTAAACTGCTTATGAATTAGATAGGCTCTGCCTATCGCCCGTCTTTCATATTGCTATTTTGCTCGTAAGCCATAAACAAGTAAACATGTTTTTATTTTAATGGCTGATAAGATGTGAGGAAAGACATTACACCTTTTTAGAGTTTCACTATATACCATGAATCCATAATATTATAATGCTGAATGTTTGACTAGAATGTATCAAATAAATTTAAATAACTCGCTCAATCACTTTCCTCAATCTACAAGCAAGTATTGGAAGATGGGCTCTCTCTACGGTGCTAGAAAACTGCTTACGCCTCAAAGCATCCTGTACCTCTATAAGGCCACTATTCACCTATGTATGGAGTATTGTTGTCACATTTGGGATGGTGCATCTACTGCTTGTCTCTCATTCCTTAACAGGTTTCAAAAGAGAGTCGCTAACCTGATAGGTCCTGAACTGTTATCTAGGCTTCAGCCTCTGTCTCATCGACGAAATATTGCATCCCTCTACCTGTTCTACAAATACTTTAATGGTGAATGCTCTGACGAACAACAAGCACGTGTACCTCCTCGACGTGACTACCCCCGACAAACCAGACAAGCAA
This sequence comes from Euprymna scolopes, assembly GCF_053919585.1. Taxonomy (NCBI): domain Eukaryota; kingdom Metazoa; phylum Mollusca; class Cephalopoda; order Sepiida; family Sepiolidae; genus Euprymna; species Euprymna scolopes. The sequence goes on from NC_136495.1 coordinate 4,546,546, forward strand.
CGAAGTTCCACGCCTACACAGTAACGATCCCTAGGTGTAAGAAATCCTCTCACTCCAATAGCTTCTTCCTCAGAACTACAAGACGTTGGAACTCCCTTCCAGGATTCTGCTTTCTCAACTGTACTGATATGCAGAAGTTCAAATCTAATGTGAACAGACATCTTTCTACTCATCTCCCTTCATAATGTCACCGCAAATTAAGTCCCCGATAGTACCCCCTACTTCAAAGTGGCACTGTGTCTTGTTTGGGGTGAAAGTTGACTAAAATAATATTTAAAAAGCTTGCCAACAAACTTATTCGATGAATAAAACTATAATCTATAAAAGTAGCAATTTGTCGGTCGGGTACTTTCTCTTATTTAACAATTACTAGGTGTTTTTGTTTGTTTGTTTTATGGCATATCACCCCTTTTCTGAAAAAATATTTTTGTAAAAACAATACATGCTTCGAGTTCTTTAATTTTTTAAAATATTTATTTTTGATGTCTTGTGTGATTTTCTTGTATTTTCCTGCGAAATTTACACTATTTCGGCTTATTTAATGTCGAATAAGGTCATTTACGTTAAAGATTTGTTTCAATTCTTTTGTTTCATTCTTACATCAGAGTGTTTTCTAGAAAAAAACTTTTGTTTTCGTTTTTTTTTTTAATTTTACAGAACATGATTGAGTTTTGCAAAGAGAAAAGGTAAAAACAATACGATCGATGTTTGGGCATTTTAGATCAGGAAGCTGGGAGCACCAGAAACTTGTGCTAGAAAAGTTAACGAAGAATACAAACTTTCTAGCGCCAGACTATCAATGGTCACTGGTATGGTATTACTGAGCTTGCGTGAAATATTGAAAGAAATTATAGTAATTATGTTCCCTTGAGTGCACATGTCTATGCAGATGAGGTGACCAGCGCCAATAATTGCACGGGGACAAACCACACATTTTATACGCAGCAATATGATGTGGACAGTACGTTGCTAAGAAAGACGACCCCTGTTTATGACATGTCGGATCTATCATAAATTCAACTCTATTCGTCATTTTTCTTTGTATTCTTCGATATAAAGGTGGGAATGTGCGTTTATCCGCACCAACCTCGGTGTGTTATTTGTGCTTTCAAAATGGTTGATTTCGTCGCAGAGAATTCATGCAAAATGTCGCTTATCATTACACTCTACATTCTTTTATGTTTACCGAAATATTCATATATCAAGAATATATATGTATATATATATATATATATATATATATATATATATATATAACAGTATATATATGCATATATATAACAGTATATATATATATATAACTACTTCATTTACTCACATAAATTTAATATACGAAAGTATAGATTTATGCGTAAACTTTAAGTATTTACTTCAAAAGTGCTCAATACGTAGGTAGAGCTAGTAAGTATTTAGTAATTATTATTATTAGACATTTAGACGACCCATTTAAATTATGCCTCCATGAAAAAGTTGCTATCCTATACTTTAAAGAACCCCAAAATCTATTAAACGAGAAATAGCAAACAACTGTGTTCACAAAAATAGAGAAATAGCAAACAACTGTGTTCACAAAATAAAACTTACTCTAGGATAGCGATACAAAATAGCTTTAAAACTAACAATAACAATAGAAAACAAACAAATAAATAAATTAAATAAACATGAATATACATAAACGATCACACATATATGTATGTATATATATATGTATGTGTATGTATATGTGCATGTATGTGTGTACACATAGGTATATTTATATATATAAAAAAGGGAGAAAAACGTCTACCTTGAACAACACAAAACTAGTTCTAAAAAATCCTCAACATATATAAAAACAAGAAACAACCAAAGAATTCGCGCATAAGCCTGACGAATCCTATAGTGGATGAAACGCCGAATATTCAGTGTAGCTTCATCGCCATATATATTTTATAAATTACTATATATATATATATATATATATATATATATATATATATAAATACTGTTGTAACAAAAAGCAAGACTTCAAGAAATGGGTTTATAGCAACAAAAAGTTATTTCATTGTTAGTTACAATTAATTCAAGACCATTTCGACAAATTCAAACAATATTTCGTTTTATAATTTTCACAAGAGCAGCCTTCCCTCAGATTTATTAAATAAAAAAACACTTTAACAATGAAACATTAAGGAAAAGAAACATTTCCTTTACGAGGAAAAGAAAACAAACGGGAAAACTTTACCTCCGTCGCATCCTTTGTAAAATTTATATATATATATATATATATATATATATATATATATATATATATATATACTCGGCCTAATAACGTTGATAACACGGTTCTCTTTAGATTATAGAAGTAAAGACATATAAAATACTAAAATGCTTAAGCATGAAATAATACCACGTGATGTATGTTCTCTGAATATACTGTTGATTTTGTACAAATATTTTTACTTATGTTTTTTGAATTAAAGTTTAAATTGTAGAAGTTGAATATTACATTTCAGTTGTGCTCTAAGCAGAAATATTCATTTTTAATGCGACCATGTCATATTAAAGAACCTACTATTGATGTTATAAGTCTGGCCTTACTGTTTATGCGGTGATAATCGCTTGAATTTCCTTCGTAACTTAACTGTCGTGTCTCAAAATTTATCTTTTCTATTACGTCATCACTACACGCAGCCTAAAGCTCTTTGACGGTTTTTTGTCACGTATCTTTGTTTATAATATCGTTAGCTTAAATTTCATTTATTAAGTAATCATCGAGTTAACATTCTTGGGAGTATTAAATGTAAAAAAATATTTATTCTAAATATTTTTTATTATTCTAAAGCAATATTTTAGTTGACAAAACATTTTGGCATAAATAATCATATTAATCGTCGAGCAGCACACACTTCGGAGGTGCCCGGTAAATATTAAACAATGGTTCACTTGTGCGTTAAACGTAAACAGCCATTTCGAACGCGTCTCTGCAATACCAAAGAATATTCTGTTGATTTTATATGACAGGCTTTTCAGTTAGTATTGTAATAAATTCTCAAATGCATTTGCGATGTGAGGCTTTGTAAGGTATTAACTTTGGTCAAAACCACCTGTTCCTTCTTTCATGGTATTAATTCGATTTTCGATTTTCGATTATCTATTATCGATACTTATCGAAGACTTTTTAATAAGAACCCTATCTTAGAACACTACTAGGCACACGAAATACCTTCGTGTGAAATTTCCTTAAAATCAGGCCAGCTATTTTCGAGTCCATAGGTAAGGAATCACACACACAAATACAAGCGCAGAAAAGGTATTTTTATATAATATTACATAGATAGATTTTTTAATACAGGAATCACCAATTATCAAGGCCTGGGGGAACTCGAGGATAAGGGTTAACGGGTATACATTAGTCAATGTGATAATAGCGTAGTAAACATAAGTAGTTGGAATTTTTTAAATTGGATTACTTAGGGGGACGGTTCATCAAGAAATTGGTTACGTTGGACTTGAAGACAATCAGATTGTAGTCAGCTGGAAAGCAGGCAATCGGAAGAGTGTTCCATAGGCGTGCTGTTCTAAGAAAGCAGTTTTGTTAATGGAATCTACATTTAAGGTAATACACAGATAAAGAGCGTGGAAAATCATTGAGAGTGGTGTTCGCTAGACGAGTGTTCTTCGTAAAAGTTTGGTGAAGAGGACCGTTGATTGAAGCTCAGACGAGCACTTGCCGTGAAAATAACGATAAAGCAGAGACAGACTCACCACGTCTTCACTGTGGGAAAGAGGTTGCAGGGAAGAGAAAATGGGATCTCCCACTAAGTTACGAAATTTATTTTGAACTTTGTCTAGCAGCTTATCCTGCCCAGATGTGCCCACAATACTCCATCGTTGTCCCTACAGTGCTTTTATGTAGGTAGAGAATTGCATCAGGAGTGAGATATCTACATGAGCGGTAAAAGGATCCTACCATTTTTCCAGCGACCTTGGCAATGGATTTGATATACGTGTTCCATTTCAGGTCAGGAGAAAAGGTCAAGCTCAGAAACTTGTCAAAACATGATGCCTCCCCAAGACGAGAGCCATTCACTTCAACCGATGACAGATCGGCATCAAAATATAGATAGTGTAGAGATACTAGCTTGGTTTTAGATACATTAAAAGTAACAATCCACCTCTTTCCCCATTGTACCACATGCTCAAGCTCAGAGGAGAGAGAGAGAGAACTTGGTCGTTTACGGTCTTTGATGTGCTTCCATAGATTGTATGTAGTCCTCAGCAAAAATGTCTATGGATGATGTAATAATGTGATTTGGAAGATCGTTAATGTAGACCAGGAAGAGAGTTATGCGCATGATGGATCCCTGAGGGACTCCAGCATTAATACTGAGAGCTTATGATTTCTACCCACCAACCACTACTCATGAATTTATCAGAGAAAAATGATTTAATAATTGAGAAGACATTTCCAGCTTCACCATAGCTAGCGATCTTGTGAAGGAGACGTTTATGCCATACCTTATCAAAGGCCTTTGATATGTCGAGCAATTGCTTTAGAGAGAAATCCTCCGTCGCGAGATTCGCTAATCCTATGATCCTGCTGTAGATCTAGCAGAACGGACACCATATTGCACGGCACTAAGAAGGTTGTTTTTGCTGAAATGGTTGACTACTTCTCTATTTAACACGGATTCCAGCAGCTTACTCAGGATGCACAGAAGACTTATTGGTCTGTACCTAGAGGGAGACGGGCAATCGCCTGAATTCTTAAATACAGGACATACTGAACAGCTTTTCCAAGGTGTTGGGAAGCATTTCTCCTTAAGACAACGCTTAAATAACTTTGTCAGTTCTGGTTGAAGCTTTTTGAGCACTATAATCGGAATGCCGTCACGGCCACTTGTTTTACTGGAATCGAGGATTTTGACTAGTTTGGCAACATCACGTACAGATATTTGTACGTCGCATAGCGTGTTTCCAGATACAGTAAGAAATACTGGGCGTTGGCAGCCTTGGTCGTAAAGGGAAGAATTAACTGCAAAGATCTTGGCTTTGTCTGATGCTGACTAGATTACCTCAGGTCTATTGATGATAGTTAGGATAGAACATACACTTCTGTTCAGGATTCTATTTGCTATTTGCCAAAACTGGTGGAAACCAAGCCACTGCTCAGCTACTTTAGACTTGATGGACTGAGCATACTGCTCTCTCGCATTCTTTATTACTATTGTACAGGCGTTGGATAGATAGATATTAGAAAAATGTCAAACGGAGTTGTATTAACCGAACAGAAACGAAGTATACGCGAAGTATATACCAGCCTGCGATGGTGAAAATATACGTCATTGAACGAATAAGTACATGTTTTCTATTTCGCTTCATCAATACAAAAGTGTTACATATGGTTACCAGAAAATCGATTCGTTTTGCTTGTTAAATACAGGATGATAATACCGATTATATTCAGTGGAGTTTATACGTGTGATTTAATCCGATTTTTTTATTTTACCCTATTTTTATTTTACAAAGGAGTCACCAACATATGAAGACCCGGAGACTACCTGATGATACGTATTAATGAGTGGATGGTCGTCAATAGAGCAATATCGTAGCAATCGTTTGTATTGGTAATTTAGTAAATTGAATTACTTAAGAAAATTGCTGGACATAATGACGACCACGTTTTAATCAGTCGAAAAAAAGGTAAACGGGAGAGAGTTCCACATGGCTGCAGTTCTAAGAAATAAGCTTTGTTTTTATAATGTACATTAAGGTTTAGGCACAGATAAAATTGGGGGAAATTATTGATATAGTTTAAGCTTGACGAGTGTTAGCCATGAAAGTTTAGCAAAAGGGGAGCAAAGATTAGAGCACATCCGAGCACTAACCATAAAAATAACGGTGGAGCTACGACTGGCTTGCAACTTTTCTTCTAACCCTAACCCTAACCCTCCCACTAAGTTACGAAATTTATTTTTAACTCTGTCTAGCAGCTTATCTTGCCCAGATGTGCCCACAATACTCCATCATTGTCCCTACAGTGCTTTTATGTAGGTAGAGAATTGCATCAGGAGTAAGATATCTACATGAGTGGTAAAAGGACCCTACCATTTTTCCAGCGACCTTGGCAATGGATTTGATATACGTGTTCCATTTCAGGTCAGGAGAAAAGGTCAAGCTCAGAAACTTGTCAAAACATGATGCCTCCCCAAGACGAGAGCCATTCACTTCAACCGATTACAGATTGGCATCAAAACATAGCTAGTGTAGAGATACTAGCTTGGTTTTAGATACATTAAAAGTAACAATCAACCTCTTTCCCCATTGTACCACATGCTCAAGATCAGAGGAGAGAGAGAGAACTTGGTCGTTTACGGTCTTTGATGTGCTTCCATAGATTGTATGTAGTCCTCAGCAAAAATGTCTATGGATGATGTAATAATGTGATTTGGAAGATCGTTAATGTAGACCAGGAAGAGAGTTAGGCGCATGATGGATCCCTGAGGGACTCCAGCATTAATACTGAGAGCTTATGATTTCTACCCACCAACCACTACTCATGAATTTATCAGAGAAAAATGATTTAATAATTGAGAAGACATTTCCAGCTTCACCATAGCTAGCGATCTTGTGAAGGAGACGTTTATGCCATACCTTATCAAAGGCCTTTGATATGTCGAGCAATTGCTTTAGAGAGAAATCCTCCGTCGCGAGATTCGCTAATCCTATGATCCTGCTGTAGATCTAGCAGAACGGACACCATATTGCACGGCACTAAGAAGGTTGTTTTTGCTGAAATGGTTGACTACTTCTCTATTTAACACGGATTCCAGCAGCTTACTCAGGATGCACAGAAGACTTATTGGTCTGTACCTAGAGGGAGACGGGCAATCGCCTGAATTCTTAAATACAGGACATACTGAACAGCTTTTCCAAGGTGTTGGGAAGCATTTCTCCTTAAGACAACGCTTAAATAACTTTGTCAGTTCTGGTTGAAGCTTTTTGAGCACTATAATCGGAATGCCGTCACGGCCACTTGTTTTACTGGAATCGAGGATTTTGACTAGTTTGGCAACATCACGTACAGATATTTGTACGTCGCATAGCGTGTTTCCAGATACAGTAAGAAATACTGGGCGTTGGCAGCCTTGGTCGTAAAGGGAAGAATTAACTGCAAAGATCTTGGCTTTGTCTGATGCTGACTAGATTACCTCAGGTCTATTGATGATAGTTAGGATAGAACATACACTTCTGTTCAGGATTCTATTTGCTATTTGCCAAAACTGGTGGGAACCAAGCCACTGCTCAGCTACTTTAGACTTGATGGACTGAGCATACTGCTCTCTCGCATTCTTTATTACTATTGTACAGGCGTTGGATAGATAGATATTAGAAAAATGTCAAACGGAGTTGTATTAACCGAACAGAAACGAAGTATACGCGAAGTATATACCAGCCTGCGATGGTGAAAATATACGTCATTGAACGAATAAGTACATGTTTTCTATTTCGCTTCATCAATACAAAAGTGTTACATATGGTTACCAGAAAATCGATTCGTTTTGCTTGTTAAATACAGGATGATAATACCGATTATATTCAGTGGAGTTTATACGTGTGATTTAACCCGATTTTTTTATTTTACCTTATTTTTATTTTACAAAGGAGTCACCAACATATGAAGACCCGGAGACTACCTGATGATACGTATTAATGAGTGGATGGTCGTCAATAGAGCAATATCGTAGCAATCGTTTGTATTGGTAATTTAGTAAATTGAATTACTTAAGAAAATTGCTGGACATAATGACGACCACGTTTTAATCAGTCGAAAAAAAGGTAAACGGGAGAGAGTTCCACATGGCTGCAGTTCTAAGAAATAAGCTTTGTTTTTATAATGTACATTAAGGTTTAGGCACAGATAAAATTGGGGGAAATTATTGATATAGTTTAAGCTTGACGAGTGTTAGCCATGAAAGTTTAGCAAAAGGGGAGCAAAGATTAGAGCACATCCGAGCACTAACCATAAAAATAATGGTGGAGCAACGACTGGCTTGCAACTTTTCTTCTATGGGTAAGCGATTAAAGGAAACAGAAAACGGCATTCTCTACTAGCTTCTGTTATGGATAAATATAATTTACAATGTTACTATATACATATATTAAATAAATTATGGATAAATATAATGTAAAATGTTATTATATACATATATTAAATAAATTATGGATGAATATAATGTGCAATGTTATTATATACATATATTAAATAAATTATGGATAAATATAATGTACAAAGTTATTATGTACATATATTAAATAAATTATGGATAAATATAATGTACGATATTATTATATACATATATTAAATAAATTATGGATGAATATAATGTGCAATGTTATTATATACATATATTAAATTAATTATGGATAAATATAATGTACAAAGTTATTATGTACATATATTAAATACATTATGGATAAATATAATGTACAAAGTTATTATGTACATATATTAAATACATTATGGATAAATATAATGTACAATATTATTATATACATATATTAAATAAATTATGGATGAATATAATGTACAATGTTATTATATACATATATTAAATACATTATAGATAAATATAATGTACAAAGTTATTATGTACATATATTAAATACATTATGGATAAATATAATGTACAATATTATTATATACATATATTAAATAAATTATGGATGAATATAATGTACAATGTTATTATACACATATATTAAATACATTATGGATAAATATAATGTACAATGTTATTATATACATATATTAAATACATTATGGATAAATATAATGTACAATATTATTATATCCATGTATTAAATAAATTATGGATAAATATAATGTACAATGTTATTGTATACATATATTAAATAAATTATGGATAAATATAATGTACAATATTATTATATACATATATTAAATAAATTATGGATAAATATAATGTACAATGTTATTATATACATGTATTAAATAAATTATGGATAAATATAATGTAAAATATTATTATATACATATATTAAATAAATTATGGATAAATATAATGTACAATATTATTATATCCATATATTAAATAAATTATGGATAAATATAATGTACAATATTATTATATACATGTATTAAATAAATTATGGATAAATATAATGTACAATGTTATTATATACATGTATTAAATACATTATGGATAAATATAATGTACAATGTTATTATATACATATATTAAATAAATTATGGATAAATATAATGTACAATATTATTATATACATATATTAAATAAATTATGGATAAATATAATGTACAATGTTATTATATACATTTATTAAATACATTATGGATAAATATAATGTACAATGTTATTATATACATGTATTAAATACATTATGGATAAATATAATGTACAATATTATTATATACATATATTAAATAAATTATGGATAAATATAATGTACAATGTTATTATATACATATATTAAATAAATTATGGATAAATATAATGTACAATATTATTATATACATATATTAAATAAATTATGGATAAATATAATGTACAATGTTATTATATACATGTATTAAATACATTATGGATAAATATAATGTACAATGTTATTATATACATATATTAAATAAATTATGGATAAATATAATGTACAATATTATTATATACATATATTAAATACATTATGGATAAATATAATGTACAATGTTATTATATACATGTATTAAATAAATTATGGATAAATATAATGTACAATATTATTATATACATATATTAAATAAATTATGGATAAATATAATGTACAATGTTATTATATACATGTATTAAATAAATTATGGATAAATATAATGTACAATGTTATTATATACATATATTAAATAAATTATGGATAAATATAATGTACAATATTATTATATACATATATATAATAAATTATGGATAAATATAATGTACAATGTTATTATATACATGTATTAAATAAATTATGGATAAATATAATGTACAATGTTATTATAGATATATATATATATTAAATAAATTATGGTAAATACCTAATTATAAGGTGATGCCGGAAGGTTCTACCTCCAGGTATCAAAAGCAAAGAAAAAGAAACATTAACTCCCCACCTCTAGCCACCCCTCACCATACCCTTTAAGTACCAGCAATACACCTGCTAGTTTCCTTCTTTTCGAGATGACCTCAGAAGACAGGGTCGGTGTGTTCAGAGATAAGTTAAACAATTCTTATCCATGACTGTTAGTAATGTTTACACTTGTGCACTATATATATATATATATATATGGTTCAGTGGGGGAAGATATGGATTTATCAAATCTCCACACTAACGTAATATACTTGCAATAACTCTTATCCCTGAGTGGCTTCCGGGCCTTCATAAGTGGTGATCACTGTGTAAAAAAAATGCAATATAATGTCTACCTCTCCACCGTACTGTAAACCGATACTCTATGGCTGATTGGAATAGCTTCCATACATTCATATCTGATCTCCCTCTCCATTCCATGTTTAAAAAGGATATGTCCTCTATCGTATCCGACCTGACCGAATGCTTACTTGTAGACATAGACCGCTTAATACCATCTAAAAAATTCCAAAAAAAATTAACAGCCAGCCAAGGTTCTCCCCAGAATGTGCTGCTGCAATCACACACAGAAATCACTTTTTCCATACAAACTAAATAGATACACTGAGACTAAAGCTGCTTTAAGGGCCGCCAGCAACCACTGTAAAAGAGTAATAAAAAATGCGAGAGAGCTATATGCTCAATCCGTTAAATCCAAAGTAGCTGAGCAGCGGCTTGGATCCCACCAGTGTTGGCAAATAACAAATAGGATCCTGACCAGAAGTGTACGTTCTATCCCAACCATTATCAATGGTCCAGAGGTCATCTCGTCAGCATCAGACTAGGCCAAATTATTTGCCAAGAACTTTGCAGCTAATTCTACCCTATGCGACCAAGGCCATCAACTCCCCGTATTTCCTCCTAAAACACACAACACGCAAGGTAACATACAAATATCCGTGCGTGAGGTCGTCAAGCTAATCAAGAAGCTTGACTCCAGTAAAGCAACTGGCCCTGACGGTATTCCAATTATAATGTAAAAAAAGCTACAACCATAACTTGCCCCCATAGTTACCAAACTGTTTAAGCGTTGCCTTGAGGAGAAGTGATTTCCAACAACCTGGAAAACCTCATCAGTATGCCCTGTATTAAAGAATTCAGGTGATAAGTCATCTCCCTCTCAATACAGTCCAATAAGTCTCCTGATTGTCATGGGTAAGTTGCTGCAATCCATATTAAATAGAGAAGTAGTCAACCAGCTCAACAGAAATAACCTTCTTAGTGTCAAGCAATATGGCTTCCGTTCTGCTAGAGCTACAGCAGATGTGCTAACGGTTATATCATATAGAATTAGCGAATCTCCTAACAAAGGCTTTATTGCTAGGGCAATTGCTCTTGACATATCAAAGGCCTTCGATAAGGTATGGAATAAAGACCCACTTCACAAGATTTCCAGCTACGGTATAACTGGAAATGTTTTCTCAATCATTAAATCATTTCTCCCTGATAGGCTCATAAGAGTAGTGGTTGATGGGTAGAAATCAGAGGCCCACAGTATTAATGCTGGAGACCCTCAGGGGTCCATCCTGGGCCTAACTCTCTTTTTGATCTACACCAATGATCTCCCAAAACACATACTAAAATCACTCGTTGACATCTATGCTGATGACACGAATATCTATGGCAACACATCAAAGGCTGTAAATGACAAAGTTCTCTCTAATTCTCTCTTCTCTCTTATCTTGAGCGCGTGGTTCAGTGGGGGAATAGGTGGCTGGTTACCTTTAATGCATCTAAGACCAAGCTCCTATCATTACACCATAAACGCTCTGATCCACATCTGGAATCGATTGAAATGAATGGCTCTCATCTAGGGGAGGCCTCATGTTTTGATAAGCTTCTGGGTTTGACCTTTACTCCTGATCTGAAATGGAACACATACATCAAGTCTGTGGCCAAGGTCGCTGGGAAAATGGAAAGTACGTCCAAGTATGGAGTACTGCTGCCACATCTTGGCAGGAGCTGCTAAAAACAGTCTATCCTGCCTTGACAGAGTTCAAAATAGACTTCGAGGCTTATTGGGGGGTGCCCTTTTCTCTTCCCTGCAACCTCTCTCCCACAGAAGAGACGTTGCGAGCCTGTCTCTGTTTTATCGTTATTTCCATGGCAGTTGCTCGTCTGAGCTCCATTCTCTGGTCCTCCCTCGCCAATCTTTCACGAAAAACACCCGACTAGCTGAAACCACTGTCAATAATTTTCCCCACTCTTTATCTGTGCCTAAATCAAAGCGTAGATTCCATGAAAAAGGCTTCTTTCTTAGAACTGCACGGCTGTGGAACTCTCTGCCGCTTGCTCCCCCCGCCCCCGAATTCAACTTAGATGTCTTCAAGTCCAACACAAACAAATTCCTGATTAACCACCTCCTTAAGTAATGACACCTTATCAAATCCCCAATACTAACTATTACTACGATACTATCCCAGTGATTACTGTACACACAATAACCCTTATCCCCGAGTGGCTCCTGGGCCTTGATAAGTGGTGACCCCCATGTAAAAAAAAACATATATTAAATAAATTATGGATAAATATAATGTATAATGTTATTATATACATATATTAAATAAATTATGGATAAATATAATGTACAATGTTATTATATACATATATTAAATAAATTATGGATAAATATAATGTACGATGTTGTTATATACATATATTAAATAAATTATGGAAAAATATAATTCACAATGTTATTATTGCGTAGTTAGGCTATTATTGATGCAAAACATTCCAGGTGGGATAGTCACATTAGGGTCTTAGTATAACACGTCATTAACGCCTCTGAAACAACCGTTCCCTTTTTTTCAGTACTTACGTTCAAATTCTTATATTTTTTCTGATTGAAATTAATGTCGTGTTTGGTTTCAAGAGCTCATGTGGATCATTGTTACTCGATATCTAGGATAAAAGACTGCATTACTTAACGCAACAGATTTCCGCCAATGATGGGTAGTGTTCGACCGGCAGCTTACGTAACCACCGGAATATGTTGAACGCAGATCAAGTTGATTAGGCAATGAAAAAAAAGAAGAAAAACGCGCTTAACCAATGAAAATCGAAACAAACGACTTTTAATAAATTGGAAGAACGTAAACATTAAATTTAATCACGAACAAATTTAATCAGTGCAATAAATTTAATCAGTTCAATCCTAAAAAATGTAAACAGTTTTCTTAAAAAAATCTCACATTATTCAAAAAAACAAACAAAAATTTCACAAATTTTCCTAACAATAAGCATTACAAACTCTTAAAAATTCAATTAAACTAAATTTATATCAAAAAGAACAAAAACAAAAAATATATATATTTTTTGTAAAAAAAAAAATTCATTAAATTTATTTTTACTTGTTTTGTTTTCAATTTTGTTATTCATTGTCATTAGTATCTTATAAATCTATATATATATGTATATATATATATGTATATATATATATATATGTATATATAGTGGAAATGGTAATTAATAAAAACTGAAGAAAGTGCTCAATACGGTTGTAAAGCAAATATGCGTTTTATTTTTTATTACCGTATCTTTCTGTTAAGTTACATTATTGTTTCAGCTACTGGGCCGTTTTTTGGCCGTCTGTAGCTTCCTCAGACTTTTACAGAAAAGTTTTCTGTAAATGTCTGAGGAAGCTACAGACGGCCAAAAAACGGCCGGGTAGCTGAAACAATAATGTAACTTAACAGAAAAATACGGTAATAAAAAATAAAACGTATATATATATATATATATATATATATACCACAGTAAAAATATGTGTGGGAGAACAATACTCAACCTATATAGCCAATAATTATTTTATCTACAGTCTTGAGATCTGGTATCTAGGTATTTAGACATGTGGAAAACGTTTTAATTTATTTTCATCCGGAATAAGAAGCTTTTAAAGGTTAAAAATTGACAAATTGTACGTGTGGGTGATTGCATTTTTATCTGTTTATCAACTGTTTCGCGAATGCTAATGCATGAATGGTTAACATGAAAGCTCCCTTGTGTTAAGAATAAGTAGGTTTGAAAACACTTTTTAAAAATCGTGTCAACCTGAACAATTTTTATTATACTTTACTCACTGTCTTTAAATTTTGGTTGCGATCTCAGCTCGAATATTTTTGGAAACAGAAATGGATAATATATTATTATTGGCTATTTATGTTAAAAATAGACATGACCAAAAAGGAAGGAGGGAGTAAACATTTTTTGATGGAGTCTCTCTTTAAAAATATACCAAAAATCAAGTAGTTATCCAATCAATACGAAATTTACACCAATTATTAAGTGAAGAATATACTTTATAACAGATTCATTTTTTCATATAGCACAATTATATATATATATATATATATATATATATATATATATGCGCCTATACCCCCCTTCCTTAGTTTTGATTACAAATATGCTTCAAATAATCAGCTTAAATAGAATAAAATATATTGAATTTTAGGGGGTTAGGAAGTATAGATTAAACAAACAAAATACAAATTTGCGCGTATTAGATATTAATGTTCAGAATTGGAATTTTTAATGTATTTAATTCGTCATCTTTTGTGTTGTCAGCTGTTAAATTCATTGAATATGTTTACAATGATTATTATCTTTCAGATTAACAAAAAAAGGAAATTATGTATTTTAATATTTTTATATATAAAAAAAAACATTACTTTAACATCTTTGAAAAATCAACTAATAATTATTTTAGTGAACCTAATATTGCTATTAAATAGGACATGCTTTGAAGAATTAATACCAAAACAAAGAAAAAAATCGATAAATAACTTCGCATTTTGAAAAAGTACGATAATTTCTTTCGGAAATTTGTTTTTACGTGATATTGACTCTACTATAGCAGTTCATAAAGTATACGCACTGTTATTCGTATTTACAAACAGTTTTTATCTCCTTATTTCGCTTTTTAGAGTGAGTTCCGCTTGACTTAGTTTAAACTGTGGAAGACGTGCATCTACCACACTCACTCTGGAAACATTTGATCCTGATGGTAAGACGAATAAGCGTGATACTAGATGCAGGCATTGTTTCCAACACATACGACGCCAAACAATCATAAAATGGTCACACATAGTATTGGTCATCTTGATCGTTGCTTAACTTCGATGGTTATGTAGGCAACACACACACACACACATACACACACACATATATATATGCATATATATATATATATATATATATATATATTGATCAGGAAAATTAGGTAAACGTTTATAAAGTTGATTCTTTACTTAAGCGTCAAAAACAATCTTTTAACTTTTTTTAATTCGCTACGTGAATTTAAAGAGTAAGTTAAAAATAAAATTATTTGAAATTCAGATTACTTATGCTATAATATTCTTGCATATTCTTATAGCAAATAATCCTAAATCATTTAGACAACAATTCTTTTTTTATATTCAAATGTGTCATTAATCAAGACACAGATGGCGGTGAATGTTTTTTTAAATATTTTTTTAATTAAAAATGTATTAATAATTTTTTTAATTAAAATTTTATTAAAATAGTAGAAAAGTTTTATATTATTCTGCTTTTTATATGGTAAACGTCAGGTTTTATCTTTCCGGGAAAAATTCGCATGAGGATAATTTAAAAAACAACTTGATTTTGTCCTCCATCTTTTGGCCGTGCCCAGTTAAAGGATACCCCGTTTTTTCTTGATTTTTTCAAATATAAATGTTGCTTTTTATTAACTTTCCAATTATGTTATTTCATTTACATTGTATTTCTTCATCACAAGAAATTATTGTTTTAGTAAATAAAATCGATAGTTGAAAAACAAAATCAATATATCAATAAAAGTGAGTCTGTTTACGTGAGGACATTTCCAAACCTATATACTCAACGAATTTTTAATCTACAGATTTGAAATTTGGTATATGTGTGTGTGTGTGTGTGTGTGTGTGTGTGTGTGTGTGGACACGTAGAAAACATTCCAGTCGGTTTTCATCCGGAAAAAAAGTGTTTCGAAGGGGTTTAAATGGAAAAGAATTGGTACTTGGGAGTCGTCGGTTTTCGGTCTGTTTGTCAATTGTTTCATGAATTTGTATGCGTGGCCGTGAAATATGGCAGCCTTTTATGTTAAGAATAGGTAGGTAGGAAACGACTTTGTAAAGTCGTATCAAGCTGGCCAAATGGGTGTTGTTCTTGACTTACTGTCTTTAGGCTTAGGTTTTGATTTCAACTAGAGTATATTTTTTTAATTACAAGAAGTGAACTGTTTTTAAAAATAAACATGATACTCGCATGCACATGTGTCAGTCTCTGTATGAATTAAAATATAACATTTATGCATATTTTACGGTCGTGCAAGACAGAACAATCTAGTTGACACCTAGGTCTCGCCGGATCACCGAAGTTAAGCAACGTTGAGCCTGGCCAATACCAGATGGGTGACCATTTGGAAAGGCGAGGCGCTGTATGTACCGCGAGGTAAAATATCAGGTTGAGAAACTGGCGCGGTCTATCCTTCTCTCGAGAGTAGATGGGAAGTGGTAGGTACCCGTTTAGTGATAGCGTCACGATAAAAAAATACTCATGATAATCCTGGCGAAGCATCAAGTAGTCAGCTACCGGCAAGATTTGAATTACACTCCAAACTCGTGTAGTGAGTTTAATCTCGGCTACGGCCGCGCTGGATAGATGAGCGGCCGGGCAACGCCGGGCAGCCTACTAGTATTTGATAAAAATTTAAATTATTTTAAATAACTCTAATTATCAAATGAGTTAGCATTCATTCGTTGCCAGCCTAATTTAGAAATCGAGTTTTCAGTAAATCTTATGTACGTAGTATTTTCGATTACGAAATTGTACTTTTTTCTCTTTTCGGCAGTATTATTCAACAGCAAGTTGATATATAAAAAAGGTACTTCACCCAACTGTGGGAATTATTCATACAAATAAATTCAATAAAAAAAGAACGTCAAGTTCTAATTATGTTGTTAGAATTTTTGTTTCTTTTAATTCTGGATGTATTTCCTATGTACAATAAAAATATCGATAAAATGCGTTCAAGTCGACTTTTAACGAAGATTCATAAACGGTTTGCCTCTTGATCTAATTTTTTGCATATCGATGTATACATAAAGCATTAATTGAATATCTTTGTTATCCTTAATACAATACAATACAATGAAAGTCTTTTTACTGGCTTTTTTACATCGTCTTTCAAAAAGAATTTCTTTTCAATAAAAAATCTACAAAAAATGTTCAAACGTAATAAAACTGCCAAATAAAAATCGATGCGTTAATGAGAAAATAGACCGAAATATTTCTGTTTCATTAAAGATTATGATTTGCAAACTGACGCTTAGTTTATTCGTTCAAATTGAAAGCAAAAGCGATAAAAACACTTTCAAAATTACAAGCGACAGTTACAGGTAAATTGTTGAATGGAACTACTGACGTTGAGGAGCCGGTTTTACGATGCCAATCGATCCGATTATCTGCAATTGATGCAAAAGATTTCACGTTTCTTGAATTTAAAATCAATATCGATCAAGTCTCTTCTAATGAATATCGTCCAACTTGAATCGCTTATCTCGGATCAATTGTTTCATTCTTTCCTCATTTGAACTTTTTATTTCGTTCGTTTGAACCATTTCCTTTTAAGTTATTTATTTTATTTTTCTTCGGGTTTTCTATTAGAAATGATTCAATTGTATTTTTAAGCGAATAAGAATTTCTGAGCTTGTGTCGAACAGCCAGTTACTTGTAACTAGAGACCTCTTCAGATGATACTGCTAATGCAAAAGCTTAGTCCGTGTATAACCATCATTGTCTTATGTAAAACAAATAAACATATATACATATTAAATAAGCATCACGACTTATCAAGACCTAAAGGCCATTAGAGAATAATTGTTTCTGTGTTACGTTAATCACTGAGACAACAACATATTAATAGTTCGTGTGGGAAATGGAGTAGAAATTGATTATTCAGGGGGGCAGGGCTAAGCAAAATTTTGTGTGCGTTGGACTTGAAGACGGCCATATTATAGGCAACTGGAAAGCCGGCGATTGGAACGGGGCTCTACAAGCGGATAGTTTTAGTAAAGAAGCTTTATTCATGGAATTTGCGTTTCGATTTAGGCATAGAAAGTGAGTGAAAATGTTGATGGTTGTTTTAGCTAGAGGGGCGTTTTTTGTGATAGTCTGGTAAATGAGGACTATAGATTAGGGCCCAGACAAGCATTTGCATTGGAAATAACGATATATATATATATATATATATATATATATATGTGTGTGTGTGTGTGTGTGTGTGTGTGTATGTGTGTGCGTGTGACACACACACAGACACACACACATATATATATATATACATATATATATATATATATATATATGTTCAAAAAAAGATGAAGAATAAAAGTTACGAGTTTATTATATTCTCAGGTAAATGCGGAGAGAATACGACAGAAAAATCTATTTTAGGACATGGCAATGAAATTGTTTCAATCGTATCTGACTTCTTGCTACACTAGAAAAAGCCGTTTTAAGTTTATATCGGTGATTGCTTTCATGTAGATTCCACACATAGGCCTTCGTTACAGGTCATACCTGTTACCTTTGAATACTGGCAAGAGACCATCTACAGAGTGTAACGATAAAATTGTCGCCCTTGAAAAGACATGATTCAATATATAAAGTAACACAATGTTCAGAAAGCGAGGCCGAAGATGCCTTTTGTACAACTCATGCTCTCTACCGATCCAAGTTATGACAGGGTCATTGCCTGCACCCTTAAAATTCATGGCTAGATTAGTACGAATAACAGGGGCGTGTTCAGGATGATAAAATCAAAGTTTTCGGCCAGAGATTTGGAAGCTTATGTGGTTTCAAGTGAGAGCCACATCATACCACCTCATATCTTCGTAGTCGGCTTGAAAGTCAAAAAAGTGTGCTTAGATGTGCTGAAAAGTGTTGTGATCCTCTGTTGCAATCTAGTGGCAGGCGGTGGATGTGGCAGCAGGACTTGCCGCATGTCCACAAATCCAAAGAGACACAAGCTTAGCTTCAGAAGGAGAGCTACGACTATGTACCCTTCTTTCATTGGAACCCTCCTCTCCCTACTGAACCCGTTGGACTACTTCGTTTTATTATCCACCGGTGCCTTTGTTCAGTCTTGAATGACAAATGATGCTCCCTGAAAGGGGCAGATGCGCGTGTAATTGTGAGGCAAGGGTTGCGCAATACCACCCACACATCTCCTGAATCGGCACTGCAAAGAAAAGTCCAGAACGACTGAAAACAATGCCGAGATAAGCGGAGAGCACATACAGCACCTGGAAGTCCCAAATAGTCACCGATCTGATACTGGGCAGGCTCATCGTTGTTTAACTTCGGTGATCTGACGGGAACTGGTGTGCCAAACGTGATTACGCCGTTTTATTATACGTTTAGCATATCACCACTATGATCTTCCACAACACCAAAGTCAGTTTGATCGCTGCCATCCACAGAGTATTCCCAGAGCTCCCAGTTCCGGACCCTTATCGAGGCAATGATTAAGGTTGGAGACGGCTAAATTCAATATATGTCAGCTCTATCATATTGTGAAGTTACCTGAATTAATTTTTTCAATAAAAGTTTTAAAATAAAATAAATAAAAAATAAAATAGTGTCGATTTTTATGGCTACACTATTATCGCTTACCCCTGTAGAGGCGTGTGTGCATGCTTATGCGTATAGCTAAATAAAAAGAAGAATTTCTGTTTATATTAAACTATCACGACCCGTTAACCAGCCTTGCCCGGTGGAAGCCTGCCCCCTCTCGCAAAAAAGTAAACTATTAGCATAATAATGGAAAGTAAAAACAGAAGTTGTAGAAGTTATCGATTTTCACTATATATTAACTGTTTAGAATGATCTACATTAGGAGGAACAATTCTTTCCGCTTGTTGTTCAAGTCTTTCTCTTTTTTTAACTTTTCCATCAACAGTATTAACGTAAATTCCAGTTTTATGTCGTTTTTTTTTAAGTGTAAACCAAACCACTTACGGCTTTTTACGCTTCATTTTTTTGCGTATTGTCATGTTAAGAACGGCGATTGAAATAGACATCCAAACTCCTCATATTCAGAACGGCTCCTGAAATAGATACCGCCAATCTCCCCCTCTTAAGAATGGTGTTCAGAATAGACACCGCATACATCCCCATGTTAAGAACGGCTTTCAGAGTAGACAACCCATATTTTTTGTAGGAGTTATAAAATTATTCCCCCAAATTTAAGCGTGAAAATCGCTGTTAGCATACCTACCTTCACAGGCATAAAATGGGGGGGGGGGCAATGTCGAAAGGAGAGATATAGATTTGTTTATTGCGCGTGCCTACAAACCTATCAGCAAGTAAATTACAATGCATAATGGTCGTTATATCTTTGTGACTTGTTTCTGCATAATTTAATTGAGATTTTCTTAATCAGCATAGTCGAAAACTTATAAAAATCGTCATTCCAAAGAAAGTTGTGGAGGTGAATCTTATGTACCAATTGACCCCCACCCATAAGAAAGTTAACGCAAAGTCGAGAATTCAATAGATGATATTCCTATTTACTTTGCTTCTCCATGAGGGTAACGTAAGATACCAAGGTTGTTGTTTTATGTGGAGAAAGGAACAAAAATGTTTTAATTGTCTCAGTCGCGAAGGATTTCTGCTCCACAAATTGAGTACAAAATATTGAAGTGCAGCATCAGAACTGATACTACATTTATGGTGTTTAGTAAATGATATTGCCGAAATATTGAATTTTAATTCAGCCACCGTCGTAATAGATTGCGAGGATTTAAATAAAGTATGTTTAAATGAACTACATGAAAAGCGTAACTAGGTCTGAAAAATATAATTAAATACGGAAAAAATGTAAAAAAGCGAAAGAGAGAGAGAAAAAGAGTGAGCGAGGGAGAGCTAGTGGGAGTTTGGAAAAATATGTACATAGAGAGATAGGGAGTGGGAGAGAAAAAAGACGAAATGCAAACTTACGACGTTGAATGTAAGACAATGAACGCAGCAATTTACTAAGAGCGCACAAGTAGATAGCATTTCGGCGTCATATTCGAATGGTACATTAGCATTCGTTTGGGATGCGAATACAATTAATAAGGAATACAGGAATGGTCAGAGATCAGCGAATCAGATTAAGCGGAATGTATCTGGGGAGACAGTATTATTTTTGAATGATAAAAAGGATAAATTATGTTATGCCTATGAGTTTATGCTCCAGTTACGAACGTTGAAACCTCATATCTGTCGAAAGTACAGAATACCTCCCGGTGATGACTGTGGCGGTACATGGACTTTATATTTAGAGGGAAAACTAGGAACTACTTCCTCAAAAGATGATTGCGATTATGATGATGTTGCTCCTAGGATGGAATGCATGATTTTCTTATCACGTATGTGTCAAAAATGTTGTTCTAAAGATCGTGTCTAATAGTCTAGGAATAATAAGTTTTATGTGGCATCTGTATTTTGTCCAGAGAGGAATTTCTGCAATCAAAATATTGTATATGGAGATAACGCCAGCGACGTTCGCGCTGATTAAATTTTAGGATTAACGTTTGCTTCCCGTCAACGATTTCGGTGTTCCTTTTCCATTTGCTTTTCTCATCTAAACGAATGTACTTCGTTTTATTTCCTTGTCAAACATTGCAACCACTGATGACATATTTGATCTTCTAATGTTTTAAACAGATATTTTATCAGCGAATCAACCAAAGTATTATGTTTCGAAAACATTTTCCATCAACGTCACTACTGTTTATTTCGTGACAAATGAAATCCTTGTATTTGACACGTGTTTTATTGATATGTTTTTTGGCCTTTAAGCAAATTCAGAATAAGGAAGCACAGACATTGCGTGAAGGGGTTTTCTAATAGCAGGAGAGGATATACTTTATCTCATTAAAACGATATTTTTAATTTTTTATAAAAATTTGCCTCAGATTAATGTTGAAATGACATTTCTATGAAGCTAAGACAATATATATATATATTGTCTTATATATATATTGTCTTATATATATATATATATTGTCTTATATATATGTGTGTGTGTGTGTGTTTGTCTGTATGTATGCCCGTATGTATATACATATGCAAGTATACATATTTATGTAATATATATACAAATAATATATATATAAATATAAATATATATATATATATATATTAGACAACACGTTACCCGTTGGGTCAGTGTATGTTATAGCTAGATATAGAATAGTTAGTATACAGAATTAATGTATAAACGTGGTACTCGTGAGGGAAAGAAAATATTTTAAACAATTAAGTAAATGAATCAAGAATATATATATATATATATATATATACTGTTACATCACAGAAATATCCGTGTGAAAGTATATTAAAAAGAATAAAACATAGATAAATAGATTTCTCTGAGTCGCTTGAATATTAAACCTAATTATCCGAGTAGTGTATATCCGTCTGTGATTATCTTCACTTGATTTCGAACTTAGTATAGCAGCATTAACACTTTTCAAAAATCAACGCTTACAACTTTTTCCAGTACACAAGTCACAAACAACTCTCCCTTTTTTTACTATATTTCGTGTTCTGCCCTTCTGCATAAATAAGATATAACCGGAAAAAGGGGGAAAAATACGAAAGTGAACAGAAAAAAGCAAAGAAATTGTACTCGTCGTTTTTTAGTTTTAACAATAAACTTTTTTACTTTTCTAACTCCATCTTAGTTTTATATGCGTTTTCGTTCGCCATGTAATTAACACAAATTCTGTGGTGTTGATCACATGTTCTTTTCTCCATCCTCGTCGACACATCTGCGCAAGTCTGTTATCAAATAAGTCTCGCGACACGTGTTTCGCCTCGCTCTCCCTGCTCACGTGTTTCCAAGTCTCTTTCCGCTCTTAATTTCAATCTCTTACTTCACCGTGACGTCAACTAGTGCCACGGCTTGGTTATTTATATACATGAACTGCCGCTGCTGCTATTTATACTACGCAAGGCGTGTAACATCAGTTTTAAAGTCAATGTGGCTTATTATTTGTTGGTTGCGATACATTTTCATTGGAAATTCTTTAAATATTAAAGTCTCAAATAATAATAATAATAATAATAATAATAACAATAATAATAATAAAACTACTACTACTTCCACTACTACTACTACTAATAATAATAATAATTTAAAGGTCTTACTCAATTTAATGCCTAGGCTATTCATCAATTGTGAACAATTAAATATCGCGCATGTACATATTATTGATAATGCATTGCTTCATAAAACTTCATATTCGATGTAGAACAAATATTTTCTAAATATAATTTTTTGAATTAAATTATTTTTAAAGCTTGTGGGTTTATGCCATTTTTATGAGCATTTTCTTTAAACGGTAAAGTTTATCAAGATAGAGCAATGTTATCTATTTAGTATATATTCCAATATTAATAATACTCGTTCTTCATGAGATTTTCATATATATATATATATATATATATATATATATATATATATATATATAAATGTATGTTTTAAAATTTACAAGAATTATTGTGTCCACATTACTCACAATGTTGCTCCAAATATATGTAGAAAAATTCATGATCATTCTTTGATAATTGCAAGAACCCTTCTCCAGCACTAATAGCTATAGTTAAAGATCACTAACCTGAAATTAATTCGCTCAAACCTCTCGGCTTAACAGTCAACGGAAACATGAGTCGGAACAGATACATCGAGAGCATTCTCAAGGCTGCAAGATAGAAAGTTACTTAGGCCTGAAAGTATCCTGTACATTTACAAGACAATAATTCGATGATATATGGAATATTGTTGCCACATTCGGGCTGGTGCATCTGCTACTACTCCCTTACTCCTTGAGAGGTTTCAAAGGAGAGTGAGGACTGCCCAGTATGCGAGGACTTCTCTTAATGTCCGCCTCAGGCTCTCTTCAGCCTGAGGCGGATATTAAGAGCAGTCCTCACATACTGGGCTTGAAACCGTCGGTACCGACTACCGATGTAAATTCCTGTATATATTATACAAATATATATATATATATATATATATATATATATATATATATATATATATATACAATATAAATATATATACACAAACATAGACATATGATGTTTCTAAATTTTATAGATAAGGATGAGTTAATCTTAGTATTTCGATTCATAAACTACTGCTCTCACTTTCAGTGTCATTTTCTTGACGTTGCGGTCGATATAACCTCCAACCTTCTTCAGATATAACTTGCTAGACTCGGTGGTGATTTTGTAAAACTTGCGAATTGGGACAGAAATACGGACGGAACCCATTATTTCTTTCACGGTAACATTATTTTGTTCAGTTAGCAATGACTAGATATAGTAATTCGTTTTTGTCTAATAAGTTTGTTTTTTTGTAATTTTTTCCATTTTTCGAATGGTTGTTCTTCTTATTTACAATGCCTCCCCACGGGACAGAGTTAGACACCAGGGTCGTTTTTTAACGTGGAGAAAAGGAACAAAAATAAAAATTGTCTTAGTAGTGAAGGATTTCTCCTCCTTATGTCTCGGCCAAATTTGGGTAAGAAAATCCCGTAGTCGTTATCGTTCATCCATTGTTTTTGCAAGTACTTTCAACTGATTTTATTCAGTCGTTTTCAGGCAGTTTTTGATTACTGTTTCGTTTAAAATGTTTGTGTTTTTATATGCTTCAGTTCAAATTACATTTAAATTACCTGAAATATTGAAGCGTCTCGTGTGTAAAAATAGAATACGTTATTATGTGTTCAGAACATGCTAAAATAAATGTACAATGGTTTAAAAGTGTTGTGGGGGAATCACCCTCCAAATAGACTGTTCTATGCATTATATAAACCATAGACCTTTTGATCTCAGGTGTGGATTAAACACCAGAGCGACCCTCGCCTGCTCGGTGACGTTTACTATTCTTTTCAGTTGTAACCTTTTTACGTTGTTGTTCCAGTAATACATTGTTAAAACTCTATTCCGTTGTTCTGTTTTCTTTGTGGCTTATTGCAAGCCATAATAAAAAGTATGATTTAGAAAAAGTCTTATTTACAAAATGGTACAGAATTTACAATGTTTATTACTTTATAAACATATATATATATATATATATATATATATATATATATATATATATGTGTGTGTGTAATTATATGTGCACATATACATACACATATATATAAACAAATATTAGATTGTTACGTACCCAGGCAATTTAAAATGTTATTAAAGTTTTCAAAATTTACATTATTAATTTTTTACTGTTTATCTTTTATTTACAGTGTTTCTAGTATTTTTAGCTTTTTTACGTTTTGATCCACAGGATTGATTTTCGTGTTTTCAACTAAGATTTTTCAAAATTGAGAAATGTGGGCAGCCATGTTGTTTTAGGTGTTAGCAAAACAAGCTTGTATCTGAAAGGTGTAGGGTTAATCGTCTGGACAACGTATTAGTCGTGTGTCTAATGTAGCTATTTGTGTTTCTTTTGTTGGAGAGGCATTCTCTCAAGTGGCATTTGAATTGGCAGACTACATAACTTATTGTTACAAAAAATGATGCAATTGTTGGGAGGTATACAACTCTTTGGTTAGTGCAGCATATAAATTATAAAGTATATATTTTCATATCTGCGATATTCGATTTAATCATGTTGTATAAGGATTAGAAAATGAAAAGGATTATACAAAACAGAATATAGTGTAATGCTGTAATAGAGACATTACTTTATCGTTTCAATATATTCATTTCTCACTCTTTGTGTTACAAAATATTTCTTTATTTATCTCCACTCTCTATCTCTCTAGAGAAACGCGTGACTTACCTAACTAGCACGAGTTCATAATTCAACGGGTCGGTCGTGGAACGAAATGAATGAAGAAGAAAAAAAACAAAAATGGCTGCGTTATCTCTTTATATACTTGCAATGTTACCGCCTGATATGCAAATGAGATGCTCCTGGTTGAAGATAAAAGAGGGTTGATTTTTGAGAGGACACGTTCATTTTCTGCTTTTTGAGTCACCGCACACCGAGAGCCGAAATAGATTATAATCCAATAACTTGAATGTTATTTCTTCTGCCCTTTACGCCAAAAATTTGGGTAAGTTTGACACTGTTGTCCAAACTCCCTACTTTCAAACTTCTGTATACGTAACGCACCTTCTCTCAACTTCAAACGCACTAGCTAGTTAGGTAAGTCACGCATTTCCCTACAATCTCTTTACAAAGTTATATGTTTTATTTTCTGTTGTTTATTCAGGTATGTTATTCCACAAAGCTACAATGCATTGTGATGTAATACTAGATCCTATCTCTTATTTTCTGTCATCTTTTTAAATGATCACATTCTTCTTATAATGTCTCCATTCATTCTTTCTTATATTTCACTCTATCACAATCCAAGCAGCCATACACATGTGAGGAAAGGACGGTTTCCAGATCAGCACACAACATCATCAAAGATTTAGTTAAACATAAAATAATGTAAAATAATAAGAAAACATAGAAATGTGCGACTACGTGCAGCATTGCAATTGCACATATTCTGATTGCGTCAGTAGAAAAGATTTTGGAAACAATCAATCGTTAATTTCACTTTGTTGAATGTGATGCAACTTCAATATTGTCAGATGTTTCTTTTTTATCTGGAAATATTCATAATGTGGGCATTTGAGCATATCATTGGTCTTATTAAAGGAGTGTTGGAATGAATTCGAAAAATAACATAAATAAAAAAACATATTTCTTATAACATAAAAATATGTTGATTGATAAGGTATAATAAAAATCAAAGGTAGGGAAAGATAGAGCGTAAACCAATTAAATCAACGAGAAAGTGTTTAAGACAGAAACACTAAACATAAGAAAGCAGACATTCTAAATATGATTAAGAGAGACAGATAATAACAGAGATAGAGAATACAGTGAGGGTGATAAAGATGAAGATATAAGATAAAGATGAAGATATAAAATAAAGATGAAGGTATAAGATAAAGATGAAGATATAAGATAAACATGAAGATATAAAATAAATATGAAGATATAAGATAAAGATGAAGATATGAGATGAAGATGAAGATATAAGATGAAGATGAAATTATAGGATAAAGATGAAGATATAAAATAAAGATGAAGATATAAAGATGAAGGTATAAGATAAAGATGAAGATATAAGATAAAGATGAAGATATAAAATAAAGATGAAGATATAAAATAAAGATGAAGGTATAAGATAAAGATGAAGATATAAAATAAAGATGAAGATATAAAATAAAGATGAAGGTATAAGATAAAGATGAAGATATAAGATAAAGATGAAGATATAAGATAAAGATGAAGATATAAAATAAAGATGAAGATATAAGATAAAGATGAAGATATAAGATAAAGATGAAGATATAAAATAAAGATGAAGATATAAAATAAAGATGAAGGTATAAGATAAAGATGAAGATATAAGATAAAGATGAAGATATAAGATAAAGGTGAAGATATAAGATAAAGATGAAGGTATAAGATAAAGATGAAGGTATAAGATAAAGATGAAGATATAAAATAAAGATGAAGGTATAAGATAAAGATGAAGGTATAAGATAAAGATGAAGGTATCAGATAAAGATGAAGATATAAGATAAAGATGAAGATATAAAATAAAGATGAAGGTATAAGATAAAGATGAAGGTATAAGATAAAGATGAAGATATAAGATAAAGATGAAGATATAAGATAAAGATGAAGATATAAGATAGGGAAACATTGATTCATTTTAGAAAACCGATAAATAAAGTCTTAATAGAAACAAAGTGTTCATGAGAGATGCCGATTTCTTCCGAATGATTTTAATGATTTTTTAGTTGCAAACAATACGTTTAATCCTTTCAATATCACTGGTTTTACTGAATTCGGCATATGCAACCGCGTTTCGCGCATGAATGCTAACAAGGAGAAGATGTTAATTTCTGTCTTCCTTCGTAAACATCTATTGATCTTATGCTAGATTTCAAGCAGAAGTCATAATTATTGATATTTTGAAGACTTTACACCAAATAAAGAAACTATTAAAATTCATATAATTTTAATTTAAAAAATTCGCCAAGCAAATGTGTTTTTCTCAATTCGAACTTCAATATTTCCATTGCGATTTTGTTACCATTTC
The DNA here is from genome assembly GCF_053919585.1 of Euprymna scolopes. Classification (NCBI taxonomy): domain Eukaryota; kingdom Metazoa; phylum Mollusca; class Cephalopoda; order Sepiida; family Sepiolidae; genus Euprymna; species Euprymna scolopes. Next base: position 4,574,886 of record NC_136495.1, read on the forward strand.
ATATGAAACATACACTATGTAAGTGTAATTTGATGTATTAGTTTATTATTCCTTTCGTTTGGATTTTTTTTTTTTTTTTTTGCAAAAGATATACAATTTAATTTCAAACTTTATTATATAAATAACCATATATAAACATATGCACAAATATATGTATATACGTAATTTCATTTAATTTTTACCTTAATTCTTTTAGTCTAGCAAATCCATTTACTCCTTACCGAAAAGATTTTACCCATGTCCGATGGGCGATTGAAAGAGTCACATTTTCTAGTATAATGTCAGAATATAATTGAACTCTAAGTATTTTTAATTATCGACGAATACATTGTTTTTCCATTTGAATCAGTCCGTGTGGAATCAGCTAAATTATGGAATGGAATTTGCGCTAACGAATCTGCCGTCATGAACACAAGCGACAGTTTGTTTTCTGTATACATCTATTTCTAAATCAATATCGAAATGCGCGTTTTACTGTTTAATTTTAACGTTTAACTCAGTTTTTTCTCATTTTATTCTAAACCGACTCACATGCTATTGAGACATACGGAGTTATTGTGATGAAATCCAGATTTACATGGAACATCTTAAGTGTCCTGGTTGTACATAAATTTACGGTAAACATGTTTTTAGCATTTGGGGTGTAAGGGGTGGGATTTTGTTGCTAGTCCGTTTGCTCATACTTATTTTATTAAGCTATATCGTAAGTTTGTCAAAGCATATTTCTTTTACGTGCTTTTAGATATGTACCCGGATGTAACATTCTGGCGATGGAACACAGGATAGAGTTTGGTAGACAGTACAGGACGAATTTCGTTTTTTTCGATTTTTGTGGTTCGTCTTAATTGAACAGAAATGCTCTACAAATATAAACATTTTATAGTTACTGATATTTTCATTCATTTTCTACTAAGAATAAATAGAGATTGCTCATTTTTCTATTTATTAAGTAAATATGTTTCGTGCAGGAAATTCGTAATTTTACATTTTGCTTCTTTTTTCATCTTGCTCATTGTTTGGATCTCAATTTCGCACGGTTAAAATATTTTAGAGCAAAAAACTTGTTTAAAATCGTTATAGGGTTTCATTTAAATAAGCAAAAAAATATAAAAATTTGGTTTCGTAATTTTTACTCATAATTTTTTCGTAAACTAAAAATATATGATACTAAATGTGAGCTAATTAACATTTGTGTATCGAAGGTGTTTTTTACTTTATACTTAATAACACAATTTATGCATACCAAAACAGACATTTTCTTTGCGATTGGTTTATGTTAAGAGAAACAGTTCTTCTAGTTGTTCTAACAAATCGTATAGATTCGTAGAAATTATAAACTTGTGATTAGTGCAAATAATAAGAAATAATCAGCAATTTACCCACTATTTACCAAAATAACAAAATCTATAAAAACACAACAGTTCCCATCCGATTTAAAACAATTTCGCCACGATAATACACCTGAAACAAATGTAAACATTTAAAAACACTCGAAGCTACATTAAATTCCAACAATTAATAATACTGTCTACGAAACTAGTAATAATATTTTAAAGTTTTCAGCGTCACAGAAATCTACTTTGTGACCCTAATGACACGACGAAATTTAAATGGATAATGTCTTAGAACAATGTAAAAACGTTTGAGTTCACTTGCCAGTTTTACATCTATTTTGACAAATTATCGTCATTATTCCAGCTGTTTTGTTCATTTGTTGCTTTAACTAATGATTTGAGGAAGAATCGAAAACGTTCGTGGTGCATGTTGAACTTTGAATATTCCGTTATGTTAACACAAATAAGATAGTAATGACATTTGGAAATATATAAAACAAAATTCATGCTATTTTAACAATGGTTGCTTGATTAAAAAATATAAATTTAGTTGTTAAAATTAAATTCTGAAAATCAAAATAGAGACACATATATTCGAGTTTAGAATTTATTGTTTGACAAAGGGAATATATAGAAGGGGTTCTATCAATTTCCTTAATCCATGGATTTTCAATAATGGCTCATATCATTAGAGGAAATGAAATGCGGTTAACAAAATGTTCAGCATATTTTGCTTTTCAGCACAAATATTGAAAATAGTTTTTTGGGTGGCGAATGATATATAATATAATATATATAATATAACTGATATAATTATAATATAACTGATATAATTATAATATAACTGATATAATTATAATATAACTAGTCTTACTAGTTTGGTGTAGCTAACAGATTTTAGCGCGTTTCCCGAAAAAGAGGTTTAACTTAATGACCCTTTCTGGACTATTAAAAACGTCATTTAAAAGTAGTTGTTTAATACGGAATATAAGTTTTCATCTGCTTTTCTTTGGAGAATTAAATATTTTGTTAACATGTTTACTTTTTATTGTAATTTTAGTAAACATTTATTTTCTTCAAAATACTCATTATAAAACGAAATCAAAACATTTACAAATTAAGAAGTAAACAACTCACAATAACGTATATTATATATATATATATATATATATATATATAGACGAATATTGGCTGAAGAGAGCTTGATAAGGATACCTTAAACGGGCCTTATTATCGGGCTTGAAACCGACGGTACCAATGACCTGTCTCAACTAACAACTTTCTGTACACAAAATATAAGGACGCTCTTAAAATTTGGATTTTCCTTTTAATTGAGCACTCTGCTGGAATTCTTTTTCCAAAAAAAACTAATCAAATTATATATATATATATATATATATATATATATATATATATATATATATATATACTAGCTGGTAGCCCGGAATTGCCCGGTCGTGCAATACGCTAAAACATAATTGTAATTTATGCAGATTGCGTATATATTATTATGGAATCAATCCTCTATTGATCATTATATATTACGAGGAATAATTTGCCTGGTGGAATAATTCGCAAAATAATAATAATAATAATAATCATAATAATAATAATCATAATAATAATAATCATAATAATAATAATCATAATTATAATAATAATAATAATAATAATAATAATAATAATCATAATAATAATAATCATAATAATAATAATCATAATAATAATAATCATAATAATAATAATCATAATTATAATAATAATCATCATAATAATAATAATAATAATAATAATAATGTAATTCATCAAATTCCGTCTGTGTTTGTTTACAATATCATGTCAACTAATATATGGGCTTGACAGTGAATGCCCTGGAAAAGTCACTTCTGCAAAAGGTTTAGTTTTAAAATATACAAACGAATAAATACAAATAGTGATGAGGGACCATTTGATCTGTAGATGAATGCTATACCTCTAGGTTACATCTCCAGACTTTAATAAATCTGGTGATTCTTTAGGAAGAAGAAATGATTTGCTAAGATTATATTATCTGGCTTAGCCAGTGAAAAAATTATTTTTATTCGTCAATAAAAAAGAAAAGATTGTAGTAAGTATCGGATTTTTTTTGATTTTCGATACTTATCGAATTGAATTCCTGTAGAAACATTATTTAATAACACTGCAACATATAAATTAGCTTTATGTGAAATTTGCAAATCTATGATGATGAATACCGATGAAAGCCGATCTTCTCTCGCTTCGGATTAAGACAGTTTTAATGTATAAATACATGCAGAGTACGCTGCTCATATTTATATCGGCAACAGATCCAATATTTCTACATTGAAAAGTAACGTCAAAATTGAAATATAAGAAATTATACTTGAAATCAAAATTTCATACTAATATATATATAATATCCAATATTTATATAACATCCAATATATATAAAATATATATATATTTACATTTCATTGTAATTTTAGTACGTACACATTTATTTACTTCAAAACAACTCACAGCCACGTATATTATATATATATATATATATATATATATATATATATATATATAAGTAGAGTGTAGTTTGCTTGAAGCATTGTTGAAGAAAATTATAAGGTAAAATTAAAAGCCAAGAACAATGCGAAATTTTTTTTTATATAGAGTAAAATTAAATGAAAACAAAAGAAATACATTTCTTCTTTTTTTGTTGTTTGTTTTTTCTTTTTCACACAAATTTTAACTCTAAACAACAGTCATTTTTTTTCTGTTGTATTCAATGGTGTTATAAATCTCAATATATTTCAGACCTATTAGTCCTGTTTCAAGAGAAGACAGCGGAAGAGTGTTCAAAATTGGAAAAGCAGCCGCAGAGTTTGCCACGTGATACCGCGAAATATAGAACAAAAAATGACGTTAGGAGAACGTTAAAATAAATCAGTTGGTGTTTGAAATACTTGTTGCGTTTGTGAATCAAGGGAGATGACTATTCAAGCAAGGGTTTTTTTTATTTTAATTATTGTTTTTCTTATGTTTTAAACTTATATTATAAAAGCGGAGCTCAATTCCAGTCTATTGTTTAGTGTGGGAGTATTTTTTGAAATAATTAAAGATTCGAGGATACGAAGTTGACCTACGTTTCTTGAAGAAGCAAGAATGTTGATGTGAAAATCTGGTTCTGAATTAATGCAAGCACGAATATGTTTATAGAACGACGAAGCACTAGTGTTTAAGTGCTCTTTAATGCGGTGGTGAAGCAATCTGGTAGTACTTCCGATGTAAGGTTGTTTACCTCTTTCTCAATACTAGAATTCATTTTTTCTCAGTTTATATGCATCGTTGGTTTTCCATTTAACCAAATACATAATGGCATAGATTTGTCTGTATTGGTAGAACATCCCGTTTATATGAACCATCTTGTTTGCGTACCTAGTTATCATTTGAAATCGATTGTGCTTGATTTACTTACAAAATGCTGTTTTACTCAAATACTTTTCATGTGTATGCATCAACGCTTCATTTATAACATGCTGATCACATAAATTGTTTAGTCAATCATTTTGGGGTGCTTTTATTAGTAAGTATGCAAAGTGCACTCACCTTTATTCAGTTGCTCTCATATTGTGTTTTAGTTCGTTTAGTTAAGTATAAAGGTGGAGCGTTTTAACTAGTGTTGGGGGGTAGCTGGGGAATGACCCTTTCCTTCATTTAGCTTACTTTTATGTGTCACTTATTCTTCTACATTTTTCGATAAGTATAGTTATTTTTAGATGTATGCCGGTTTTTAGTGAGTATAGTTATTCACTTTTGGCTCCGGTACACCACAAACCAATAATCACACTTACTTATCAGTAAGTATGCAAAGTGCAGTCAACTTTGTTCCAGTAGGTAGCATGTCGTGTTTTAGTTTGTTTAGTTGAGAATTGGGCCGTGACATTTGAGATAGTTTTAAGGGGGCCGGGGGGACTCTTTCCTACATATAGCTAGATTGTATGTGTTAACCTGGTATTTTTTTTTTGGGGGGGGGGGGTGTTTGTTTTTCGGTTCGTATAGTTGTTCATACGAGGTGCCGGTTTTGGGATATATGGGCCAAGGATAAAAATCTAGTTTAAATTCCGGTGATGATGACAATCTTCAACAGCTCTCTGGCAACTCATGCGGCCATACGGATACTGACTGCATTGGCTTACTTTTTAGTCGGGATTTGTCTGCAACGCTGAGAGCGGGACACTTATAACTTAGCAAACTTTAATATCTCACCTGATCAGTCCTGAATTGGAGAGGTTACTTCGGCTTCGCTGTATCAGCGTACAAACAACACGGAGAATCAGCATTTACGAGTTACAAGCCTAAACTCAATTGAGAAAAGAGAACCAGCAGGCGAAGTTTGGCGTTTAGTATAATTTGTGCCTGTTTGTAGACAGTATAAAACCTATTACTCGTTGTTTTCAATGAAACAGACTTAAAATACCAATTATAAAAGTATTGCTTTTTTATCCTATCAGAAAGCAATTATTTACCAACACCCGAAATTTTATTTTTTCATATTTTTTAATAAAATGTGTAACAATAGCGTCACCTAATAATTTGTAAACAACTTATCCGTTTGGACTCAAATTTTGACACATTCCATTTGAAAAGTGTGCATTTTATAAAACTGATATATATATATATATATATATATGCATACATATATATATACAAATATATATTAATATATATATATTTATATATATATATATATGTATATATAAACTTTTATGACGCTATCAATAGGAAACATTCTAAGAATATTTAGAGAGATGTGCCACAGTACATTATAAATTGCCTAGTATTTAAATAGTAACATTAGTCCGAGAATCTATCACGCACACTGTATATTTCTATCAATACAAGACTAGTATCATGGTATCGCGTTTTCTTGTTATATGAGGCACGCCCGTGTTTGTCCATTTTTTTAAATATAAATACAAAAAAAAACAATAAAAAACAATAGTCTTTCCTTAATTTTCTATTTATATGCTTGGTGCGTTATTCTGGTTTAGTCGACATGTAATTTATTTCTCTTTTTTATTTCTTAAATATATTTCGTTTTTTTTATTTAAGTTTATTTATTTATTTTACTTTAGGCGTATTCAGCCTTCAATGTATAGTATTACTTTCGGAAATTACACGTCTCGATCACACGTGTCGTATGTATTTTTTTTTTCTTTTTTTCTTCTCTCCTTAGGTTTAAATAAATTGTACATGATTCTCATTCCGAGAGAATCAGTAAACCATACAGTGGGAAGTTAATTATGCAATTCGGCTCGGATGATGCTGTTGTGATTACGTATTCATTACAGTTGAATAAAACACCGTATCTGATTGGCTAAAATGTTTAATGTAAAAAGTTAAAATTCACTTTTATGTCCAAGTCTATATAACTGATAATTATATAACTGATAATTATATAACTGATAATTATATACACGCCATGCACACGTCATTAACTTATTATTATGACGTCATTTCCTGAAAATTTTATTAGTAATATTATATATTTAGAATAACTCTAATATATTATTTACTAGTTTGGAGGTCCGTCGTTACCCAATATTCACTAATGTCTTCTCTGTTTTTTTTTTTGTTTTTGTTTTTTAACTAATTTGAAAGTCTTCGATAACGTCATTAATTGACTCTTGCTGGTCATGTGCCTAATCTAATTAGATGCGTGACCAGTGATGGAAGTACTTTTCGCTGGAAAGCCTTCAAAGACTGGAATTGATGATCTAACTTTGCGTTTGTGGGTGCATTCTCTTCGACTGTATGCGGATTTCTATACCCTTTTTACACTGGAGTCATTTTCCTACTAAATCGGATTTACTTCCCTTCCAATAAATTTCCGTGTGAATTTTTAATTTACAGTCTTGATTGATGAGGAGCAGCAACTGCTGGGGCACTATGTTGAGATTTGGGCAGCAAGATGTCGGTTCACGTTACACTTGAACTTCTGCATATCAGAACAGTTGGGGAAGCAGGAACCTGGAATGGAATTCCAGAGTTTAGCGGTTCTGGTGAAGAAACTACTGGAGTAGAAAGATCTTTTACATCTAAGGATCTCTACTGTGTGGGGTGGGATTTAGCTGCTTGTAGGGTTTGTCGAGGGTGTCTATGTCGTGGGGGCACAAGTGTCTGCAGTTCGTCTGAGCATTCACCATTAAAATACTTGTAGAACAGGCAGAGGGATGCAACGTTTCGTCGATGGGGCAGAGGCTGAAGCTTAGATGCCAGTTCAGGGTCTATCAGATTGGCGACTCCCTTTTGAACCTTGTCTAGGAGCGAGAGACTAGTAGCAGATGCATCAGCCCAAATGTGACAACAATACTCCATACATGGGCGAATGGTGGCCTTATAGAGGTACAGGATACTTTCAGGTGTTAGTAGTTTTCTAGCACGGTAGAGAGAGACTACCTTTTTCGTCGCGACCCTGGCAATATTTTCAATATAGTTGTTCCAATTCATGTTTTCTTGTGAACGTTGGCCCAAGCAGTTTGAAAGATGTACTCTCAGACAGGGTGTCACTGGCCATTGCTATTAGTGGCAGAGAAGGTTTCTTGTAATTATTGAAGGAAACCAGTTTAGTCTTGGCAGCATTGAATGTGACCATCCGTTTATGTCCCCATTCCACTACAGATTGGAGGTCATCCTCTAGTGTTTTTGCCATTTCTTTAGATATTTGTTCATTTGTTTTCCTGTCATGCCTGTTATAGAATGTGGTGTCATCAGAATATATACTCATCTCAGAGGCAGTTTTGTCGAGGAGGACATAAATATATATTAGGAACAATAGAGGCCCAAGGATATACCCCTCAGGCACTCCCGCATTTATATCATATCGTTTAGATGTACGACCGTCGAGGACAACCTGGATTTTTCTCTTATCTAAGAAGGATTTAATTATGTTAAGTATTCTACCAGTGATACCGTACGATTTAATTTTCCTGAGGAGACCCTCATACCATACCCTGTCAAAAGCCTTAGATATATCTAGAGCTACCGCTCTGCCCCCCCCCCGCTTTGTCCAGTAAATGGTATATACGTTCAGAGATTACAGTGAGGATGTCTGCTGTGGAACGGGCTTGTCTAAATCCATATTGTTGGTCAGTCAAAATTTTAGCATCTGTAAGGTGCCGGACTAGAGCATGGTTAATTATGGTCTCAAATATTTTGGCGAAAAGTGGGAGGAGGCTAATGGGGCGATAATTTGATGGGTCAGTTCTTTCGCCAGAATTCTTGAATACGTGTACCACAGAAGCAGTTTTCCAACAGCCCGGAAAGCATGATTCATTAAGGCATTTGTTGTAAAGTTTGGAGAGAACTGGAGCTACTTCGGCTGAGAACTTTTTTAATAGTACAGCTGGGATGAGATCAGGTCCACATGCTTTTTAAGTGTCAAGGTTTTTTATGATAGCATGCACCTGAGCAGAGGTGATTTTTAGATCGTCTAGCGTGGCGTCTGTCCTCAAGGGAAAGTCAGAGAGGGGGTGGTTGGAAAGGTCCAGTGTGGAGTTCGAGGCAAACAAGCTGGCAAGCATATTAGCCTTGTCGGTTGCTGAGCAAACAACCTCGTGATTGTTGGTAAGTGGGATAATTGTTGATTGCCCATTATTTACTACACTGTTGTAGATTTTCCAGAAGTCACGATTTCCTAATTTTTGTGCTTCGATGCGCTTTTTAGTGGTTTCAGTAAATTCTCCCTTAGTTGTCGCTATTTCTTTCTTAACGTTACTTCTAGCTTCTATATACTTCTGTTTGTTTGAACTGGACTTATGTCGGTTAAATCTGCTATATGCATGCTGCCTTTGAGCAATGGCAGTTGCGCAAGTCGAAGTAAACCATTGGGGAGAGTGGGGCTTGCTATAAATTTTCCGCATGGGAACATGTGCTTCCATTGCTGTTTTGAACAATTCAGTGGTCTTATTTGCGCACTGTTCAGCAGGAAGAGAAAAAATATTTTTCCATGAGACATCTCTGATAAATCTCTGATGGCTTCCCAGTCAGCCTTTTTATATCTCGTTGTTTTTAGCACTGGCTCTTCAGTTTTGGGTCTAGAATTTAGGACGATTTCTACCATTATCACTGCATAGTCAGCGTCCCCGAGTTGGCTGTCAGCATTTGTTATACAATCTTCGGGAACTGTAGTCAGAAAAAGATCTAGAAGTGATGTGTGTTGTTCTAGCTGGTCAGGGAAACGGGTTAGAAACGTAACCATTTGTGATAGGGAGTGAGATATAGCGAAACTACGTTATAACTAGCTTGAAATCTGTGACGATATATAATTTTGAAACATAATAAATTTAAGGTAGCAAAAACCAAATTATCTCGACTGAACTTCTAAAATTTCGAACTAAACCTTGCATATAATCAAAGGGTCAGTTTGGTCTAATTCTATCAGCCATGTCCAAGTAGAAATATTAATAAATTTTACATTTATTATTATTATTTTTAACTTATACTTTTATTCTTAGTATTTTAATTTAGATTTTATTCTTAGTATTCTTAACTAAAGATTTCATTCTTAGTATTTTTAACATAATATTTTATTCTTAGTATTTTAACTTAAGATTTTATTCTTAGTATTCTTAACTTAAGATTTGTTCTTAGTATTTTTTAACTTATACTTTACTCTTAGTATACTTAAACGATGATTTTATTCCTAGTATTCTTAATTTAATATCTTATTCTTGGTATTTTTTAACTTATGCTTTTATTCTTAGTATTCTTAACTTAAGATTTTATTCTTAGTATTTTTAACTTATACATTTATTTTTGGTATTCTTAACTTTTATAGTTAGTATTCTTAACTTTTGCTTTTATACTTAGTATGTTTAACTTGAGATTATATTCGTAGTATTCTTAACTTAACATTTTATTCATAATATTTTCAACTTATGCTTTTATTTTTAGTATTCTTAACTTAACATTTTATGCTTAGTATTTTTAACTGATGCTTTTATTCTTAGTATTTTTAATTTATATTTTTATTATTAGTATTCTTCTTATTAGTATTTTTTAACTTATAATTTTATTCTTAGTATTTTTAACTGATGCTATTATTCTTAGTATTCTTAACTTACGCTTTTATTATTAGTATTTTTAACTTATACTTTCATTCATATTATTTTTAACTTATACTTTGTTCTTAGTATTTTTAACTTAACATTTTATGCTTAGTATGTTTAACTGATGCTTTTATTCTTAGTATTTTTAATTTATATTTTTATTATTAGTATTCTTATTATTAGTATTTTTAACTTATAATTTTATTCTTAGTATTCTTAACTTACGCTTTTATTATTAGTATTTTTAACTCATGCTCTTATTTTTAGTATTTTTAACTTATACTTTCATTCATATTATTTTTAACTTATACTTTGTTCTTAGTATTTTTAACTTATGCTTTTATTCTTAGTATTTTAACTTATAGTTTATTCTAAGTATTTTTAACTTCAGATTTTTTCTTAGTATTTTAACTTATAATTTTATTCTTAGTATTTTTAACTTAAGATTTAATTCTTAGTATTTTTAACTTAAGATTTTATACTTAGTATTTTTAACGTATGCTTTTATTCTTAGTATTTTTAACGTATGCTTTTATTCTAATTATTTTTAACTTATGCTTTTATTCTTAGTGTTTTAACTTATACTTTTATTCTTAGTATTCTTAACTTAAGATTTCATTCTTAGTATTCTTAACTTAAGATTTCATTCTACGTATTTTTTAACTTATGCTATTATTCTTAGTATGTTTTAACTTATGTTTTTATCCTTAGTATTTTTAACTTATGCTTTTTTTTTAGTATTTTTAACTTATGCTTTTTTTTTAGTATTCTTAACTTATGATTTTATTCTTAGTATGTTTTAACTCATACTGATGGTTGAATTTACCACCATTAGAAGAATGTCACTTTACGATTTATCTTCTGCGTCAAATCCAAATAATATAAATTATCAATGTCTATCTATAAAATTCCAGAACAGGATATTACTATGTGAATGGTTAAATCTTTATTAAAGATCTTGCTTGTAAAATACGGGCATTTGCACAAAAGTTATTCAAGGAAAATTATCAAAATGCTATTCATATTTTTATTCTGTATAACTTGTCTCTGCTTGGTATTCGACTTTGAATTGACGCAGTGCTATGACTTTCGCCATTATACATGACTGACAACAAACGCAGAGAGAAAAATGTCCTCTCTTTTATCTCTTTCATACCAGTTCAAGGATCATCCTCGACCCTTATCATGGCGGTAATATTTTTACTTAAAGAAGCTCGTTCTATTCAACTGTAGCAGGTTACCCCTCTCAAATTTGGAGGACGTGTCAGCTTATATCAAACTGTTTTTTGACGACTGTCGTCAGTGACCAATCTCTGATGATTACCTTTCTGAGTACTTTCAGTGAATACTAATAATATTAGTAAATCCGCAGCCTGGAAACCAACCCACATGATTTTGTAACGCAAACGAACTACAAAGCTTGAAATGAAATAGCGCTTGATAAAACCAGCTTTAAATATAGTTGGTTCGTTGGTTGGTTGTTTTGTTTTACGGCATATCAACCCTTTTCAGGCTATTTAATGCCGAATCTGGTGATTTTGAAGAACCATTTTTTTAATATAGTATATTTGTTTTTTAAGTCGTATTCTATTTAACCCAGTTGAGAACCTAACAGGTGCTACCACTCCGGGTCAGAGTGGACCTGGGAGCAATGGCAATTAAAGGGTGGCTCCACACTCCCTAAGGCCTGCAAGCTGGGGCCCTCACAATCGGATATAGTTTAAGGTCATATCCAGGACCTTAAATATAGTTGGGACACTGTTATATAAGCCGAAGGATGTTGAGTCTGTCAGAGTACATTTATAAAAAAAATCCCATAATGTAAACGTAACGTAAAATTATCGCAACAACAGCATCAGTGACAATATCACAGAAAATAATGGAAAATAATCTGCGTACGGACTCCACAGCTTTAGAGCAACAATATCACCGTCATCGTAATAGTCTTGTCTCTTCCTGGTGATGGTCAAAAACGGGTTTTGGACTGGTATGAAAGGCATAAAAGTCAGCTTTCTCGCTATCTCGATTTTTAATACTTTCAACCTTTGTTTACATATTTTACACGAATATCCATCGTTACAACAACCGCTTTTACTGCACCATTACACATTGACCTCTCGTTGGCAGTGAGCATTGGTCAATCTTGGAATTTGGGTGACAATTAGCCTCGCCAAGATCCCAGTTCTTTTTTGGAGAGTGGAGGTCTGGTTAGTGCCTTCGGTTTTGCTAACAGCTTCAACCCTTCTCGACTATTTGGTGTGGTGCCAATTGATGCCGACACTAGAATGTTTTTGTCGTGTGGTTAACTTACGATTCACAGTTTTTATTTTTTTTTTTGTTTTACTTCTGTTGCAGCAGGTATCAAATTCGTTTTATATGCAGGGCGTAGTATTTCTAAATAGCCCATCATCTACTACTGACCAGCCACGACATTGCTTAACAAAAACCGGTGGGCTAACGTAATTCTGCCGTATACGTTATGATTGGGCAGTTTTTTAAAATATCATCAGATTATTCATAACTGGGAGAAACATCTATGTATTTCTCTATCGGCGTGAGATTAACAAGATTACACAAACACTATAGTGTTTGATCTTCATGACAAACCACTCCAATACAACCGCCTCTGTGCATATTGTCACTAATTACACCACATTCTATTCCGGACATGAATGCAAATCGAACATCAAAGTTACTGATTGTATTCTCAAAAAATGACCCCGTATCTATTGTTTAACTGAAGTACAAAATGGATGGCCATATGTAATTCTATCAAAAAATATGAATCTTGTAATAACACAAAGGAAACTTTCAAATCACTGACTGTGATGGCTGATAGCATCACAATATGTTTTCCTGGCACTAATAACATGTAAACATTTTAATAATATCAGAACAAACAGCTGGCTGGTATCTAACTCTCCACCTAGTTAGTATCTTATAAATCCGGCTCCTATCACAGTATTACTTGAAGTTTCACTGTTTGGCGTTAATCAAAACACACACACATAAACAATATAGTAAAACTTATTGAGGATAAGTTGTCGCTAAGTGAATGCTTTTTATCATTAACCTTCACGTTATATTCTCTCTTATCTATCCTATATGTAATTAGATTTTTCTGAAATTGAGCTCAAGTTCAATACGATATCACATTGCTTATCAATTCGAAATGCCACTTGTTTTCTTATTAAAAGAAAATTAACATTTTTTCACATCCTGTCGAGTTGATAGTGTGATAAACGTTGGCGTGCTATTCAATTATCTGAAAAATTTTCTAAACGAATCATCTGTTTCATTAACTGCACAAGTTCTTTACAATGTTAATTTAAAAATGTTAATACCAAATATAAAAGGTTTTGGCATTTTCATAGACCAGATCATGCAATTTAATTTTAAAAAAGACAATCTAATTTGATGACTATTGTAATGGCGAATGTACACCAATCGGAAATGACGGAAAACTGCTTTGCCAATGTTCGCAATAACATACATGCGAGATAATGTCTCAATCAGTGAAGTTAATAAAATGGTATTTGTGCAGAATGTGAACTAGACGTAACTAACTGTCAGTTCGGCTTTGCTCGGAACCTGACGCCCTGCGCTCTGGTCTGACTGTAATCTGATGTAAAAGGTCGATTAGCCCTTCAATGCGCGACAAAGACACAGATGATCTTTGGGGAAAATATTGGAACCATCTGGGAACATCTCAACAGTTACCTTTTCGAGTTTTTGTGAAAACAGAAATTTGGTAATTATTCTTTTGTCTTCATCTTAAACCGTATGTGGCAACAATACTCCAAAGATGGAGTATTGTTGCCACATATAGGCAGTAGCTGCAAGAAGCAGATTATCCTGCATTGGCAGAGTTAAAAACAGACTTCGTAGCCTGGTGGTGAATGCTCTATCCCCTTTCCTGCAACCACTTTCATACAGAAGAGACATTGCGAGCCTATCTCGGCTTTATCATTATTTTTAGCTCAACTCTATGCCCCCTCGTCCTGAATTTCACGAAGATCACTCGTCTTATTGAAACCGCTATCAATAATTTTCCCCATTCTTTATCGGTGTCTGATCCTAAACGTAGATTCCATTATCGAAGCTTCTTTCTTAGAACTTCACGCCTCTAGAACTCTGTTCCGTTTTCCTGCTTTCCAACTGACTACAATATGGTTCTTTAAGACCAATATGAACAAATTCTTGATCGGTCATCCCCTTAAGTAATCCAATTGACCAATTGACTACGTATTGAGCACTTTTGAAGTAAATACTTAAAGTTTAACCACAAATTTACACTTTCGTATATTAATTCTATGTGAGTAAATGAAGTATATATATATATATATATATATATATATATATAGAGAGAGAGAGAGAGAGAGAGATAGATAGATAGATAGATAGATAGATAGATAGATTGATAGATAGATCGGAAAGCTATCCGATTTGCGAAGTTTTTCCACGTGCTTGGTCTCTTCTTACCACAGCGTCAAAGAAATATCCCGGCTTATTCAATTTAATTTATTTTGAAAAAAATGGTAGCCCAGCTCCACTACACATAAGAATAATTGTTCATTAAAAGAAAACAAATAACAAAAAAGTTTTGTTTAACAAAATATGAAGAACACCCCCCTAAAAATGTGGTTATCTTATTAATTTTGTTCAATTTTGTTTCACAAAAAAATTATTGAAAAATAAATACAACTTTGTGTATTTTTTTTTTTACTTTAAAAAATTGGTTACAATAATAAAACCGAAATTCTTACGGTAGTTCGTTTTTCCTTTTTTCTTTTCATTGTATATTTTTTAATTAAATGTTTTCTTTTCTATTATATATAAATGATTTCTTTAGTATTTTACTTGAGTACCGTTGTAACGCCTTGATAGTCTGAGACACATGGGGAAAGCCTTCTGTTAACGTCATGCTTCGAGCAAAGCCGAACGGCAAGTTAACTACGTCTGGTTCAAATTCTGCACAATTAACAATAAAATGATTAACAAAGAAAGAAATAACCTTCATCTGGAAATTTATTAGAATAAGAAATAAACATCGGTGTAAAAGAAAGAAAAAAAAAGGAAATAGAGTGGACGATTTATTTCGGAACTAATCTTAGATGGTGAAGGTGATGTGACTCTTTTCTACTATTTCCTGAATCCTTAAATTGGCAAAATGCTCACTGGCGAGAATAATAATAATAATAATAATAATAATAATAATAATAATAATAATAATAATAATAATAATAATAAAGAGTATATATAGAGGGAGGCGGGGGTAGTATATTATGCATATTTATACATATATGTGTATATACACTATGGGCTAAAATGGAAAAAAATATATAAAGAAATAACCATTGTCGAAGTTATTTTCATAGACAATTATTTTCATAATGCGGAGAAATATTAAAAAGTCAATTTCTTTGTTTGATTACATTAGAGGAATGGGAGATGAGAGCGGATTTCAACAAAATGACGTGTAGATTTATTGTGTATTGTTTATAGAATTGTTTCATTTTCAAAATCAAAATGGTGGCCATGTTCCATAATATGGAAGAAATGGCGTTGTACATAATAAACCTATTCGTCGTCTGATAGAATCAGCCCTCATTTCCTAAACGTCTAATGTAATCAAACAACGAAAAGGATTCTTTAATATTTATCCACTTCTATTTAAAACAATTATCCATGAAAATAATTTAGACACTGGATAATTTTTTAGCACATATTGTATATACGCATGTAAATATGTATAATATACTGCCTGTATGTTTGTGCGGTAATAAAACATGTAAACTGCACTTGTGATGTTAGGCGGTTTCAGGGTGTTAACTTCCGTCGAATTGTACTATTACTTATTAAATAGAATTTTTTCGATTATCGATTTTTGATATTTATCAGGGATATATCGATGCAATTCCTAATACAATTATAGACATGTAAAGAAGATTAGTGTAGGAATTTAAAAAAAATCGACCTATCCGTTTCAGAGTCCACACATACAAACAAAGTTCACTTTATATACCAGAAGAGTTGAAGCAAATGTACATATGTGTCTGCAAATACATTTTGGCAAACACGTCTTACATGATGATGAATATTGATTGGCGAGATCCAGCGATGGATTTTAATTGACACGGAACACTTAATGAATAAACTCGTACGTTCAAATTGAATTGGATCTATAGCACTCATTAATGCCAGAATAATAATAATAATAATAATAATAATAATAATAATAATAATAATAATAATAATAATAATAATAATTACAATAATAAAAAAATAATATTAATAATAATAATAATTACAATAATAAAAACAAATAATATTAATAATAATTAATAATAATAATAATAATAATAATAATAATAATAATAATGGGCTCCTTGCCAGGACCAATGTAACTCTTCCTCGCCAGAGTTTCCTGTCTTCCATCAGTTGCCTCAGATTTCACGGTTAAAGGTTCACAGTTGGCGTCGTGTGCTATTTGTTGGGTGTACGTGGATCTAGGTCGTCCTCTGCTTGCGCGTCCGTGTCGTGGAGTCCATAGCAATACATCACTCACCAATTCATGCTTGCTCCTCAGACAATTACCGGCAAATTGTAGGCGACTTTCTCTGATGGTATTAGATATGGCAGGTAGATTGCCATAAAGTTGCTGCTTCGTGGGATGATTTTGCCAAGATATATTTAATATTGTTCTTAGCATAAGGGTATATGTGCCGTCTAGTTTTCTTTCCAATCTTTTGGTGAGTGTCCAGGTTGTAGCATCGTAAACAAGGACAGACTCTACCACTGCCCTGGAAAAACTGCCTTTTCAGTTTGTCAGCCAGTCTCGAAGCCCATACTGAATGTAGCCCATCCAATGCGGTCCATGCTTTTGAGATGCGAATTCCGATATCTCTCTCTGTGGAAACTATGTTGCTGCCCAGATACGTAAACTCAGCGACTTCTTTCAGTGTGTATCTAACCAAAACCTTGATTTCTCCCTTCACATTGAAAGTCGTAAACTTTGTCTTATCCGCATTTATGTGGAGACCAATGTCATTTGCAGACTTTTCTAGCTTACGTAACAGTGTTTGCGCATCAGCAGTGTTGTTCGCGAAGAAAGCAATGTTACATATAGACTAGTTTAGGGGTTTCATTAAAAGAGAGTCTTAGAGTGTTATTAGAGTGTTTGTCTTGAGAGAGAGTCTTATTATATGGCTTGTTGTATCTTAGAGAGAGTGTTTAAGAGGAATTTATTAAGAGGGATGTTGAAAGACTCAGAGAGATTGTTCATTTTATTGTAAGAGAGTTATAGATATTGTTCGTTTATAAGAGATTCCTATATTTTAAAATGTTCTTTACTTAGACGTGTTGAAGAAGGAGAAAGCTCTTAGAATGATGAGATAGTGTTCACTGTTCAGACATTGTGTAGACATGAGATGTCGAGACGTGTATGAAAAGACATTTTATAACACAAATATATAATACCATTTCACTTTACCTTTTTGTAAGAATCATAAGACAAGACGACGTTTTTATAAAACACATGATGAGGTTTATTTCTTCACGACCGGCCGTGATTTCCATCATCAAGAATTCAAAGCTTCACATTTTAGTTTCAAAGTGATGTCTCGCTTCCTAGACAACTGACTGTCTCTATCTGAGTTTTTTCACTGACTGACTTCTTTTACTCTAAAGTTTTTCTCTATCCCTAGAACTTTCTATTTTCCGTGACGTCAGACGTTAAAACATGTGCCTTCTTTCACGTGTTCTGGACATGCGTGTCCAATACTTTTCCTATTTCTACAAAAGGAATTTTAACCTATACTCAGTAACCTATTTTTCCAATATGTTAAAAACATTAACTTATAAGCTGCGTTCTTTCAATTTAAAATTTCATAACAAACTTGACAGGTCACATTCTTTTCTTGAATTATTTTATCTCTATTCTAAACAAACGTTTGTTTTACATTTTTAAATGCTCACACGTAATCTATTTCTAAACCTAAATTACGAGGTTCGAATTTCGTCTATTGCTATTTCATTTTCATTTTAACTAATATCTCTATTTTTATACTTACATGAAAAGGGGACAGCCCTTATCATGTAACAGCAATATCGTCTGCGTAATCTGTGTCAGTTATGTGTGCTGATTGATGACGTCTGTTTCTGCATTCATTTAGGGTGAAGCCTAGCATGTTGTGTATATCAACAGAGGTACGAAGTACAAAGTCAAGACAGACAATGAAAAGAAAAGGGGCAAGAGTATCTCCTTGCAGAACCCCAGTGCGGATGTCAAAACATTCAGTGTCCCCATCTGGAGACCTGACCATTGCTCGGGTGTGCTCATATAGCATCATGATGGCACTAATGACTTCATTTGATAATAATAACATTAATAATGATAATAATATAATAACAATAATAATAATAACGATAATAATTATGATAATAATAATAACAATTATAATAATAACAATAATAATAATAATAATGTTATTATTAATAATAACAATAATACTACTACTAAGAATAATGATAATAATAATATTAATAATAATAATAATAATAATATTAATAATAATTAATAATTACAATAATAATAATAATAACAATAATAATAACAATTATAATAATAATATAATGACAATAATAATAACGATAATAATTATGATAATAATAACAATAATAATAATATTAATAATATTATTAATAATAATAACAATACTACTACTACTACTACTACTACTAATAATAATAATAATAGAATATAACTGTTATAAACTGGTAATTGCTCTTTTTTGGCTACTACGGAATTATTTATCAGTTTTCTATAATTGCGTTTCTAAATTTTCTAGATGGGAATTGGTTATTCGTATGATTTGGGTTCTTCTGACGACTGTTGATTTCTTGATTGTTATTTTCACAAAATTTCTGTGTAACCACCGGTCATCTCCTGGAAATCTGGACGGAATTTCGTATGGACCTTTTTTTTTTTACTTCATACGAGTAGCATGCTCTTGTCCCGTCGGCCATGACTGAATAGAGGTCCTAAGTAATTCGAAATTTTATTTTTCGGTCGCGATAACTGAACTTTACAAAATAGTACTTTTACAATTGATTTTTCCAAGTACTCTAACCACCGCAGCAAAGGTAATTTAGGCACAATGATTAGCGTACTTGATAAAAAGTCGATTATTTAACTGTCTGATTGTAATATTTTTATCGCTATCTTTTTAAATTAACTGAATATTCTTAAAGTAACGCGAGCTATTCTCCGACATTTGGACATAATGCTCACGTAAAAATATACACCAAACCATTATTATTTTTATTTGAACGATATGAAAGGGAAAGGACTTTTTATATAATATTTCACAGATAAATATTCTATTTTCAACTTTTGTATCCGTTTAAAAAAAATTCTTCATGTATTTACAATCGTTTATATTGTATTGTATACGTTTTATAGTTGAAAACGACCTGTTATTATTAATACATACGAGATCGACCATGATAGCAATACATTCTAAATATATCATATTTATTAATAATGACGTATACATGCATGGAGTTTCTATAGTTTTTAATATTTTCATATGCATGTATTATTATACACGAGTCTTACAAGCCTTTGTTTTACAACACAATAAAGTTTGATTTTGAAAATTAATGCATTTAGTTTT
>NC_136495.1:4597500-4657500 GCF_053919585.1 Euprymna scolopes
GCGGACAGACGTCTAGACAGGGGTGGACAGACAGCTAGGGAGCGAGCTGTAAGAATAGAACATGTAGACGAACTGCAGATCCCGTGAAAACCATTTGAGACAACTGTAATAAATTTATATTATAAAAATATAAAGAGTTGTTTTAATGGTTTCACAAATAAGAACCGATGTCTCAATTGGATGGTGCTGATCGTTTCATGGTTCGTCACGGAGCAGCGGGAAGATACAGAAGAACCCTTAAAGAAAAAATGTATGAAGCATATATTATTCTTCTTACATAAGAACTGTAAAAATATCCCGTGTGATAAGTCTGATACAACATGATTCAGTTTACACATCAATATCATGTCCCCCCCCACCTGGCTAAACAACATACATATGATTTATACGTTTATTATCTGTCTGTTAAAAAAACAATATCTCACATCCACTAGATAACTGATGACACGTTTTAATATATCATCTCCTCCAATATAAACCAATATACAACAATATAATGATA
Organism: Euprymna scolopes; assembly: GCF_053919585.1. Taxonomy (NCBI): domain Eukaryota; kingdom Metazoa; phylum Mollusca; class Cephalopoda; order Sepiida; family Sepiolidae; genus Euprymna; species Euprymna scolopes. The sequence continues at coordinate 4,598,003 of NC_136495.1, forward strand.
ATAAAATAACAATAATGATAACAATAATAACAATAACAATAATAATAACAATAGTAATAATAATAACAATAACAATAATAATAACAATAGTAATAATAATAACGATAATAATAATAACGATAACAATAATAATAATAACAATTACAATAATAACAATAATAACAATTATAATATCAATAATAATAACAATAGCAATAATAATAACAATAATAATAATACTAACAATAATAACAATTACAATAACATTAATGATAATAATAATATTAATAACAATAACAATAATAATAACAATTACAATAATAATAATAATAATAATAATAATAATAATAATAATAATAATAATAATAATAATATATGTTTACCTTCATATATTCTCTAAGTAAAAGAACCTGCGAGTAAAAACTGCATTCCAAAATGCTCCTTAGAAATCTGCTGTCTATGCTTTTGTTAAATGATATATGTAATGCAAATGTTGACCCCATGACGCCTCCTTATAAGAAACAATTCACGCTTAACCAATTGATGTGCTACATGAAAAGAATTAACGGAGGCAACACATTACGCCACTAAAACTATTACATTACATTATTAAAATCTATACAATTTTTAATCTGATACATTTTATAAAAATGTGATTTTTATATTTTTACCTAATAATTTATTTTCTTGAAATAATAAAGGTGTCCATATATTTTACTTTGTTTTCAGTTGTTTTAGAAATGTAAACAAAATAAACAAACGGAAAATATAATATTGTTACTTACTCAAAAAAGCCTTTAAATTACTAAACCACTAATCCGAAAGTTTTACGTAAATGTACACATAGACGTCTACACATAGATGTTTACACATCCAGTATTTCCTGCATTCCACTTGGCCTCCAACTGTTTCGATCTTGTCTTCTCGTAGGGCCAGAGCGGTATTGTAGAAACCAGTTTCACTTAAAACTAACTTCGAGCTCGTGTCATCCACTATTCCTAGGATGATCAGATGGTCTTTGTCGACAGATGATCATCATGCTTTACAGCTGCTTAAAAAATATACGTTTACGAACAAATTATGTTGCAAGCCTATAGGAGACAAAGCCTAAAAAAGTTTCAATAGAAAGGAAATCAATCATGAAATAATATCGGATTGGCGGGAATATCATCATTGTTTTTATAGCGAAACAATACAAGACACACACACGTGTATATATATATATATATATATATATTGTTTAAAAAATATAATTATCCACTGACACGTGTTTCGTCGTCTACGACTCATCAGAGTTGCTGAAACTAGCGTTATTCGAAATCGGGAGCCCACGGTAATGAGTTTAAACTCTTAACCTGTTCATCCATCTCGCGGGACTATTTGGAAATATCGCGATTTACTTAGATGCTATTTGTTTTTGTTTTTGCGATATATATATATATATATATATATATATATATATATATATACATATATATATATATATATATATATATATATATATATATATACATATTCGGTTTGTATGTATCAATTGTAATTGATTAAAAATCATTCTCATGAATAAAGTTTCTTTGTAATGGAGGAAAAACATTTTTGATGATTTTTTGTAAATTTAGAAAAGAATACTTAAACTAGAAAATTAACTATAAGTATAATAATTAAAATAAATAAAAATTGGAGTCAAATAACAGTAAAATGAAAAAATAAACAATAAACAAACAAGCCAATAAAAACTTTTAATTAAATAAAAATAAAAATATAACAATATGAATATAAAACATACGAAAATAATTAATATAAATTTAAATGAATTCAGTATGACAATACTCCTCAAAACAAGAAAGATCGGCAGCGTGTGTCCGTTATATGAACCATGTAATATGTCCAAAATGGTGTTTTTATAAGTTTCTTATGGTAAAAATTTGAGGAATACGTGACTAAATATGCAGCATAAACATAATTCTACGGACGTGTTAATCACAATACTAAACAATATAGTAAGGGGTACTAACTGCACTACACTGCACATATATATGTGTGTGGGGTGTAATTATTAATATATATACAATAAATATATATATATAATTTATTATATATATGTACATATATACATATAATAGTAAGTTAGTAAAACATATATGGCAATTAAGCTACACAGAATATTCCGCGTTTCATCCCCGCTAGGATTCGTCAGGTTTATGCGAAGAGTTTTCGTTGTCTTACTTTTTATATACGCACATTCTATTGAGTTTTTAGTTAGCCAATCAGACTCCTAGTTTCCAACGCTCCTTCCTCATTAGGCAATGCGCAGGCACGTACAGGACAAATGCCCAGTTGACCTTGGGTTCATCTCTTCCTTTATGTGTGCTTTTTTAGCGGGAAGCGTAGATATGAAGTGATTTGACCTATTTTAGACCTAGGTGTAGTTAAATGTGTGTGTTTATGCTACTTTATATATATATATATATATATATATATAATGACAATTTTTGTATATATATATGTTTATTTTATTTATTTATTTTCTATTGTTATTGTTAATTTCCAAATTATTTTGTATCGCTATCCTAGCGTAAAGTTTATCCTATGTACACAGTTGTTCGCTATTTCCCTTCTACAGTTTAATAGATGTTGGGGTTCTTTAAAGAATAGAATATCAAATTTTTCAGGAAGACATAGTCTACATTGATCGTCTATGTCTCTACACGTGTTTGCTTGTCTTACTATTTTCCATTCGACTACCTGCGAACGTCCGCTTTTTTTGAGTGCCCAGTATTTGTTTGATAGTGTTGTTTTTATTCGGTGTTTTTTTAATTTTTGAACCTACTTTGTGATCATAATATCGGGTTTTGAAATCTAAGGAAGTCATACCTACTTAATATTTCTTGTTAATCCGGTTTTCTTTCGCAAATATTGTGGCCTGGTAAACTATGCTTTTGATTAGACATTTATTTTGAAGTGGGAAAGTGTGCGAGATCTACAGTTGCATTTATCTTGCTCATTATTAGTATTTTTATTTTTATTTCTACTATGGTTGTCGTTGTCCGGAGTTGGTTTATTATTATTATTATTATTATTATTATTATTATTATTATTATTATTATTATTATTATTATTATTATTATTATTGTTAATATTATTATTATTGTTATTATTAGTATTATTATTATTATTATTAGTATTATTATTAGTATTAGTATTGTTATTATTTCTACTAGTTACATATATGTTCTTTGTGTTAGTTTTATTTTTGTCATGATGTCTACTTTTTTATTCTTTATTTATTGCTTTCATTGCTGTTTTTAATATTTTTTATTATGTGCTTTAATTATCATCTCTAAATTTTCGCATCAGCTGTATGATAACTGTAGGTTATTTTTATTGAAAATTTAGTGTAATGGATTGAGTACGGGGAAGTGCTATATATATATATATATATATATATATATACATATATATATATATATATGTATATATATATACATTATAAAGAATAAAATTGAAAGTAAAAGAGAATATAGGTAGAAAGGGAATATAGAATATGCATTTTTCGGTAAACACGTGCTTTGGAACCTACGGTATAGGAGACTAAGCATGTTAAAATAGAAAGCGAGGGAAGGAAATAATGTATCATTTTTATATCGAATGCCTTGAATAAGTTTTATATTTTGTTCTTCCCCTATGCATTAATCGATTATAAAGGTTTTTTAGTAATATTCCACTGCAAGATGGTGACAGTAGGGTTGAAAATTGGAATTGAGAACTCAGTGCCTTGGTAGGAGGTACTTTGACCTACAAAAGTCCGCCTCATCGACATTCGTCAGTAAGGGCGTCTCGGGCGATTTGCAATAAATGAACCCTTTCTCAAAGAGAGAAGGTAAAGTCTGGTATAGTGGACCTCCTAGAAATGCACAGAACTAGCATTAAACTGCAATCATCAGATACCACGCCATTACAGGAATGCTCTTATCATTACGTCATAACAGGAATGCTCTAATCTCTATTCGTTTTGAGAGCTGAGAATAAAAAATCCCTAGCCAGAATGATAAAAATGTAATGTTAAAATTCATATATGACATAATATATAAAGAGTATAGCCAGATTGTCGTTTTTATTAATGAAAACCGGAAATTGCCAGTTATACGTTATTTGAAAGCAACAACTGGTGGTCATTTTGGGGGACATATTGATTTTGTTTTTGTCGTTTTATGAAGTTGGAATTTGTGGAAATTGATGGGCAATAATATTGGCGCCAACGACTAAGTTAGATGCTGCTCTGGCACAGAGAAAGCAAATTGTTAATCACAGCCGAACTGAACTGAAACAAAAATGCCAATGTGATCAACTAAAGCAATATGGCCAAGTTCTGGGAGTCAAAAGATATGACCATTTTTTTTTTGTTCGTTGGCGAACACATATTCCTAAGATATATTTCCAAAACGGAACGAGAAAATATTTAAAAATTCATAACGATCCTTAATTAGTTTCTAAAATTAAACAGTAATTTATATATCTATAACAGTTAACTTGTCTGTTTGTATGTGTGTCTGTCTGTGTACATTTCCCTACCAAACTACTCTATTAATGTTCAGTCTACAGACTCGAGATTTGACATTTGAGATTTGGTAAAATTCTTCGCCAATTGAAATTTTAGATGCAGGTTACTTGAACATAGATCAAACTTTCTAATTTGATTTGATCCCAAATACAATAAATGTTAAGGGGTAAAATAAGGTCAGCGTTAAAAAAAAAATTACTCTGTAGTCTCTACCCAATTACTCAGCCAGTTTTTGGTATAAACATTTTAAATTTTACATAAAGACATAGGGCAAACGTTTTAATCGGTTTTGACCGAAAACGTTGCTGACAATGGGGTCAATATTTAACCTTTGGAATCTCCAGAAAACTATTCAGTAATTTTCGGTCTAAACATTTGAAATTTTACATAAAGGGTATTTAGAGATTCAGCAAGCTTTTAATCAGTTTTTGGGCGAAAATTTGACTGCAAAAAGGTCAAAGTTGAAAGAGTTGATATTTTCAAACTCTGTAAGTCTCCCGCCGTAAGTCAGAGGATGTGGCCTCTGACCCTGTCGGAACTTTTTTAAAGTCCAAAAATTAAGAGACGATCGTCGACTTCCTTAAAAATCATTCCGTTCGTCTTTCTCACTCATTCAATCCGTCCTATGATTGAATTTTTTTTAAATTTATTTTTTCCATTAGGGAAATTTGTTTTATTTTTTTTAATACGACAGTTTTTATTCATACTCGTGTGTGTTTCTTTTTTTGTATGTGTATGGAGGTTTGTGTGTGCGCGGCTGTGTGTGTGGGGGGGGGGGGTTACAGAAAAAAGGGCTGTCCCTTTCCATGTAAATAAGGAGAACATTAGATAAGTGAAAATGAGATTAGGATAAGCCGAGACTCGAACCTTGTAAGCAAGGTTAAGAAATAGAATGTTAGAAATCGGAATGTTAAAAATGTCTATTGTTAAATTCTATTATAAATAGTTAGATATTGTTTATATTGTAAAAAGTATTGATTGTTCATTCTTTTATACAACTGAATATTAAAAATGTCAGCTAAAAAGAATGAACAATACAAATTAAAAATACATTGTTAAAAATAGGTTAGGTTGAAAAGTAGATTACGAGAGGATTCTTTGTTGCAGAAGTGTGTTTTGAAAAAAACTCGTGCGTGGCCACGTGAATTGGTCACGTTTGGAAAACACACTGAGTTAGTCAGATCAGGGGAGTTGAGGCAGAACAGTCAGCAGAGTTGGTCGGATAGATTTGATCGATAAAGAGTAGACATAGAGGCGAAGGAGTGGAAGGTTAACTATGTAGATCCCGGATTTGAATTCCTGACGTCATCATCATTCGACCGGTCCAATGAATAAAGAATCATCATTGATATTTTGTAACTGTTTGTCTTCGTGTCGTCATTTCATTAACTGTTTTGTCATCTTTCAACACCCAGAAGGTAATGCGTTAATCATCTTATTATGAACATTGAGTAACTCTCCCAAGAATATGTATCTTTCCTCCTCCTCCTCCTCCTCCTCCTCTCTATATGTGTTATAAGAACTATAAGAACTGTGCATCTATCACTCTCTCTCCTCGCTTATATATGTTAAGAAGAAACGTCACAGAACTGTATAAATGTCTCCCTCTCACTCATCACTATCGTTATATCCGTTATATGTATTGGCCCAATATGAACTCAGTGTCTCATCCTTAAAAATTAACCTCTGCTACACAACATGAGTTTGTGTGTGCGCGCGTAGCTGTGTATTTGTTTGTTTGTGTGTGGGGAATTTGTGTGTGTATGTGTGTGTGTGTGTATTATAACACTAATGAAAAAGGAAAGAACTCACAGAATCGCATAAAAACATATCATTATTAACATCATTTATTATCAAAAAACTCAGTGATTTATGAAATAAATAATTCTTTAAATTTCTTTAGAGAACAGTTCCATGTTTCGGTTACGAACATAAATAACGGTTACTGTTTTTCGATACTACTAAAAGCATTTATATAAACTGCAACTTCTTACATTAGGGATTTTTTTTGGTTTATTTATACGACAGTTTTTTCATACCCGTGTGTGTGTTTGTCTTTGTTCGTGTGGTTCTGTGTTGCGCACGCGAGTATATCTGCGGCTGTGCGTGGGTTTTGTGTCTGTGTGTGTGTGTATGTGTGTGTGTGGTCGTACGAGTGTGTGCGAATAAGCCAAACTATTAAATACATTGCTCCTGTTACGAATTATAACACCGGGAAGAAAGAAAGTACTGATAGGATCGCATAAATACGAACCATACTTAGCATAATTTATTATAAAATTATTAATTCTTTAGATTTCCTTAGAGAACGGTTCCATGTTTCCGTTACAAACATAAGCAACGGTTACAGTTTTTCGAAATTGCTAAACACATTTATATAAACTGCAACAAACAAATGATCCAGGTAGGTAGAAGAGTAACAGATCTAACCTTTGACACTTGCCAAAACGATTATTTTCTGCTTTCAATTACTTTTGAGTGCGCTCAGTTTTGTATCTTTTTTTAATTAAGGGAATTTTCGTTTTTATTTCAACAGTGTTCTTTTTTCATTATTATTGTGTGTGTGTGTGTGTGTGTGTGTGTCTGTGTGTGTGTGTGTTAATACGACAGTGTTCTTTTTATATAGCCGTGAGTGTGTGTGTGTGTGTGTGTTTGCGTGTGTGTGAGCATGTGTGTGTGGGGGGTGAATGGGTGAGTGTAGGTTTGTGTATATGGGTTTGTGTATGCGCGCACGAGTGTGTGCGAGGCTGTGTGTGCGCGCGGATGAGTGTGCGCGTGTGTGTGTGTGTGCGCGCGCTCGCGCGTCTATGTGAGTGTAATTATTTTTCCCTCAAGTTTATACAACTTGAGAATTTATTTTGGAGGTTTTGCCAAAATGAAACTCGAGTATAATTAAAATAGTTACATATTGCCAAAAAACAACAATAATAATAATAATAATAATAATAATAATAATAATAATAATAAGAAGAAGAAGAAGAAGAAGAAGAAGAAGAAGAATTAATTAATTAATGGTAGAGGATAGACATAGATACAAGGTTCCTTTTAGGCGTGGGGAAAAATAGAGTACTCCTACAGGATGCACACTAGATTCGGAAAAAGCTTCATTCTAATTTTGCGGTGACAAGTACTTTCAGAGACCCCTGGCTGCCAGGTTAAGCACCCATGCACGATAAGCACTTCTATTCTCTACAACTGACACTGCAAACCCCCAATTTTTTTACGCATTTGCGGGTGGGGATGTTGACAACGAATATAACAGTAAAATTTAGGAGAATTATTTCTCCTGTCCTTTCCAAAGAAAAGGTGGTGTATAATCCCACAACCGTAATTAATATGAGGTGTTGGGGGGTGTCGATTCCAAATCCGTAATTACCTTGGGGAGTTTGGAATGTCTATTCCGAAAGCCGTTTTTAACATGGGCAGTTTGGGGTGTCTATTCCAAACGCCGTTCTTAACATGACAATACTCACAGAAATAAAAAGTCGTTTTTTTTACGTTAATATAAGACGACGTCAAACTGGAGATTAATTTAATATTTTTTGTGGAAGAGTTGAAAAGAAGAGGAACACTTGAACAACAAACGGAAACAGCTAGGACTGCTACGATTGATATCGGTCACTCAATGAATCTAAAACTTTTGTTTTTATTTTCTATTATTATTCCAATCGAATATTCTTCGTAATTTTATTAATTAACACTGATTGACGCATTCCCTTTCCTTTGATTCAAACAGTGCCTACAGTGAAAGCTATATTATATCCGCAATTATTCAGGGACGGCAGTGGCCACCACCACCACCAACAACAACAGCAACAACCATAGTTAATTTTTTGCGAGGGGGGGGGGCAGGAATCTACCATACAACGCCCGTTACCGGGTTCTGCTAGTTAATAATAAAATGAAGGTTCTCGACTGAGCGTCAATCTAATTACCTCCCATCTAGAAAAACGTTCGCAACAAACGCTTGTATAGCTACAAACACTTTTTGATTACTCTCATTCTGAACATAAGTTAAACGGAATTTCCAGGACTGGTTTTGTGGTCTTCATAAGCTGTGACTTTATAAGGAATAAAAAAAAATAATAGAACTAATATAAATTATCAGATCTAACCATTATAAGATAAGTATAAGTATAAGATAAAACTATGGATATCATTAAACAGAAATTTGGGGAGTTAAGCACTTGAATAATATTTTTGGCAATCAGCTGAGTCAGAACCTGAAAAAAAAACACACAACTGAAACTTTCTGTCCTTTACATATCAATATAGAAAGTCGAAAATATAGAACAATAATATTTAATAAACCAAACTTGTGCGTGATCTCAACTTTCAACCTCTGAAGATTATCATGGAGAGTCAACCATTCATAGATTTGGCATCTCGTCTGACATGTCAGCATAAATCACCTTTACACACGAATCGGCCCGCATGTGTCCTTTGGGAAGCCGGCGTCAATGCTAAGAGAAAAATGAGCGCAAAAGTCTAAAGCGCGTCGCTTCAATTGCGTGGTCGTTCCTGAGAGACCGGCGGAAGTTATAATTCTATCCGAACAATTGTCTGACGGCGAAAGTTTTGGCCATCGCGCATATACGACGTGATTGAATCCCGCTTGGCGCATCGCCGTCAATAACAAAATGTCTCTTTAAAATTCAGTAAATGAGACTGCGAGGAATTGAACATATAAGCGATTAGTTCAAGTAATTATATATGAATACACACAGCAATATAAATAGATATGTGTGTATACATAATATAAATGTACAAAGACGTGGATGAAATATCAGGCACGTGCATAAACAAACGTATTTATGCGTATACAAAACATAGAGTATGTGAATGTATATTCCCTCATGCACCGCGCGTGCGCGCGCTTGCACGCGCGTGCGCGGTGCATGAGGAAATATAACACACACATACAAACATATATATATATATATATATATATATATATATATATATATATATATATATATATATCGCAATAAGGAAGGGAAGACTTTTATGATTCATGATTTAAAGTAAATTTGTATATATATATATAAATATATATTGTGTATATTGTGTATATTGAGGCAGCATTTTCTCATTTCGACAAATATTATTGAATAGCATGGAATTACCTTGTTTTACAATTATCCTTTTTATCTTCTCCAATCTCCGAATAGTCCTTTTTGTGTTTTTTTCGAAATTGTATATGTTGGGTCCATAATCGCGAGCGCTTTCGACAGAAGTACTTCTATCATCCTCAGGCATATTGTAGAAATAGATGTAGGGATTGCTTTTTAATTTATTTATATATATATTTTTTCCTAGTCACGTGGTAATGTGTTACAAATTAAGTGGGCGGACTCGCTCGCGATTATGGATCCAACATATACAATTTCGAAAAAAACACAAAAAGGACTATTCGGAGATTGGAGAAAATGAAAAGGAAAATTGTAAAACAGAATAATTCCGTGCTATTCAATAATATTTGTTTAAATAAATATATATATATGAATATATATATATTCCTTTAATCTTCTCTCTCTATAGATATGCCATCGTTCAGTCTCGTCAGACAAAGGACCGCATCTAGAGGAGGCTACGCACATAATTGTAAGGCAAAGGTTGTGCAATCCTCAACTAAACCACTCCTTAATTGCCAATGTTTTAGTCCAGTGAAAAAAGTCCCGGAGGACTGAAAACAATGACAAGAAAGGCGGAGAGCACAAACGGCACCTGGATGTCCCAAATGGTCACCCATTTGGTACTGACTAGGTTCAACATAGCTTAACTTCGATAATCCAGCAGGATCCGGTGTGTTAAAGTGATTATACAGTATATACATATATATATATATATATATATATATATATATATATATATATATATATATATATATATACATCTACATATTTGTATATATTCACATACAGAAATAGCAACTATATACACATACACGCACATGTATATATTCGCAAATCAATCATTATATGTATGGACGTATAATCTATATACAAGCAACATTATAATATTTACTAACATATATAGCAATCATATATATATATATATATATATATGTGTGTGTGTGTGTGTGTATTAGTAAAATGGAACGCTTTTTCACTTGACACTTATCCACAACTTAGTTTGCTTCTAATTTACAATGCAAATACTTTGTCCCTGATTAATAATTCTTATTTTTCTAGTGGAGATTCACTTTCAAATACGTTGCCCCACTGAGATAGTAGCAAATGTTTTCAACATACTGTAATTCACTCATCTTCCGTAACCCGTATTAATAGGTTAACATTTCCTCATGCATCCGGGTTATTACGTGAATTTCTTCATATATTTATTTACTACATATTCATTTAACAACACCTCTTATTCTTAATGGTTTAATGGAATAATAGTATGAACTGGTCTAGTAGTTTACAATATATATATTAAGATTGTAGACACTACGTGTTAGATAATCGAAAGGAGAGGATGACTTTCAAAAATATCGACGAAAAATCGACCCCCCCCCTGTAGAAATGTGCCCAATTGAAGGTGAAACTATTAATGTTTTTGCTAATTCTTCGATATTTGACGTCTGTAAGGTCGAACTTCAAAACGATACTGATCTTAATAAAATCTGTCGCCTCTGTCGAAAGTTTTAGGCAGACATGAATACATACATACATACATACATTTATATATTGGTAACTAAACATTTTCGACTTAAACCGATTAAAAAGCTTGCCCTATCTCTGAATACCCTTTATGTCAAATTTCAAATGTTTAGACCAGAAATTGTCTGAGTATTTGGTAGAGACCGCAGTGGTCAAGTTTTTTAACTTCGACTCCTATTAAGACCCCTTAACATTTATTGTTTTGGGCTCAAATCAAATTATTAATTTAGATTCCTGTCCAAGGAACTTATATCTAAAATTTCAAGTGTTTAGACCCAAAATTGTCGGAGAAGTTTGGTACAGTTCTTAAAGGTCAAATCGAGTTTGGTACAGTTCTTAAAGGTCAAATATATATATATAAAAGTGAACGTGTCTGTATGTGTGTCTGTGTGTCTATGTACATATATATATATATATATATATATATATATATATATATATATATATATATTTCAGCACGGTACGTAATCATTATAATCATCATATCGTATGAATCCGAAGATTCTATTGTTTGCATTGTTTTTTATATTTTTCTGATAGAATTCTCTCTGGGATGGCTTCATGTACATACTAAAAAGACCAGATGAAGGTTACCAACATCCTAAATGAAAGTGACTTTTGTGGAACGAGCTGAATTTTAACTTTGAACTGCCAGACCGTCAATTTGTGCCGTTAACCACTTGGCCATTTCACCACTCCCGTTATATGATAATTAAGGGTATGATATTTTTTTTATTTGAAACAGAACAGAAAATAATTTATTTTAACCGCTAACTAGCCGTAAAGTAGGCAATAGTGTTTTGCTATAGGGTAGATATGATTCAATAGAGAGAAAATTAACTGAAAGATATGGAAAGAAAGGCAAGAAAAACGTTTATTATGTACACGTGGGGTGTATATTTAGTTTTATAAAATACGGCGTGTATATTTTACGGGTGTGTATACAGGCATGGGTGTGTGTGTCACACGCACAGTCTATAAGATCTTATGACACGTTCCTCTTCGACTTTCTTCGGTCGGTGCCCCTTATGATGGTTGTCTTCAATCTGAAAATCACGATTTATATATTGTATTTTATTCAGGATTTGCCTCATTTCTGGAAGGGCCTCTTCATTTCTGGAAGGGCCTCTTCATTTCTGGAAGGGCCTCTTCATTTCTGAATCGATTCAGTTCTCGTTTTTCTTTTCCGTTTCCTCGTCTTTAATGCAAGACTCTCTCAATCTGACTGACTCTGATTTTAATTCGACTATTATTACGATTGCCCAAAACTTACGTGTGTCTTTTTGGCATATCGATGTGTGGTGCGGGGTGGCAAATCCTGTCAACACAACTTGCATTTAACATTCCACGTGATCCATTCTAACACGACGGTGTAATGCGTCCGTTAATTGAAGTTAACGAGTTTGTAGCTTGCCGTGACCTTTCGGCCTTTCCGCACTTAACTTCAACACAAGCAAGTTGGTCAAAGCTAGTACCGCGTTAACCGCGTTATTGACACATAACACATTGATAAGAAAGAGGGCTCTTCACTCAAAAAGAGAGTTCTATAGGTTATATGTGAAAAAAAGGATGAGCAATAATAAGTGTAGAACTATGTATAAACGAGAAGAAAATAGTCTAAGAGTTTACATCTCTAACTGTAAGGAAAGCTTATATAAGTTGTGCCGAAATTGTGAAGAATTGCAAAGGAGCAAATTAATAAGATGCAAAGACTGTTAGACAATACCAAAGCAATGTAAGACAAGTGGATTGAAATAAAAATTCATAGCCAGTTTAGTAAAGATCTGTTAGAGGCAGAGGGAAAAAGTTTGTGATTGTTGTCAAAATGTGACTTGAAGCTTTATTTATGCTGCGCAAGAGCAAACGCCCAGGAAGAATTATGTGAAGTTTCACATTAATAAAACGGCTGAAAGTTACCTGTGTTGACTGTGTGGATATAAAGGCGAAAATGTAAACCATCTTGTCGGTAGTTGCGAAAAGTTAGCTCAAAAGAAATACAAGAGAGTACATGCCAGTATTGGGAGGAATGTCCATTGGGATATAGGCAAGAAAATTGGTTTGGCATGTAGTGAAAAATGCTACGAGCATGTTTCAGAAGAGATGGTGGAGATACATAATATGAAATGGTTTGCAGATATGAATGCCTTATGTGATAATGTGATTGAAACAAAGAGACCGGAATTGGTCTTGTTGAAAGAAAGACAATACTCATTTATATAGCAATGCTAGTTGATTTGAATGTGGAGAAAAAAGGTCGAAAAGTACCAAAAATTGAAAAGGGAGATAAAAAAATATTATGGAAGTTGAAAAAAATTGGAGTTTTAAGTATTGTGATGAAAGCCCTAGTGAGTGTGATAAAAAAAAATTGAAAAGTCAATTGAGAAAATTGGGATCCATTGAAATATCGGAGTACTACTTTGTTGGGAACAGCCAGAATGTTGTGTTAAGTACTCGCAGACAGAACGGAAGATGCTCATAGTTTATTATCACTCGTCAGGTGTAAAATCAGCAATACTTACAACCAGACACAAAATATAAATAATGATAACTAATGCAACTTGTGAAATGTCACAGCAGACTCTTACATATGAAATAAATTGATGTTTGCATTCTTTGAATATTCAGTGTAAATAAAGACGCCTTTATATTATGGTAGCTCTTTTGTTTAAATTGCAATATATTTATCGAAGCCAGCAGGGACGCCCAGTGTAGCTCGACTGTAAAGTGCGTTTAAATATGATATTTTAATTAAGGCAGATCTCGTATTTTTTTATTATAGAGTCAATTTTCTCTCAGCGTGACTTTTTAAAAACTTATAAAATAAAATTGCCAACTTGAAAACGTAAACAAACAGCCATGTTTTTTTTTTATATTTTGGGGGGGGGGAGAAATGGTTTTAGATGATGTTTAATTGATGAAGAGTGTTTATTAAGGGAGTTAATTTGTTTCTCATTAAATAATACGTTAAATAAGGAATAACGAATATTCAACACTTCAAATATTTTATCATCGACATCCGTGAAATCGCCTATTTTTAAAAACAGTCGATTGATTGCATGGTGTAGTCGGGAACCTATCACGGTGAATCATGAGAAATCTTGACTTGGTTCACAATGTATTTTAGTCTGCATTGCACTGTAAGGAATCTGCTGTGGATTTTATAAAATGAGTTCATATAATGGCTTAATTTCGACGTTAAAATGAAAAAGCCGAGTCTCATGGACAATTATGTTCTACAGAGGAACAATCTTTTCGAACTTGCTCCGGTCTTATCAAAGAACCTATTTTTGATTTTATACCTCGAGTTTTTTTCCTTAAACGCACTTTTCATATCCTATGAAATTTCCAAAAATCAGTCCAGTTGTTTCCAAGTTGTCAGGAAACGAAGACACGCGCACAGAGTTCATTATATATATCTCGCTAGATACAGCCACTCTGATGAGTCGTAGACGACGAAACACGTGTCAGTGGATAATTACATTTTAAAAATAATATATATACCGCTCCCCATGTGGGGGTACCAAATTGGTTAAAAAGGGAATATTATTCCCAACTCGCATTTAGATAAAAATGCACTTTCGTAAATAATTGAATTCATTCAAAACATATCGCTAAAACCAAAAAAAAAAAAAAAAAAAAAAACTAAAACAAAACAACATCTAAGTAAATCGCGATATAGGTGAGATGGTCCAGGGGTAAGGGTTTAGGCTCATTACCGTTGGGTCTCGATTTCGAATCTCGCTATATACAGCCACTCTGATGAGTCGTAGACGATGAAACACGTGTCAGTGGAAAATTACATTTTAAAAATGACACTGCATATATATACATATATACGTATATATGTATGAATATATATATTTTTTTACTTAATGTATATTTATCACGTGTGTTAAACCCACAAGCATATAATCAAATCTGAATAAATAATAATCGTCCATATCGTCATTAATTTCTGTTTTACCAAACGACATCCATTCGCGTCTTTGTAAAATAGTCATCAAACTGACGATAATAAATGTCGACAACGAGACTTTGTAGTTTTTTTTTTATTTTGAGAAAATCTTGATTTTGGTACACTCGCCATAATTCTTCTCAGCCGCCATAATTTTTTTCTCTCATTATGTTCGGTCATCAAGTTCGCAGTGTGATGTGAAAGGAGGCTTTAAAATATTTTTTAGATCAAAGTAACGGGTTTTTACCGTGTCACTGATATAACCGTTGCAAGGAAAATGATTTTGGATTAACTTCTGATTTCGAAATGATTGAGAACGAATCAAGCACCGAAGTTTTTAGATGAATCTATCAAATCTGCGTTATGTGTGTTAAACTTGACTTTAAAAAAATACGAAGGAACAATTTCAAAGTTTTAAAGGGTAACATAAATCTTATTTGTTATACAGGCGTTGCATCCCAACGAAAATGCTATTTCAAGCTTGAAAATGATAAACTAATAAAGGAGCTATGCATGTAGAGGATTCTTATTAGTTAGGTTTAGAGATACCGAGTCTGTATAATCGAGGGGGTTATTTTGAACTTAAAAATAAATTGTTGCAAATTAAAACTGCTGGTCTTCATCTGAAGTCCCTATCTCAGCCAATATGATGGAAAAGTCCTAAACTACGTAATGAGGGCAGTGCATCACATATAATCTCTCTTGTTTCGTTTCGAAAATATATTTTTGTTGGAATATAAAACCAATTATTATTCTCACAACATTTTGACCAATTTCTTATCCAACCTTATTCACGGATTGGCTTATCTCATTGTGATGGACAGAGCCAGCAGCCTTTTCCACGAGATAAGCGATAAAAATGCACTGTCTCGTGCATAAAAGTCTAGAAATGGAAATGTATATAATGGCAAAAAGAACTGAAAAAAGGGAAGGGTGTTTACATATAAAGTAGAACGAACTAGATGGAGAAAGAAGCAACAAAAACGATAAATTGGTGTTAGAAGATTCTACTGGATTTGTGCGTGTGTTTCTTCATGTCAAACTATCTTGGCAAATAAAATCGATAGGAAGCTAATACCGGAGCTTTATGGCGTTTACCTTATGCAATCAATTAATGGATAAACTGCAAAAGATGAGCTCAAGCGTCTGCTGTGTTCGCTGAGCATAATTAAAGTCATAATCTCAATGCGGAAGGCAGGGGATGCTTTTTTGCGTCTACCAACAATTGGGTTAAGAAAAACTGGATTATGCTACTATGAAAGGTTTATTTCTTATTTTTAAGTTCTTTTGTATATTCCCAGTCCTGTGAATTAAATGTTTTATTTTACGTATGTGTATAAGTATCAGGTGTAGTGATGTTAGGTTTGTGGGCTTTTACATTACCGTATAGATATCCGGGTTTCCAGTCAGCAATTATTTTTGGTGTTTTTTTTTTTACAGCAATGTTTTTTTGTTTTCTTTTTACACAGTGATCACCACTTATCAAGGCCCGGAAGCCACTCAGTGATAAGGGTTATTGCAAGTGCATTACGTTAGTGTGGAGATTTGATGAAGAGTTTACTTAAGGGAGCGGTTCATTAGGAATTTGTTGACTTTGGACTTGAACACATCAAAGTTGAAGTCCGGTGGGAAGCAGGCAGACGGAACAGAGTTCCACAGGCGTGCAGTTCTAAGAAAGAAGCTTTGTTCATGGAATCCGCGTTTTGATTTAGGCACAGATATAGAGTGGGGGAAATTTTTCACAGTTGATTCAGCTAGACGGGTGTTTTTCGTGAAAGATTGGCGAGAGGCGACCAGAGATTGGAGTTCAGACGAGCACCTGCCATGGAAATAACGATATAAAAAGGATATGCTCGCAACGTCTCTTCTGTGGGAGAGAGGTTGCAGGGTAGAGAAAAGGGCATCCTCCACTAAGCCACGAAGTCTATTTTGTACTCTGTCAAGGCAGGATAGACTGTTTTTAGCAGCTCCTGCCCAGATATGGCAACAGTATTCCATCCTTGGACGTACTTGGCTTTTATATAGATAGAGAATTGCATCAGTAGTGATATATCTTCTGGGGCGGTAGAAGGATGCCACCATCTTTCCAGCGACCTTGGCAACAGACTTGATGTACGTGTTCCATTTCAGACCAGGAGTAAAGGTCAAACACAGAAGCTTGTCAAAATACGGGGCCTCATCCAGACGAGAGCCATCCATCACAATTGATACCAGATGGGGATCAGAGCGTTGATGATGTAAGGATAGGAGTTTGGTTTTAGATGCATTAAAGGTAACCAGCCACATTTTCCCCCACTGAACCACGCTCTCGAGATCAGAGGAGAGAGAATCAGAGAGAACTTTGTCATTTACAGCCTTTGATGTGTTGCCGTAGATGGTCGTGTCATCAGCATAGATGTCAACGAATGATTTAAGTATGTGTTTAGGGAGGTCATTGATGTAGATCAGGAAGAGAGTTGGGCCCAGGATTTACCCCTGAGGGACTCCAGCATTTATATTGCAGGCCTCCGATTTTTGTCCATCTACCAGTACTCTGATGAGCCTATCGGAGAGAAATGATTTCATGATTGAGAAAACATTTCCAGTTGGTTGCTGTAATATGTTTGTTGACATGAGATTTTAGTTTATTAATAGTTATTTTTATCTTTTTAGATTTTTTATGATCATAAAAATAGTTTGTAACGTTAGGAATGTTTGATCTATTAAGCACTGCACATAAGTTGTGTTTATCACCGTTTCTAACTATTAATTTTGTGTGCTTTCGTAGTTTATTCGCAGCGTTTTTTTTTTTTAGATTATTGTGAACTGTTTTTCATGGCCTCTGACTTTAGTAAGTCTTTCACACCTGAGTGTGTGATCATTTTTTGTTCATTCTATAAGGTATAATATATATATATGTGTGTGTGTGTGTGTGTGTGTCTGTGTGTGTGTGAGTGTATGAATAAGTATTCTGACACAATGATATGTGTGTGTGTTTTAGAAGAGTGCGAGTTCACACTCCTGGAGAGATACGTAGAATCAAGAAAGTTGCTATTGGCCCTTTCTACAATACGGGTTGACGTTTTACTGACAAAAGCGTGTCATTAATCAGGTTGACCTGGATGAATTTGTATCGGTTATAAATTGGCGAAAGTCCAGAAATGTTGAATTGATAAAATTCGTCACTTTAGATTTGTTAATTAATCTTTTCTTTTATATTTATCTCTTTATATTTCTCGCGTTCGTCACACCGAACGAGATTTAACAGTTGTTTCGAGGTGGTTGGGCCCGATCCTACAAGCCAGCTCAAGTTTTAATTACTTGTTTCTTCAGAAATTACAATGTAAAATTCAATTATATATTTTGATATTAAAATATTGTCTGTCCGTTCATTATTACAGGCAATCACATTTCAACTGATAGTGCTATCCCAGATGATGATTCTCACATCTGATGCAATGCCGTCAACTCAACCAGATATAAATTATGAATTAAAAAAGAACGTAATGCAGAATAGCTGCATTAAATTATCATAAATTTCGGAAAAAACATGATTGATATTCTGTATGTGTTTCGTGATGAAATATGTTATACTTATTTATTTGATTGTAGAAGATACCATGACCTATGACTAGTAATAATTCGCAGTTGTTGAACCTAAACCAAATGTTCCACTTAATAGACTCACATCTTCACTTTCACGCCAGAAGATTAGCTTGCCAGTTTCAATAAAAAATACCGTATGACGATGTCACAAAGTTTATGTTTTTAATTTATATATTAGGGAAGAGTGGAAACTTACCTGGTTCTAAAATACGCTTAAATATGTTTAAATTCGTGCAGATTTTGTGTATATTACTAGACAGGCAATATCCATTGAATATCATATTGTAGCTAATATATAGTACGAATTTCGAAAGTTAATATAATAAGTCTCAGCAGCTAGAATTGAAACGAAAAAAATTGAAACGAAAAAAGCCGCGTTTTTTTACTATTAGATTTAATATCAAACGACTTTTTTTTTTAATTTATTGCATTTTCACCCCAAACAAGGCACATTGCCACTTTGTTGTAAGGGGCTACTATCCGGGACATAGGTATCAGAGGTACTGTGTAGGGAGTTGGGTAGCAAGCTGTCGGTTAACGTTGCACTTGAACTTCTGCATGTCAGTAGAGTTGGGGAAGCAGGGACCCGGCAGGGAATTGCAAAGTCTAGGGAAGTCCTGGGGAAGAAACTACTGGAGTTGAAGGCTCTCTTACATCTAGGGATCTCTACCGTGAAGGGGTGGGATTTAGCTGCTTGTCGGGTTTTTCGGGGGTATTTACGTCGAGGGGGCACAAGTGCTTGCAGTTCGTCAGAGTATTAACCGTTAAAGTACCTGTAGAAAAGGCAGAGGGATGCAACATTTCGTCGATGGGACAGGAACTGAATTTAGCTGACAGTTCAGGACCTATCAGTTTGGCGATTCTCTTTTGAACCTTGTCTAGGAGCGAGAGACTAGTGGCAGATGCACCAGCCCAAATATGACAACAATACTCCATACATGGGCGAATAGTGGCCTTATAGAGGTATAGGATACTTTCGGGCGTTAGTCTCTGTCTAGCACGGTAGAGAGAACCTACCTTCTTCGCAGCGGTCCTGGCAATACTCTCAATGTAATTGTTCCAACTCATGTTTCCTGAGAGCGTTAGGCCGAGGAGTTTAAAGAATGTACTTTCAGATAAAGAGTCATTTGCCATTGCTATTTGGTGGTAGGGAAGGTTTCTTGTAATTATTGAAGGAAACGAGTTTAGTCTTGGCAGCATTGAATGTGACCGTCCATTAATGTCCCCATTCCACTAAAGATCGGAGGTCATCCTCTAGTGCTTCTGCCATTTCTTTCATTTGCTTTCCTGTCATGTCTGTTATAGAGTGTGATGTCGTCAGCATATATACTCATCTTACAGTTAATTTTGTCAGGGAGGTCATTTATGAATATTAAGAATAACAGAGGTCCTAGGATAAACCCCTGAGGCACTCCCGCATTTATATCGTATTGTTTAGATGTACGACCGTCGAGGACAACCTGGATTTTTCTCTTATCTAAAAAGGATTTAATTATGTCATGTATTCTTCCAGTGATACCATATGATCTGATTTTCATGAGAAAACTTTCATGCCATACCCTGTCAAAAGCCTTAGATATATCTAGAGTTACCGCTTTATGCTCCTCCGCTTTGTCCAGTGACTGGTATATACGTTATGAGATTACAGTTAGGATGTCTGCTGTTGAACGGGCTTGCCTAAATCCATATTGTTGGTAAGTCAGAAGTTAAGCATCTGTAAGGTGATGGACTAGAGCTTGGTTAATTATTGTCTCGAATATTTTGGCAAAAAGTGGGAGGAGTATAATGGGTCAGTTCTTTCACCGGAATTCTTGAAATCTGGTACTACAGAAGCAGTTTTCCAGCAGGCAGGAAAGCAAGATTCATTAAGGCATTTGTTGTAAAGTTTGGAGAGAACTGGAACTACTTCGGCGGCGCACTTTTTTAATAGCACAGCCGAGATGAGATCAGGTCAACATGCTTTTGCAGTGTCAAGATTTCTTATGATAGCATGCACCTGAGAAGGGGTGATTTTCAGATCGTCTAGTGTGGCGTCTGTCCGCAAAGGAAAGTCAGAGAGGAGGTGGTTTGCAGGATCCAGTATGGAGTTTGAGGCAAACCGACTGGCAAGCATGTTAGCCTTCTCAGTTGCAGAGCAAACAACCTCATGATTGTTGGATAGTGGGGGAATTGTTGATTGCCCATTATTTACTACCCTGTTGAAGATTTTCCAGAAGTCGCGGGTTCCTAATTTCTGTGCTTCGGTGCGTTTTTTGGTGGTTTCAGTAAATTCTCTCTTAGTTGTCGCTATTTCTTTCTTACAGTTACTTCTGGCTTCTATATACTTCTGCCTGTTTGAACTGGACTTATGTCGGTTAAATCTGCAGTACGCATGCTGCCTTTGCGCGATGGCAGCTGCACAAGTAGAAGTAAACCATTGAGGAGAGTGGGGCTTGCTATAAAATTTCCGTGCTTCAATTGCTGTTTTGAACCATTCAGTGGTCTTATTTGCGCACTGTTCTGCAGGAAGTGAAAAGATATTTTGCCATGAAACGTCCCTGATGATATCCCTGATGGTTTCCCCGTCAGCTTTTTTATAATATCTCGTTGTTTTCGCAGTGGCTCTTCAGTTTTGGCTCTAAAGTTTAGGGCTATTTCAACAATTAGGGCTGTGGGCATTACTTACACAGTCATCAGGAACTGTGGTCAGAAACAGAAATAAAATGAATTTGGGCATGCGCAGAAAGTAAAACTACATCGACAGCCATACTAACAATTCACTTGTTATAAACCATCTTTAGTGTACGATTATTATTTTCTGATAATTTCAATGTTTTGCCCGATGGTTTAAGAGTTTATTGGTTAACAAATAATACAAAGACGCACATACAAACATACACTCATGCATCTACTCTTTTATTTATATAGTTTTTTGTTGTATTTTTTACAAAACTTGGAAATCTATATAAATTCGAATCTATATTTTCACTGCAGCGATATTTTAACTTTGGCATATAATTCCGAATATTCCTTTAAAAGTTAAAAAAGAATTATCCGCCATGTCTGCTTTCTCCTGGGGACACCGTAATATGATATCTCCATCAGCAAGGAGAAATGACGCGTAAAGATTATATTAGAAGAGCAACAAAATGTTAGAGATAGGAAAACGAAATTAAGGAAAATATTCGCGGCAAAGAATTATCGTGTTTTCAGTTGGGAGTGATGATTTCTTCATCTCTTTAGTTATAAAGTGATGTCTGTCCTCATATATACTAGCGGAGTTACTCACTCTGAAACAGATTCGTAAATCATATTGCTATACAAATTTCAAAATGTAAAAAAAGAGAGGTTATGCACATAGTAAAGCTTATATTAGCAAAAAGGATTAAATTATTTACAGTAGATAACATATAAGTATGTATATATGTGGGGTGTGCGTGGTTATGTTGGTCGTTTTTGTTTTATGGCATATCAACAAATTTCATCTTATTTAATGCCAACTCCAGTGATTTTGAAGAACAATTTTTTAATAGAATATATATATATTTTTTTCAAATCGGTTTCTATTTTACCCAGAGTTGGGACCCTAACAAGTACTACCACTCCGGGTCAGAGTGGACCTGGGGGCAATGGCAATTAAACGGTGGCTCCACACTTCCCAAATGCCAGTATAAAAGCATTTACAGACATATCCACCGTTCGGGAAACATGTAACCAAAATTGACTGCGAAAATGCTCTTATACATTCTGAACAAATTTTAAATATATTTTAAAGATTTTACATTTTGAATAATTTCTGAAGAGGACGCTACCCAGCACGTCTGAAACGCGTAAAAAACTATTTCAATGATTTCAAAACATTATTACAATGATCTAAATATGATACCTTTTATATGAAAATCAAAACACGGAATAATAAAATAATGTTAAAAAATCCATAGCAATTGTTGGTGACCTTTCTTATTTAAATATATATTTTCTCTCGTTGGAATCTCTCAACCAATTATATATATATATATATATATATATATATATATATATATATATATATATATATATATATATATTTATATATATTTATATATATATATATATATATAAATATATATATATTCTATAATATAAAGCTGAATGTCTCTGTGTGTGTGTCGTCTAATGATAGAATATGTATGGAGACACAGGAATGGGTAATTTTGATCAGAACGGTGGTTCATTTAAATTGTGGGGTCTGCGTTCGCGCCTGGTCCACAAAGTATGGAAATAAAAAAAATTAAAAATCAAACAAAAACGTTTATCAGTGTTTTTGATATAGATGTACATAAGAATATTTTGATAAGTATGTTTTAACTTAAATAGGGATGGTATAATAAAATTGCGGCGTTTTCGTTCACGCCTGGCCTCCATAGAATAGAAATAGGCACAAACTTTAATAAAGACTTTTCATATCTATCTGCGTAAGTATACTTTGAAAATTATTGGGTGTTCGTTCGCGCCTGACCTCGATAGAATGGAAATATGTGACAAAGTTTAACAAGGTTTTCTGATATTAACCACAGAATATTGTGATAAATGTTTCAGTGTGAACAGGTATGGTATAATAAATTATATGGTTTATCTATTTTATTTTTACTTTCCTCATATTTTGCTTGGGTTTTGATACATCCAAATTCAAAGCTATCTCTTTACACCCCTTCCTTTTCTATCATACTTTCATAAATCAGAGTCCATTTTCTGTAGGCTGTTTTTGAACCCTGTCAACGACGGGTACTTTTGCTAGTATATATATATATATATATATATATATATATATATATATATGTGTGTGTGTGTGTGTGTGTGTGTGTGTGTGTGTGTGTGTGGAGGAGTGTGTGGGAGGGATATGTGATTTTTTTTTCAATTATATCTTACCTTTTATTAATACCAATCTTTTTATTTATGAAGCTCAATATAATTACAGAGCATATAACAAAGTGGTTTTACTTCCGCTGCCAGGATAAACTCATTGATTTATATAATGATTAAATGAATGATTTTTTTTGCTGCGAAATATGTGCTGTCAAGACTTAAATTTTGAATATAGATATTTGTTATTTATTTGCTGTATGCTCTGTAATTACATTGGGCTTTATACATTAAAGGTAAAATATAATTATAAAAACATATTTTTACATAAAAAATTATATAGGAAATTATAAATACATATATGCCAATTAAGCTACACAGAATATTCCGCGTTTCATTCTCGTGAGAATTCGTTAGGCCTGTGCTTGAATAGCTAGGCATAAACCCGACGAATTCTCACGAGAATGAAACGCGGAATATACTGTGTAGCTTAATTGCCACATATATTTTCATAACTTACTACCTATGTATTGAGCACTGTGTAAGTAAATACTGAAAATTGACGCATAAATTATCTTTTCCTATATTAATTTATGTGATTTAATGAAGTGTATATGTACATATATATTTACATATATATATATATATATATATATATATATATATATATATATATAGTAAGCTGAAAAGATATATATGGCGATTAAGCTATACAGAATTCTCCGCGTTTCATCCACATATAAGCCTGACAAATCCTAGCGTGGGTGTAACGGGTAATATTCTATGTAGCTTAATCGTCATATATATTTTATAACTCACTACCTACCTCTACCTATGTATTGAGCATTGTTGAAGTAAATACTTAAAGTTTACACATAAAATGTTACTTTCGTATATTCATTTATATGATTAAATGAATTAATCATATATATATATATATATATATATATATATATATACCTATATATATATATATATTTAGATATATATATATATATTTATACACACACATATAATATATATATGGTAATTTGCGAAACGTCATCGGGTGCCAGGCTCTTTTCTTCTTCTATGTAATTCCATAATAATTCCATAATAGTTTTTAATCGAAAATTTTATCTTAAATATATTTCATTTTAATTTTTAATATCCTGATAGTATTCAACTAAATATATTATTATGTCTGTATGACAGTACCTCTGTACGTAGGTTTATTTCGCTAGACTCTCGTCTGTGTATATTTATTGTGCACATATGTATATAAGTGTATTTGCTGATGTATATATATATATATGTATTTATATGTGTGTGGGTATCTATGTATATATATATATTTGTATATGTATATATATATATATGTATATATATGTATATATGTGTGAGTGCGTGTGTTTGTGTGTGTTTGTGTATCTATATCTGTATTTGTATATGTGTATATATATGTACATGTGTGTATATATGTATATGTATGTATAAATATATGGATATATGTGTGAATATTTGTATATGTGTGTGTATGCCTGTATATTTGTACGTATTTGTATATTTGTATACATGTGATTATCTGTGTATCTATACATATAACTGTATTCTTGCGTGTGCGTATGTTCTTTTATGTATATATTTACGTGTGTATGTCTGTGTCACTTTCGCACATATATTTGTATATTTGGTACGTATGTATGTATACAGATATATGCCTAAGCATGAATATGTCTGCATTAGTCAACCCCCCACACCTAACTTAACGCATAACGACACGTAACTCTCAGAGTAAAATCACACCCGTGCAAAGTCCTTTTCTTTCCGTGGCATGTTCAATATAAGTAGAAACCCTCCCACACCACCCTCCTGTACAACTCACAGCCCCAATTAAATTATGATCGATATTTACTTTTATTTCAAATTTACATTCTGTTGTGAAAAGTTTTGAATATCTTCCAATAGGTCCTAATGCGATCTTTCCTTTTTCTTTTGTCTACCCTGCTTTTTTTCCTGTCCTCTTTTTTAGAGAGCTCGCAATTTATTATAAACTCTTTATGAACTTTTTATACTTTTTTTTGAAGAGCTCCATTTTTGTTTAATTTCTCTCTAATCTATACCATTCTTCATTTTTCTTTTTGGCGTCGAGAGATTCAAGGTCGCCTGATGAAGTCTCTTTGACTAAAACAGATGGCTATTTGTAGCAACCATATGTAACTGTTTACCCGCAATAATAAAAGAAATATTTTGCTCTTTTTATTGAGCACTATTTAACAACCTCGTTATCTTCATTAGTTGTGACTTTTGAACACCTCAAACCATATATATATATACACCTCCAATTAATATATATATATATATATATATACTAGCTGTACCCGGCTACGCGTTGCTGTGGCTCAGTTTGTTAAAATGGAACACATGTGAAAGTAGAGAAAAGTTTGATTCTTTTTTTCAAGATAATGTACAAATTATTTTTTTAACAGATGTTAAGAAAATAAACAGAAAAATACTTCCATCATTTATTATGCAAAAAAATAAATAAAATGTTGATTTAGTGTTTCAATATGCTTATAAATTACGATAGAACTTGCTGAGTATGCACTGTTTTACGGTTGTTGTAAAAATGGAACGGAAACTTAAATTTCGCTTCATTTTAATCTTTTTAAATTTTTTAATTGTCCCCCCAAACGAATATAATCAAAACAGTAACATTCAACAATTGTACTTTATGTATATAAAACACAAAATATTTATTAAAAAAAAAATTTTTTTAAAAAAATTAATAACGAAAGAGAAATAATTCCATTTTTAAACGAAAAAGTCAGTTTATCTAACTTACTGTATTAATGCTATTTTTTTAAGCAAGAAAAAAAAGGTAAATATCCAGATACGCTACTACAGAACACCGACCACTCTAATTTGTTTTTGTATAGGTAATTGAGGTCGCTGACAACGAATCTGATAGTCAAACTTGGGGCAAATTTACCGTTTGCATGGCATTTACCCCTGAACCCACGAACTTCTTTCCACCATTTTGCAGCTTCCGTTTATGCTACGCGCATGCACGCTGTAGCATAAACGACGGCTTCACCAAGCAAACTACGTTGGGGGGGAGGGGATTTTTTTTCCAGGACATAGAATTTTCTAATTTTCAAAAATACATTATAGCGCTTTTTGGGTGGAAAATTTAAAATTAGCTGAAAAAGAAATAAAATAAGAAAAGGAAAGCACACCAAGTTGGAGTAGGGGGGTAATTTATCTGGTTTTTTTTTTACCTGGAACATCGAATTTTCAAATTTTCCGTAAGTAACGCACCGACATTTACCAATTAGAACACCATTTAACATTTTCCGAAGATTTTACTTTGTACATTGGGGGGGGCGGATGTGATGTTGGGGCGCGCGCGCCCCAACATCACATCCCCCCAATCAAATTAGAGTGGTCGGTGGGGTTTGTATTACTGTACACATAGATTCGAAAAAGTTGTCAGAAAACAAATATATAACAAATAAATGTTATCAAAGGCAAGATAAGTGACTTTTTTACCAAACTGGATATATTTTTCGTGTTTTTATTCAATGTAACATATTGGGTTTGTATTACTGTACACATAGATTCGAAAACGTTGTCAAAAAACAAATATATAACAAATAAATGTTATCAAAAGCAAGATAAGTTACTTTTCTACCAAACTGGATATATTTTTCGTGTTTTTATTCAATGTAACATGTTTATTCAGCTCGAAGAAAATACAGTACTTCGGAGGTTGGAATCCCCCCCCACCTAAAATGTACTTGGAAAAATCGATTTTATAGTGAGATTTAAGAATGGTTAGTCGAAAAAAAGGTGAAAAACAAAACAAATAATCAATAAATAATTGTTACCAAAGGCAATAAATGCTACTTTTTTTTACTTACATTGAATATTTTCAAGCGCTTTTCTTTATTTTTTAATAATCTTATGCGGGTGTGTGGGTGCCAAATACCTCCAGATGTTCTAGAATTTCCCGCTAGATTGTAAACGAAATCTCCAGATATAGCAGGAAAACCGCTAAATTGTAACACTGGTCACGTGACAGAAAGCGGTAATAAATAATTGTCCCTAAATAAAAAAAATGGCCTCTCGGTACAAAGAAATCCACCTATTTATCATAGAAAAATTAAGTATAATGTTATAATTAAAAAGAAATATATAAAACACACATGGATATAGTAAACATATTATACTAAAACGTGGAAGCCATCCATCCAGTGGTTTTTTAGACAATTAATTCCGAACGAACCAACATTTACATTTATATATATATAGATTTATATATACATGTATATATATATGTGTGTGTGTGTGTGTGTGTGTGTGTGTGTGTGTGTATGCGTGCGTAATAATATATACAGATATTAAAGTGAGTATATGTGTTCGGTTCAATTCTAAATTTATATACTAAACGATTTTTTCATCCGCAGCGTTGAAATTAGAAATATATCGTTTTCAGACATAGGGAAACCTTTTTAATCAATTTGCATCAGAAAGAACGGGCTGCTAATAAATTAACATTAAAAAATTGAGATTCGTTAAATTTGTATGTATTTGCTAACTGTTCCACAATAACGCACTTTGTTTATATATTTGCGTTCGTGTAATACATACAATGTGTTTATTTACAATACATTATTTCATTTAAATAAAATGTAAAGAAAATAATAGAAAGCTTTAGCTTAAAAATACCATTTTATTTTTTCCATTTTTTCTATAATCACTTATTGTGTTTAAATGTCCCAATGTACATATTGAACCCTATTTTAACAGAAACAAGATCATAGGAAATCGATAAAAATAACATAAAGTCTAATATGTATTTTTCTATTTTAACAACGTTTTCTTAAATATATGTGATTTTATATGTATATATATATATGTATGCATATATACACACACGCGCATACACATATATAGAGATAGATAGATAGATAGATAGATACCAACATAACCAGCCAAGTACGTCCAAGGATTGAGTACTGCTGCCACATCTGGGCAGGAGCTGCAAAAAACAGTCTATCCTGCCTTGACATAGTACAAAATAGACCTCGTGGTTTAGTGGGGGATGCCCTTTTCTCTTCCCTGCAACCACTCTCCTACGGAAGAGACGTTGCGAGCCTGTCTTTGCTTGCTTTATCCTTACTTCCATGGCAAGTGCTTGTCTGAGGTCCAATCTATGGTGCCTCTCGCCAATCTTTCACGATAAACACCCTGTCAAAAATGTTCCCCATTCTTTATCTTTATAATCTTTGTTCATTGAATCTACGTTTTGATTAATCAAAACGTAGATTCAATAAACAAAGATTATTTCTTAAAAGTGTACGCCTGTGGAACTCTCTTCCCTTTGCCTGTTTCCTTATTGGCTACAACTTGGATGTCTTCAAGTCCAATATAAACAAATTCCTGATGAACCGCCCCCCTTAACTAAGACACTTTATTAAATCTCCATTGCTAACGATTACTACGATACTATCCCATTGATTACGGTACACGCGATAACCCTTATCCTCGAGTAGCTTCCGGGCCTTGATAAGTAGTCACTACCATTTTAAAAAATCAATGCACATTTTGATACTCTTGCGCTTCTTTACATCTGGCTTTTCAGAACTCAAGGAGATACCGAATCTATTTTTGGAAACACATTTAAGTCGTAGCATGAAAAGGATGTTCTGTTGCATCTTACCCGCTTGAAGTGTCTTGTAAACAAGAAAAAATATAAATGTTATTTTATAGTTTATATTTCAGACGTGCTTATCCTAAAGTGTGAAAAGATCCACTCGATCACTTACTATGACGAATATAAACTCATACACTTATATCGTCTTCTTAAGCACTGCATTCCTATTTCTGTAGTTACGGTAAGCCGAAACCAAAAATGACTTCGAAAGAAAGAGGGAGAGAGAGAAAGAGTGATGTGGACACTCATTATATCTTATGGTTTAAAAGGATATATATCAAATGTAATGTTATTCTTAAAATATACGACTGGAATAGCAAAGTAAACATGCATAGCAAGCTAGATACACGTCTTCAACAATCTGTCAGGCAGAGTGTGTATCTATGAAATCGTGGTAATGTTCTTAGTCGGGCTGCTCTATTCTGTTTTGTTCTAGGAGGTCTGTGATCCCACCGCCGCAATTTACCATTAGCATCGAGCATTGTTGGCACATGTGTGCTGGTGCATCTACCGCTAGTCTTTCACTCTTAAAACGGCTCCGATAAAGAATCTTAAATCAAAGGTTCCACATGGCCTGATGAGCTCCGACCTCTGTCACATCATCGCATTGTATCATTCTTCTGGATTATTTACAAGTATTTAGTGGAAGGTATTTTGATGAACTTATATGTAGCATTTATGCTTCCTCTACATATATATTTGCAACTAACTCGATAAGCAGCAGAATCTTACTCTTTTACGCGTGTCGTTCCGTGATGCTGGAAACATTGTACTCTAATAGTTTCGTCCCTCTGATTTCTAAACTTTGGAATTTCCGCACTGTTACCTGTCTCCCTAACTTTACTAATCAGCAAACGTTTAAATGTAATAGAAACAAATATCTCGCTATTCAACCTTCCACAAATCCCTATTAGACACGATTCCAATTAGTAGCTCTTTACGTTCCATATTGCAATATGTCTTGTTTGGCGTGAAAAAGGCTTAAAAATACTTCCTCTGTTTGAGATAGGATTTATTTATTGGTAATCTGCTGGGGCGGTTCTAATGAGGACTGCTGTTAGAGTTACACGTGTATTTTTCTAGCACACACTGCATTTCATCTAATGTGTTTATTTTTCGGGTCTTTTCTGGAAACGGGTATTCCTGTAGTGTAGTTGATTTTCGGAGAGAGAAGTTTCAAGATGTTCTCCGTTTCGATTCGTGGAGTCATGGAAGGAGAACCTGTGCTTACTGTCGTTGCGTTCTATATGTGCATCCATGGCATCCCGGATAACCAATAAATCATGCCTGGAAACTGGGCGTACTATTGCTGAGAGATCATCGTAGAAATTCAAGATCTCTCGCTCGTCACTGACGCTGGTAAGATGGTACCAACAAATCACAGTAATAGCAGGATTACCATTGACGGTATCAATAACTATTCTTTGTGATATCTTCTCTGTATTGTTCGACAATTCCAATGCTCGAGGGCTAAACAGACGTTCTACATTTCCGATGGTACTATTCGTTTAATTCTTCCATGCTGACGCTGATACAACCGTCCAACTATTTCCAATTTCATAGTATTTTCTTTCCAGTTCGTCGTAAAAAAGACGGTGCTCTTGAATACGAGCAATATCGATTTTGAAATCTTAAGATAAAACAAGTTCTGATATTTGTAATGTCTGTTGACAAGTCCGTACATTAAAGGTAAATATTTTGATGGCATGATTAATCTTAGCTAGCTTGGATGTTGCTGCTTTGATAGAATTGTCGATCACTGTGACCAGTATTGGCAAACCAGGTGGCGACCTATGGTTACTCGCGCGACCCTCGATGCGGTATTGGATTCTGGTTTGATTCCGAGTCTAATTAAATCTTTCGATAACTCCGATAATATCACGTGTGTAAACTTCGTCTAAGAATGGGCAGTATGATAAAGGCATATGGAAATCCAAACGAAGTCATTAACGCTATAATGATGCTATACAAACCCACTTGAGCAATGGTCAGATCGCGTAATGTTTACACGGAATTCTTTGACAGATACTCTAGACCTTTTCTTTTCATTGTCTGCTTTGTCTGTGTACTTTGCACATCTGTTGGTATACACAGCATAAAGGGTTTCACTTTAAATTAATCTAGAAGGAGACGCCATCTATCGGAATATATAACTGATGCAGATTACGCAGACGAAATTGCTCCGTTCGCGGATTACACTGCTAATGGACAAAAGCTGTTACATGAGCTATAAAAGTATATATATATATATATATATATATATATATATATATAAATATGTATATATATATATAAATATATATATATATAAATATATGTATATATATATATATATATATATATATATATATATATACTTTTTTAGCTTTATTCTTAAATATTGAGCTTTTCCTTTTTGGCTAGGATTACCCTTAAATTGTTACTTCAAGTAATAGCTATCAGGGTTTTCATCTGAATTCTATCAGTGTCTTGTCTCGCTTATATATATATATATATATATATATATATATATATATATATGTATATATATATTCAGTAAGAAATATATATATATATATATATATATATATATTAAGTAATATATGCTTTCGCGCCTAACATGGAGCATAATAATTGCGGCAGCTTCAAGTCACAGTGTTAAATAAATAAATAAATATATTAAAAGTAAGTTCAACTCTAGGTACGTTGGTTTTCTATATGTTCAGCGATTCGAACAATACTAAAACTGCGGATTTCACATTGATTAAATTAACATAGACTGGAATTACGTTTTGAAAATTACGAACTTCATTTCAGGGCGTAAAAAAACTATTAGAATTATATAGATTGTGATGAATGAATGTCACTCCTCATCAAATAATCTATGATTACTAGTGCGTCTTCATTGAGAATTACAGTTATCTAAATCTTTGATTTTTTTTACTTTAATTCGTTGGTACTTTAAGTCGAACCTTGCATACATGAAAATACGTTTTACTTTTAAATTACCACCCTAAGTAAAAAGAGGGAATGAATAAAACATTCCTGATAAAGATTTATTCGTCTGGACCTTATTTTGCAAGAAAATGGTCGTACACTGTTTTGTTGTATTTTTATCGGGAAAATAAGACAAGGCAAATTATGCTGACTAAGACCAAGATGGCTGACTGCCAATCTCATTTTATTCACGTTGGGTGTAAGTTTACATTTTTAAAAGGAGGCAACTCTCACTGGTACAGAATGTTTACTTAACATAGTATCCTCTCTTTTGGTTTTATAGTCTTGGTTGTTCTTCTTATCGACGCTATATAAGTTCTTCGTATCATTTATTTATTCTCAAACTAATTAATTTATTTATTGTATTCGTTTGATTTTTAAGAGATCTTGCTCGACAGGTGGTCTTTACTGGCGTCTAGATCTAGTTCCTGCGTGGTAATGACTGGTAAGGATTAAATATGCTGTTCTCACGGTCCCCTCCTTTGGTGGGTGACTTTTATAAAATTTAATCGGTATTGTCCAGATTTATTATAATAATTATACCATGGCAAGTGTTTACTTACCTGCGAAACAGATTTTCTTTATAATTTATTTAATATCTTAAATTAAAAATGGTAATTTTTACGACGGTACCCAGCGTCGTTTAACCCCTAAAAAATTTAAGACTCACTTGGGTGGGTGGGCTAATACGTTAAAACAGTCTTTATAAATAATATGAAAGAAGAAATTTAAAAAAAAAATAGCGTAGGAATCACTTTTCTATATTAACGTAAAATGAGCACCCGCTTTTTGGTCAAAAGGGTTCAACGAGACATGTCACCTCTAGCATTTTTGCAAGTTATTCTATCGATGGGGGAATATTACAAATCCAATTTTTTGGTGATTTTTGGTGGTGGAGAGTGGAAATACATTTAAAACATGAAATAACGATAAATTTAATTAATTTTTATGAGACTATTCTGTACTTTCACCTAACAATTTCATAAAGAAAACGAACCTCAAAATGTGATAAATTCAATTTGCTGCGGGAGGCAGGGGGTAAGATTACATCAGAAATATGAAAAGTCGGAAAATTTCATTTAATCGTTTTTTAATTACATTTTGGTAGATTTTTTTTGCAATTGCAGGGGCATTCGCTGCTATTTCTGTTACATGATAAAGGCTGTCGCCTTTTCATGTAAGTATAAAAATAGAGAGATTACTTAAAATGAAAATAAAATGAGAGAAAGCAGAAATCGAACCTTGGATATAAGTTTTAAAGAACAATAGGTTTAAATGGAATGTCCAGTAAATTGGGTTAAATAAATTAGATATGTAGGTTGAATTCCTTTGTAAAAACATCAAAGAAAAAATAGGTTATTGGGAAATCATAATGTCGGAAACGTGCAAAGTCGCGCATGTTGAAACGCGTGAATTTTGCTCACGAGGTCGGACATGCATGGATTTCTCAATATAGGAAGTGAGAGTTAGTTAGTTAGGGAGACAGTCAGTGAGAAACTCAGAGAGGGTCTGGGAATTCGAACGTCTAGGAAGCGAGACGATCACTTTGAAACTAAAATGTGAAGCTTTGAATTCTTGATGATGAAAACCACGGCCGGTCGTGAAGAAATAAACCAATCATGTGTTTTGATAAAGCTCGTCTTTGTTTTTGTGATTCTTACTAAAAGGTAAAGTGAATTGTTATTATATGTCTGTGTTATAAAATGTCGTGACATACACATCTCATATCCACAATGTGGATCTACATCTCATATCTACACTAAGACTGTCTGAACACTATCTCCTCACTCTAAGAGCTTCACATATCAACACTTCTAAGTAAAGAACACTTTAATATATATGAAACGTCATAACATGAACAATCTCTCTCACAACATCCCTCTCTAGAACTCTCTCTTACAACAACATGTCTCTCTCTAAGATACAACATCACTTGTAATAAGACTCTCTCTCAACGACAAACACTGTAATAAGACTCTTCTAAGACTGCGCTTATAATAAGACTCTTTTAATAAAACCCAAAATATAACATAAACATAATTTGGTGTACGTGACTAGTGCACTCATGCAAGGGTGGGTTAAAAAAAAAAGAAACTGGCGTTACCACGAAAAAAAACACAACGTTTACAAGACGATCACAGAATGCGAAAAAGAAAAAGAAAATCAAAACGAAATAAAACAATAATTAAAAAAAAGAGACGCATGCATACATACGCAGTATTTAAAAAAAATGAACACACAAAAGAACAAAAGATACAAGAAAAATTTAAAAAAAAGAAAAGGCCGATATGGCGTAAAAGAAATCCGTAGTAATAAATGGAAATATAGTAAACACAAGTCACCGTGCATAATTCATTGAAATGAATTCTTTTGTTTATGTAGCACATAACACAACAAAATAAATGTGTCAAAATGTTTTGCGGGTCAAATCAGTTTGTTTAAAAATCAAGTGTCAATCATAGTAACAATTTGTGTCAAAGTCCGATGTAATTTTAAAAACTTGTGTTATTAAAAAAAAAGAAGAAAATACGCTATCGTCAAAAGAAAGCTGCAGAAATGTGAAACGATTTTACTCTGCCGCTGTTTAATGTGCGTTTTAATTGTTTGTCTTAAAAAAAAGGGGGACAATTAATTTGTGTAACGGACTTTGAAATGTATAATGTAACGTATTTTTTAATGTTTTTATATTGCAAAATGTCTTAAATGTATGTAAATGTAATGTTTTTTTGCGAAAAGAATTCAAAACCATTATTAGATATATACATTGGAATTAAAATGATCTAGTAGAAAATAAGATTAAGACGAATGGTTGGCTTAAAAATCAGTTAGACTTTTAAGAGTGGGACAAAATAAATTACGTAAACGGGTATTTAGAGAGTTTTTAGATGTGATAAGCCGTAAGAAAGATGTTTTTTTAGCATTTGGTTTTGTTTTTTTTTTAGAGATCCTATAAATTTTCTCCAAGAAAAGTGACTTGGTAGGGATTGATAAGCACAAGATGTTCCCCTATTCGAAAAATTTGGGAACCTGGTTAATTAAGTGCTTAAAATAAGCTGGTTGCACGTAACGACTCCAAGCAAGTGGTAAGACTTGGCTTAATTAATAAACAGGCGTTGGAAAGAATACGAAAATTCTTAAGGGGACCAGTAAACTGATGATAGGTAGTCCCGAGGCAATCACATATAGCTTAATGAAGTAAGAGACAGGCAAAAATATGCCGTAGATTACGTAAGAAAGATATAACCTTGTATTTTTTTTAGAAACGCATGAATGTGGGATATATCTGCTGGATCTTGGAGGCTCTGGTGAGAGGAAAGAAAAATCACAAAAAATATCGGGCAATTAGATAGATTTTAGGTGCAATTAAGGTGTTGGGCGCGAAACGTGTTAGTTAGTTAGGGGTGATATTTCTAAATCCTCGTCGAGGTCTCAAGAATCCAAGCAAGGAAATCCGAGTGAATCTGTATGAGAGAAAAAAGCCAACTAGTTTTATTTTCTCCTAGACTGTTTAAAATCTAATGTATATTTACTGCTGACTTTGAATTCTTGCTGTGAAAATCAATAACATTTAGATACATTTAAGACAATTTACAATATTTGTTCAACATCATAAAAACATTTTTAAAAAAATACCTTAATACATTTAACTATGATTTACGTAAAACTATGATTAACAGTTATAACTTTTTTTCAACAAAAACAAAAGTTATCTGTAACAAACAACAATTCAACAGTCTGTCCAAAACTATTGTCTTTTTTTCAAAAACAAAACAAATGAAACACACAAAAAGCCGAAAAGTTCAACTATGAACATCAAAATGTATTTCCAAACAGAATTTACACGCTGTTTCAGAGACTACATGCGACCTTTGAAAAATTCCTGTTTGATTGACAGATTAAATTCAACAATTCGTCCAAACGATTTCATATTGATACAAATTTTCTAATTGACGCTCCGTACAAATTTCAAAACAATTATGGGTGACCCCCAATCTCTGCATTTGCGTGTATGTGTGTGTGTTTTTTTTAACAAACCAATTTATTTATCAATGAATTACGCATGGTGACTTGTTTTTACTATATTTCCATTCATTACTACGGATT
The DNA here is from genome assembly GCF_053919585.1 of Euprymna scolopes. NCBI lineage: Eukaryota > Metazoa > Mollusca > Cephalopoda > Sepiida > Sepiolidae > Euprymna > Euprymna scolopes. The sequence goes on from NC_136495.1 coordinate 4,634,344, forward strand.
TCTTTTACGGCATATCGGCCTTTTCTTTTCTTTTTATTTTTTAATATTTCTGTGCTACATAAACAAAAGAATTCATTTCAATGAATTATGCACGGTGACTTGTGTTTACTATATTTCCATTCATTACTACGGATTTCTTTTACGGCATATCGGCCTTTTCTTCTTTTTCTTAGTAATATTTCTTGTATCTTTTGTTCTCTGTGTGCGTGTGTGTTCAATTTTTTTTGTTCTTTTTTTTTGATCGCATTTCTGTGATCGTGTAATTGTTTCCCCCCTGGTATTATTTATCTATTTATTTTTTTAATTATCTTGGACCCTTTTAGAACGTTGCGTTTCTTTTTATTTTTCGCATTCTGTGATCGTCTAGTAAACGTTGTGTGTTTTTATCCGTGGTATCGACCCCAGGTTCGGTTTTTTTGCATCATAACACACACACACACACACACACACATATATATATATATATATATATATATATATATATATATATATATATATATATATATATATACTAACAAGCCGCCCGGCATTGGCCGGTCCTAAAATACGCTTACATATGATATTTTGATTAATGCAGATTTCGTATTTATTATTATATTATATTGGACCCAATAAATAGTAATGATTTAAAAAGTTTTAAAAATAATGACTGGTGCGCCACTACCAAGAATCGAAACCAAAATGTTTAGCTTACGATTTACCTCTTCCTTTGACTGAGTTATGAAAACCTTTGCTTCAAGGCTGAAAATGAACCAATAGCTATTACGTTTCGTATGCATATTCGTAATGCCGTCTAGAGATCTTCACCTTGCAATTCTATAACGTAGCTCTTAATACCATAGAACCGTTGATCTGCTAGAGATTCATCCTCCTTAATGACAATCAAACGTCCTGCTGCCGACGTCATCAGAGCTATCTTCTCCTAGGTAGATATTTTGAACTAAGCTATGTTCGCCTATGTTGATATTTTAACTAAGAGTAGGGATGCACTCTGGGTGAGATGAATTAATGAGCCTCCGGATACGAAATTTCTTATAGCTCGGCGCGGTACATACTAGCCTTCCCAAATTGTCACCCATCTACTACTGTACTGGTCCATCGTTGCTTAAACACAAATATTACTCAAATATAAATTATGTAGTATATCGACATAAATATAATTACACGTAATACTTAACTAAAGATTATCATCCCATAAGAAAACTGAAAAAAAACTTAACGGGAGTTAATTAAAATTAATGTTCAAAAGAATAGGCAAATTAGCTAGACTTCTTGCAGATGAATGCAATTCTACGACACATGTATAACAAAGTTGTATTTTCTTTTTAAATAAATAAAAAAGATTTTTTTTAATTTGAATATCAATACACAAAAATATATATATATATATATATATATATATACATACATATCTCTCTCTCTATATATATATATATATATATATAAATATATATATATATATATATAATACCTCGTTAATATTTCCTCTCCAAAGCATGTCGACTGGAATAGTTAATAAAATAAATATATTGCTGGTGCCACACAGTTGGTGTGCGTCCAAATATCTTGTCATTTTTACAAATGTTTTATTTAGCGCCGAATTGTTGCTATATATTTCTTCCGCCATTCCCGTCAAACGATATCCATTTAGTCCCACTGGCATCAGGCACGCTCATTAGCTTCGTTTTAATTCGAATTTAATTCGACCATGATCATCGGTTCACGCTAAATTTACTTAAAAACTCATTATTTTGCAACTTGGGCTCCAAATGCTGTGACAGCCATCGAAGTGCACGTTCGATCCTTGCAATCAATCAATGTGTATTTTATTGACATCGAATTATGAAATATTGCAATTATGCAAATCAGGAACGTTTGGTCAGAATGCCATTCTATCTTCATCAACTTACGTTTTTAATGACACTTTTAATGTGTTTGTCTTATCGCATCGATATCTAATGTCGAATTAATGCATTGTGATAGCATTGACCGTACATATTATTTTACATAATTACAATGCGCCAAGCAAAGTACAAGATTCTAACGCACACACACACACACACACACACACACACACACACATATATATATATATATATATATATATATATATATATATATTAGTGATGGGACGATTCAGATATTTTTCCCGATTCCGATACAATTACTGATTCCGTGCTAAATTCTCGATTCCGATACAATTACAATTCCGATTCCGATTCTTTATAAATCTCTAAATATTTAAATATAAGATTCTTATTTCCCCCGATTTTCTTAAAAACTCATGTTTAATATGCAGATATTTTCCTTAGCATCAAAATACACTTTTGGAAGTTGATCTATCGATTTTAGCTTTACTAGTAATTTAAAATCAAGAAATATTTATTAGTTTATCATTATTAGCAGTAGGGGACGATTTTGGTGTAAACAAAATTAAATAAGACATAAAATTAAAAGCGTCGTTTTGGCATCAGGAAAATAGGCATCAATTTTTTTGAGTCCCATATCTTCAAATCTTCCGATTTTTCCGATTCCCGATTTCGATTCCGATTAATCGTCCTGAAACAAAAATTTATAGATGTAAACATACTTTTGCGAACGCAAAAAAATTTATTCATGCCAGTAACGTAAACAACTCGCATTCTGAATGCGATGAAGTCCCTGAACGTGTTTTGGATATCGCTTAGATTTAAGCGTTTCTTACGTTGAAAGTTGTCGAAATGCTTGAAAAGGTGGTAGTCTATAGGTAAGACGTCAGAAGAGTGTGGCGAATAAGAAAATCTTTCGTAGCTTAATACGTTCAACTTCTGCAGGATCAGTTTAGCAACTGGTGGTGAGAAATTGTCGTGGAAACGTGTTGAGCCTTTTCAGTTGAGTAATGCTGAGTGTTGTTGTCGAAGTTTCTGATGCATTTCATCCATTTGTTGTCAGTAATTTTTCGCCTACATTCAAAATACTAATGGTGAAACCGATCTCAGACCGCCAAAGAGTCAGCATGTTCTTCTTTTGGTGTAACTCTGGCTTCGAGATGTGTTGTAGAGCTTCGTCGGCGTCTAAGCACTGAACCGAGCGTCGCTGGTTGTTGTAAAATACTCACTTTTCCTCGAGAAACGGGTCGTTCTTGTATAAAAGAAGAGAGAATTTCACTTCGAAAAGGCATTTCTTATAGCTGTCGTTCAATTCGTGAGGCACTCATTTATCAAGTTTTTTCTCATTCTAATCTACCTCAAGTGGTTGGAAATTGTCCTATACGTTACTTCTAATACAGAAGTGAGTTCTCGAACAGTTGTGTGTTGATTGGCTTAGATTGCTGTAACATTCTTATCATCTCCAAGACTCTCATTACCGTCACGGAATTTCTAAATCAACTAATGCGCTGTGCGTTCAGTTGCGGTTCCTGAGCCAAACGCTTGATATCGCGAGCTACTGCAACAGCTTTTCGGCTTTGCTTGAATTGAAATAAAAAAAATGTGCGAATTTGCTTGTTTTCTTTCTTGTATTCAACATTCTGAAAAGAAGATATAAATCTTTGAAACGGTTGTAATTCAAACAATTAGAGCGATAAACGTTCCTAAAAATGATATAAAAAGTAAAGGTATTATAAGGAAAACTTATTTGAAAATACATCATTTGAAATCAAAATAAGAAATTTCGCAACACTAATAGGACTATCCAGCTCTCCAAAAAGAGTTTGTATTTTGACAAAACTTAGATGTGTAACCTTCGCTGATCGAAACACATCATTGAAATCAAAATAAATTCCGCAAGAACTTTCTTCCCAATCTAATATATATATATATATATATACATATATACATATATATATATATATATATATTTATATATATATATATATATATATATATATATATATATATATATATATATATATATATATATATAATGGCTAAATACAGATCAATCAACATAATGATTTTTAAAAAATAAAAAATGAAAATAAAGCTTAGCTAACCAGGTTTCGTTCCTCGCTCAACAGAGCTAAATCGAGGAAGATACGATTTTTAAAAAAGTCATGAATATGGCGGGGGAGAAAAAAAAAGCGAAAAATAAACGGGGGGGGATTACATAAAGACTAAATTAAGTCCTAAAAGATTTTCTTTTTGCTTGCAAAGAGAAGGTCTCAAAGACTTAATAAAAATAGTCTCTAGAATTTTTAAATGATAGAGCGAGTGCGACTTACCCAAGATCGTAAATATGTCAGCACTGAAATTCGTGGCACACACATGATTATTTATAAGGTGTTTGCAAATCGCAGAACCATACGTATTATTCAGAACATCCGAGGATGAAAAATTTGCATAACGAATCTTTGATGGTACATGTTGTTTCAACATAGTGCGCACTGCAACTACATTTAAAGAAATAAATAATAGAATTATTATGGAGGGGGGGACATCTTTGCAAATGGACGGCAACAGAGGCCTGGTTGAAAAAACAACACGTGGATTCGGTGCAAAATAACACCGTTCCACAGATAAAGAAATTTGCTTAGCAAATCGGTCGCTGATATTACCTAGCCAAGGTAGACGTAGGTAAACAGGACAGTTATTAACTGTGATTTCTTTAGGTTTATAAAAATTGGAAACTTTCTTATTAATAGTAGTTTAAACAATATCTAAGAAGTAATCATCATTACAAAGGGTCTTAGTAATAAATTTAAGTTCGTCATCCAGATTAACTTAAGAACAAATCATCAAGGACCTATGTGCTAAAGTCTTAATTAAATTGTAGCCGAATAAATACGGGTTTTTCTAATCGAGCCAGAGATGGTTCGTGTTGCCGAGTTCGAATCTGTCGACTGGTGTTAATCGAGACACGCTGTACTGAAGATTCCTGAAAGTATGAAACAGTAGTGTTTGTAGATGTTTAATTATTATAGTAAAAAAATAATTACACTAGACTCCCCGTGATTTGTTGGGTCAGTATATCCTAAGGATAGCTATGGAATAATGAGTATATTTATAATAGCAAAATAATGAGTATAATTATAATAGCAAAAATAATGAGTATACCTATAATAGCAAAAATGTGCACGCTTGCCCGTACAACAATGGCCACCACTTTTTACATGAAAAATTGCACTTCTTAATATCTGAAAATAAACAATTTATTTGCGAAAAACAATAAAATGCACTAACTGTTTTCAGCATACTCGAAAACATAACAAACTCGTCATTTTAAAAGAAACTGTTAAGGTAGAAACCAAGTAAAAATAATTCAATACTTCTATATCTATACTTGCTTAAAAAAAGCTACATTCTTTACAGTGTTGGTCATCTGAACCTTAGAATTTCTCTGAATAACTTCCGTCGAATGACTTTGTAAACAAAGACGCGCGACTCTTAACGAAAGTTCTTATCACAAGTCAACGGCTATAACTTTTGCCGGCGTTGTCGGATATGGCGTCAATAATCTGAGAGAGATAAATTTATTTTACTAAGAAATTAACGTACAGTGATCACTCATTTTTGTCCATTTTAGCCATTTGGTATGTTTGTTTGTTCTTCTTATTAGTTTATGCGAAAAAAAAAATATTTTTATTTTTTTATTTGAAAGAAAATATAAGCTGATATTTCGGCTTGAGAATGAATTTTCTAGAAGTGTATGCGATGCAAATTGCAGAGTGAAATGTAATATTTATTAAACAAATTCGACTAAAGTTTTTAGTGCGATTGTTTAAGTAAAAAAAAAAACAAATTTTTACATATCTTCTTTCCATTTAATAATTTAGTTTTTTTCTTTCATTTTTTAGAACAATGTAAACTTTTTTTTTTCATTTTTGTTACATGTAGAATCATTTTGATTTATTCAAAAGAAACAAAAAACTTCACCATGTTTTCATACAAGCACTATAATTAAACTTTTCCAAATATCATCGTCTTTTTTGTTGTTAATGTTAAATGTTTTGCGTTTCTTTAAGCGTCTTAAATTGCAGCATGAAAAATAAATTTTAACTGTTAAAAAATGTAAATAGAAGAAAGTTGTTTCTTTTTACTTTATGAATCGTACTATAAACTTTTGTAGCCTTGACTCAACAATCTCAGGTTTGATTCGAATTATTATTTCTTTGAAATAATAATTCATTGTTTGAAATCGATTTCAATTTTCAATGAAAGTTTATAACATTAGGTAAAAGTGGAATAGCTCTAAAAATTCAAATTTGGAAAGTTTAGTCCTTATTTGACTCTCTGGATCACTTTAGCTACTGTTATATATATCTTTTTCTTTTACCTAATTATTAACTGTTTAAAAACGATTCCAACTTGTAATAAAATGTTTATAACATTGGAAAAAGTGGAATAACGCGAAAAATCAATTTTTAAAAAGAAAGTTTTTGGTTAGTCATCTGAGACATTTTTACCTAATGTTATAAACTTTTTAAAACTAAATATTAATTGTTTCAGAATTATTCCAACTTTCAATGAAAAATGCAAATAAAACTCGTAAAATGTCGAGGAAGAAAAGCAGAAGGGATTCAGTTTTGTTTTGATTTGAATGTTTTATACGCGAAAAAAATGCCGATTCAAAAAATCCTTAAAAGCTTTGTTTTTTAATTAATTACGCGTCCACAGATTTTTAAAACCGGCAGTTGTTGACCAGAAACACGGTTTAAACGCCTAAGCAAGACGATTTGAGTTTGGAGATACCAGAGTGATGTTGTTTGAATGCATATACGTACCGGTCTCTACCAAAAACTCTGTCAATATTTTTTCTACATACTTGTTACTTAATAGATAATTAGGAACTTAGACATGTTCTATTTGGTTTTTAATCACTGCTACGTTGGCAAAATTGAAAAACTAAAGCTTGACATGCGCGAAACTGGCTTAAAGTGCTCTGCTACGTAGTATCAAAGAAGCATTTATGCGTAAAACTGCGGTAATTTTTATAGTTTTGGTATCGAATATCGCTGGCGAACGAAATGTTTTGACTTTGATTCTAGCTGTGCCACCCAAGTCATATTTTTTTAACTTTTGAAATAACTGCTATGTATTGGTGACAATATAATAATCAATAGAGAACTGACCCTATAATAATGAATACTAAGTCTGCCTATATTAAAAAAAACTATACTAACGTGTAATTTAGGCCCAGGCAACGCCAGATGGCGTGTCAGTGAATGTATATAATATAAATTGGAGGTATGTACGTACATACACTAAATATGTCAGAACAAATTTTGGTGGCAGGCCGAAACAATTGCATGCTCTGAAAGGATGAGAAAATATGATTTTTATGAGAGTTTGCTCCTGATATTCATACTGGCCTATAAAACAAAAAGTATTCATCAGCTAAATAATAATAATAAAGGTGCATTCGTAGCTGTAATCCTACACTATTGTTCTACTGAAAAAAATGTTTATGCTATAAAATGTATATTTAAAATATAAATATATACAAATAACTTTATTAATATTTTATATACGTTTATCTGATTTCAAGAAATGTAAACTATATACTTTTGTTTGGATCATTCAGGATACGGTTCTCATCTTGAGGGGTTTTAACAAGGTTTCGTCTGATGTAACATCCAACTTTCTGCGATGGCGACTAATGGAACTCGGAAGGCTTTCGGTTGAACTCGGAAATGTGCACGGAACTTCAAACGAAGCCATTTATTTAATAGGTGTTAAAACTACTTAGAACTTCTACCCAGCCATTGCTGACGGAACGAGAGCATACTACCGCTGTTGATTAAACAAAGATTTTTATTCGAAATTAAATTAAAGTGAAAAAAGATTCTCTCGTTCAAAAATATAAATATGATAAGATTTGAGTTTATATCAATCGACACTTTGTGAAAATAACAGTCAGGTTGAGAGCAATAGTCCGAATAATCCAAATAATATGAATTATCAATCCTTGTCCCAATAATTCAAAAACACAATACTAATGTATAACATTATTTAAGAAAGTTTTTTTTTTAATCTTTCAGTCTTCCGACTATATTACCTGTTGCTATTTGTTCATTTAGACCAAACGCTATAAAGACCTTTGTAGTGCTTTGGGCATAGAGATTAAAAAACATAGTATTTCTTATTAAATCTCGAATAATGTCTGTCTTTCATGCGACTATATATATACATTCATATATATATATATATATATATATATACATAGATATATATACATATATATACATACACATATATACGTATACATATACACAAACACACACCCATATATATATATATATATATATATATAGTGTAAAATTTTGTCGAAAATTCAAAGACTCGCGTTTTCTTTTTTATAACCTTCGTTTATTTCCTGGATTTTTACATTACAGCTGTTTCATTAATGAGTGGGCAATTTTACGATTTATGTTTCCATAAAAATACCCTGTCCCCATCAACTTCTTCAGATGTTTATCCATTAGATTTTACAACAAACAATATATTTTTAACATGCTGAACATCGAATGTATATATGTATACATATATATACATATATATACATATATATATATATATATATATATATATATATATATACTGGTTATTTCATGTGAAGTTCTTGAAGACTATTCACATCCGATAAAGGAGAACTTCCCTCTGTAAGCAGAAGGAGTGTCTTTTAGAGTTGGACGTGATTTTTCTCTAAGTCGTTTTCTCCCCATATCATAACGATAGATTTATTTTAGTCGTTCCTTTCATTTTTTTCTCTTCCCCCCGATAATTTGATTTTATTTTAGTCGCTCCCCACGTTTAAGTTCGTTTCTCTATAGTAAAAAATACCCTCGATTTGGCTTTTGAAAAGCTAGGGCGAAACCTGGTCGGCCGACTTTACCCCATTATATATATATATTTTTTCTTAACGTTTATTGAATATTTTCCCTCCGTCTTCTTGTATTCATGGATACAAAAGAACCCAGTCTTTCCTTTTTCATAGCTATAATTAAGTTTTGAACCCCCAAAAACAATGATATATATATATATATATATATATATATATATATATATATATATATATATATATAAGAGAGTGAAGTTATTTTAAGATTATGTTCTGTTACTTTTCTTACAATTCATTAACGTCAAATTGCTAAAATATCTGACTGTGCTTATGAAATTAACATTATTTCCGTTATTAAGTCGTCAATTATTTTTCTTTCATTATCCACCTACTCTAATAGATACTGCTATTTTGTATATAAACATATAAACATAAGTATATGTATAAACATATATATGTATACATATATGTTACATATATATGTACATACATATACGTGTATATGCATACATATATATGTATACATATATATATATATACCTTTATGTTTTTTTGTAAATATTGCGAAAGTAATGTTTTTTTTCAGTTGTAGCAGGATAAACATAATATAAATAGTGCAATACCAAATATAATACATTTGTCTGATGCGCTATGGTATTCAAAGCATAAAGTTAAATCTATAATTTTTGAAAACACATATTGTTTTCTCATAAGAATATACGTTACAGATTTCTTTTATTAATAATCTTCAACAAAAAGGAAAAATATGTTACCACCGTATTTTTTAATGTAGCAAACTGTTAAGATTATTCTATCAAGAAAAGAACATATGTACACACAATCTTTACATGTCACAAACAGTCAGATTCATACCTATATATGAATTCTTGAAAACACATATTTTTGTGGATGAATGTTCTTGAATAAGGCCCCCCATTTATTTACATTTCCTTCGAATTGCATTGTTATCGTGACTAAACGTGTATTGATAGCCTGGATGTTTCATGTATATGTTGCAGATATTGATGGTGTGAGACTCTTAGAAACTTACCCCTGTCATGGACGCGGTTTAGAAGCAGGGATGCGTCATTGAATTCTTCCCTACGGAAAAAATTAAATTGATAAACATTCACTGGCGCCTGTTTTCGAAGCCGATGCAGTTGATGTCAGCAATATTAGATGTTTTGTTTTTCGATTTCAGACGGCCGATAGAGATATGAGTTATTTAGTGCAGTTCAGACTTTTATGAGCGATGCATCAAAGACAAAACTGATTATGTAGGAAACAAATTAAAGAGTATAAAAGATTGCTTGCTATAATAGTACCACTACCGTCTTCATAGCATATAAAGTTATAGTTTTGGAGTTGGCCACCGGTGATTAGCACACGAATCAAGTAAAATTATCTTCCTATTAATGTCGATTCAGCAGGAATACATAGTAAACAATCAAAGAGTAGTTAACGTGCGCAAGTATAGATATATTACAGTTTAAGATTTACAGAAACGAATTTCGTCTTTTATCCAAACAATGCACCAACGCAGAATCTTCAGTCACCATCAATGATTTCGTAAGTTCAAGGTTTTGCGGCCTCGTCCGATCAATATAATTTAGGCGAGAGTATTCCAACATATCTTAGTTTAATGCGTTCCCATGCAACGGCAATATCTCAAGTGCAGTTTGAAGAGATTGATAGACATTCTTCTTTCAGTTCTTTCGTGGCTATGTCCTGGATTATTCTATTTCCTTCTTGTGTTTTGTCTTAACTGTAAGTTCCTTCTATGGAATTTACTCCATCGTCCATAAAACGCTAGAATAAATGCCATGCAATCAACGCACGAGACGACTTATTGTAGTTTTATTTGTATTAGTTTTATTTTCTTTAATACATAATGTCTGTCGAGCCGCACGTCGATATGTAATTCCTTAGGACACAAATTTCACCGCTAACACCCGTTCTATTTCTCAGCCGAAAAGTGCTTACATTAGAAGGCCGTAACGTTCTTCGGGCTTTCAAGACATAAAAAATACTTTTCTTCAAACTCTTCTTAAATTCATTGTTTTACCTCGCATGTCGGTTCGTCACCTATATTTCAATTGTGATCTTTGTTTTTTTAAACAGTGTAATCACGTAATCTTTCGATAATCGATGATGAATCTAATACCAGTGCAAATGTATTCGCCATTATTTTATGAAAATTGACTTCGTTCGAAATCAAACGATTACGTCATTCGTTGACGTTCGATCAGGTACTGTTATTGTTGTTGTGCATGCCTTTTTTACTACAAATTCTTAATCTGTATATCGCTCTAAACTCCCACGTTGCATATACAGTTATTTGCTTTAATCCATTAAACAGCATACAGTGTGGAACAATACAATTGTTACCCTTAAAAAAAAACAAAAAAACCAACAGCTTTATTTTAAAACTTTTATTGAAAAATCAATTCAGGGAACTGGATTATGTAGTAGAGTTGATATCTATTCAATGTAGCCGCCTCCCGTCTCAAATTACTGCCTCAATGCGGCTTCGAAGGTGGGAGCATGCTTTTTTTCACAAGCGCTGGTGGGAGCTCGGCGAATACTCGGCGGATAGCGGCGATCAGGCTGGCCTAGGTTCTGTGGGCGTAATATTTGTGATCTTCTCGACGTATGATCAAACGCAGTAGTCCAGCGGGGGAGGAGAGGGCAATGAGAGAAAGGTACAAATCTGTAGCACTCCTTTTGAAGCCAAACCTTGGTCTCTTTTAACTTGTGAGCTGGCACCGAGTCCTGTTGTCAGAGGTCTGTCAGGGTATGCCAACAGTCAGCCGATTGCACCAGGGAATCAGCACATTCAGGTACACTTTGGTGTTGACTTTCAAGCCGACTTTGAAGGTATGAAGTGGTATCATGTGACCGTCACTTGAAACCACACTAAAAACCATAACCATAGCCTGAAAATTTGTTTCCAATCTATCGATGCATTTTGAAAGTGCTAGCAATGGGCATGATGTAATAACTTGAATCGGTAGAGAGCATGGCTTGTACACCGGCGCATCTCCGATCTCTCCAGTTGAACATCGTGTCACTTTCACACATAATAGATGACTCATATCGTTCTTGGAATTTGTACACAACTGACCAAGTAGTAGATGGTCTGCAACCCCCAAGAAACCCGGTTTTTCTCAAATGACAATGAAATAATGTTGTCTTTTCAAACGAGACAATTTTATCGCCAGCCATATATAAACTTAGTAAAACTTACTACTCTACGGCTCCAATCTGTAACAGCACATACTCATCAGAGGAAGACGTTTCCGATTGTTTATAACCATAATCAATATTCGGCGTTTATATAATCAATAGCTATAATTGTTTATAATTATAGTGTGATATTAGGCGTTAGTGTGTAGTTTAACTATTAGTAACAACGAGCAAATGAATCAAATACATTGAAAAAGCACAGAAAACCTTTTCAAAATCAAGGTTTTGTAGAAGTGTTAATGTACGATAAGTGATTAATTAGTGAATATAAACGCAATTAAGAAACGTTTCACTGATCATGAGGCCAAATTTGTCGGCATCAACGCCCATCATGTGTGTGTGCAATTATGCTTGGCAATAGAGTGCATGCATTATTTATCAACCAGATAATTCTCACTTACAGGAATTAATTACAGGTGACGTTGATATATCTGTTATGCAGAGAACATAGAAAATTTTAAAGTAGTTTCTTTTCTAAGGTTTTGCGAAGTTGGCAAGTAAACAACACAACGTTAAAACTGAATAAAGACAATTTTAAAGATATAAAGTATTTATTACACGAATCTCTCGTAAATGTTTTGGTAAAAAGTATTAAGGTATTTACGTGATTTGATACGCAATTAGAAATTAGAATCAGTCTCAACGCGATCAGATTTTAAGAATTCTGATTCCACTAGTAAAGAAGTACAGCCATGAGAGTATTTTGTTTCAAGATGCACGATCTCTCCACTAATCATTATATAACACTATTTATTACTACATATAATTATTACATATACATGTTATGTATATATATATATATATATATATATATATATATATATATGTGTGTCATTCGATATTGTACTAATACTTGCTTGTTACTATATATATATATATATATATATATATATATATATATATATATATATATATATATACTGCGTGTCAAATTATTAACAAAGTAACATTTTTTTACCAGTTTCAGAAACTTACCAGCAGTTTCGTATCAAAAGCTTCGGAAACGTTGGCAATGCTGAGCTGCGCGTACTATTACGCGCAATGTAAACAACTTGCCATCGCAATTGCTGAATCCACGGTATTTAAGACGTGTCAAATTATTAACAAGGCAGTTTGTTTCGTCAATAAAATGGGTCGTAAAGGTGGTTTGACTAGTTCCGAAAAGAGTACTATTACAGAATAGCTAGCAAAAGGTAAAACTACCCTAGAAATATAAAAAATGATAGGAAGGTACCATCAAACTGTGAAAAATTTTGTCAAAGACCCTACAAAGGTACTAAGAGAGTTGATAAAGGTAAATCTATAGTTGTTTCACGCCGTTCACTACTCAAATTAAACGTGAAGTTTTTAAGAACCGTGGCCAGGCAAGTCGAGAAGTCTTTGACCAAGACGGATTGAATAATATCTCAAAAGTACTGGGTGTCGTCTTCTGAAAGAACGTGCACAGTCTGTTAAGCCTGTGACAAAGCCCCCATTAAATCAACAGCACATACAAAACCGATTGAAATCGGCAAAGGACAACATAACAAAACGGATTTTTCCAAAGTTTTGTTTTGTCACTCTTGATGGCCCAGATGGCTGGAGCAAGGAATGGGTCCTAGATGGATGACATCGTCATCAGCGTTTACGGTGCCAACAAGGTGGTGGAATAATGATTTGCGCTGGGATTATTGGAGGTACTTTAGTTGACCTATGGAGAGTCCCAGAAGGCGTACAAATGACGTCAAATGCTTACATAGCTTTTCTGAAGGAGCATCTTAAACCATGGCTGAAGAAGCAAAGGTTGACGTTCAGAAGAAGCATTGTTTTTATGCAGGATAATGCTCCCTCGTATGCAGCAAACAAAAGCAAAGAGTGTTTGCAACAACTGGGGTTCTCTGGGCTATGGAAGATGGAGTGGCCTACGAATTCACCAGATTTGAACCAATGTAGAACCTTTAGAGTATCCTGAAGCGACGTCTCTATGCAACTGGACGCCAATTTAAGAGCAAAGATGAGTTGTTGGATGCTCTGCAAGACATACCGCGTGTTGTGGGATGCTCTTCAAGAGGTATCGCGAGGAATAACTGTTGACAAAATCACAAATTTGACTATTTCTGTGGACCAACGTCTTTTACAAGTCACTCATGAAAAAGAATCCCATATCCCCTACTAATTTTGTCAACGTAGAAATTGCTATGTAGTTATTGTGTTCTAAGCATTTTTCTAAGTTCATTTAATGTTCGAAAAGTATTTTAATAAACAGGTTATGGGCATATTGTGTTTTTCTCAACCTCGTTAATAACTTGAAATCAACAGATATTCCTGTCTTCTACCATAGTTTCGCTAATACTGCCTTAAATACTTTTATTTTCTGACTGGAGTAGCTGAATAGTATTGTAAGCACTTTCGCAAAGTGTCACGGATCTTTTTATTTATTCGTTCCTTAAATATTAAAAAAAAATGTACACACGTTAATAATTTGATACGGAGTGTATCTATCTATATAATTATAAAAGTCAAATGACGTTGTAGCGGGTGTTGTAACCCAACAGCCGGTTAACGACTTCCGGTTGCGCCTGCGTACATCATTATAAACCAATGATAGCGTAAACAAATAAACATAAATCGTTGGACCGGTCTCGTTCGAACAAACGGGCGTCCTTAGAAAAGCGAATGTCTTAAATTTATTGAATAAAATCTTCAACATATGGGAAGCAAATTAAGAACGTGACTACAAATAATACGGATAATCATCGACCAGTTTCAGAAATAGGATATATATTATATTAAATAATCCACGCGACAATAAAACGTATTGTTTTACTGTGTACGTTTTCAACGTCCCAGTACTTATTGAACTTATACACACTAGTATGTTTAAGATTCAGGGCGGCCATCACAAACACATATATTTATTCTTTCTAGTCTTCCATTACTTAATTAAACAAATGAAAGAAATATGTGTCGATCTATCCAAGTAAATAAAGAATAAAGGATAAAAGGAAAACAAAGAAATGTGTGAGACGATAAAAAAATATAAATAGGTAAAAATAAACAATAAGATAAAATAAAAAATAATCAAAGTTGCAGGCGAAAGGTGAAACGTGATAAATTGATAACGAGATAATCGGACACGGGGATATATTCTAGCAAAGAAAGGAAATATGTAATTGGATAAGAGTAAAAGCCTGAATATACAAATAAATATACTGATAGGAATATAGAGTCTAACAATGATGGTAGTTATAATAATTATAGCTATAGTCATAATAACAATAATAATATGATTAATAAAAGGAAGGATTAATGATAATAATAACAAATATGATAACAATAATAAAATAATAATACTTAAGATAGTGATGATAAGGCCCCTTAGAATATAAATAATATATAAGAAATAAAATTAAAATTCTTCTAAAAATAAACTCATAAGAAGATTACAAGTGATAACTCTATAAAAAGAATCTGGTCTGGTAGAAGGGGTTAAACGGTTAAGCAACGAGAATGATGAGAGAAAACAACAGTTTAAAATGAAGTAGAATAAATATGTATATTCATATATTATATACAATGAAGGAAAATTTCAGAAAGTTCAAGCATGCAGGTACAGACAAAAAACATAAAAAAGTACATGTTTTTGGCACATTGATATCGTTGCTGTATTATGAAATTCAAAACTACATCTTTTTGGATCCAACTACATATATATGAGATGGAACGATTAAACTTTCGCCCTATAAAATATCATTTTCATGTTAGAAAAAACTTTTTTCAGACCATCTACTAGTTGGCCAGTTGTTTACAAATCCTAAGAGAGTAGGAGCCTTCTATTATGCCTGAAAGTGAGATAACGTTCACCGAGTGAGATCGGAGATCTGCAGTTGTACAACTCATGCTTCTTGACGATCCAGATTATAACAACAGAAGAATTGTCAGCACCCTCAATTGCCACGAATAACAGAGACATGCCCAGGGTGATGAAAACAAACATTCCCGCCACGGTTATGGTCTTTGGTGTGGTTTCGTGTGAGGGCCACATCATGCCACCTCACATCTTCGAAGTCGGCTTGATAGTCAATACCAAATAGTACCTGGATGTGTGGGCGGCTGGAAACCCCTGGGTGTGGCAACAGGACTCGGCGCCGTCCACAAGTCCAAACAGACCCAGGCTTGGTTTCAGAAAGAGTTCAACGAGTTATACCCTTCTCTTCTCTCGACCTAAATCCGCTGGAATACTTCGGTTATTCAGACGTCGAGAACATCATCAACATGACCAGCCACGATAACAAAGCCAACCTGATGGCCACTATCCGACGAGTATTCGCCGAACTCCCGCCGGTGCTTATGGAAAAGGCATGCTCCTAGTGTAACATGATAAGGGCTGTCCCCTTTTCATGTGAGTAAAAAAATAGGGAATTAGTTAAATCAGTCAGATCAGAGAAGCAGAGGAAATCAGACGGATTCTCCATTAGAGTCAAGGCGCCCTCTGGGAAGTGAGAGGGTTTAGAGATAAACATGTAACAACTTTAAATCCCGGAAATACGAGATCATGTCCGACCGGTCGAAGAAGAATAAATGATCATCCTGTTTTTTATAACTGCCGTCTTTCTGTGTTCATCATTACAACGAGAAAGGCAACGTGTTTATATTATATGTCCACCTGTCAAACGTAAATGTCAAACGCACTCTCGGTCTATCTATCAATATTTTTGTAAATTTCCTCTCATTGAATTACAGGCTTGTAGTAACATCTACACTGTCTATTATATATATATATATATATATATATATATATATATATATATATATATATAATATAAATAAAAATTATAACACGGAAATTACATAATTGTCGATGCAATAATTTATTTCAACCTTATGGTATTTTCAAGCATCTAAATCAGACAATTACATTTTTGATACTGAAAAAGAAAAGAAAAATCGTGCTTCGACCCTCAAAAAACCAAAGGTGGTGGTAGTAGCAATCCACTTAATACATTTATAGAGAGGGTGGTAGGGATTTAAAAAAATAAAAATTAAAAATTAAAAATAACAAATAAAAAAATTAGATTAGACACTTATAAGCGGCAGCTCGATGTAACCATAGATACACACACACACACACACACACACACACTCACACACACACACACGCAACACATACACATACACACACACGCCTCTAAGATGTACGTTCTGACATGTAAATGCCTTGACACGCGTTTACTAACCTATGAAGGAGGGGCGAAAGTATACGGATATATAGTGAAAGAAATAGAACAGCGCGTAATGGAAAAAAGAAGAAAAAAAAGAGGAAGAAAAGAAGAGGATACAGTGATTGAGTCATGGAAAGTAGGTCTATTAAAAGATAAATAAATTAATAAAAAATATAACTAAAAAAATAAATAAATAAAAATAAGAAAATAAAAATAAAAAGAATATTATATATAAAGTTTTAAAACTATCTGTATGTTATTATGTAAAAATTAATATTATCTTATAATTTATTTAAATATTTTATATGTAATATAATACTATGAATTTAAAAATTGAGTCTATATATTTAATATTTTATATATTTTCATGTAAATAATTTTATTGGTGATTATAGCGGTCGTTGTAATTAATATTTCAATTCTTAATTGATTAAGAAGTGGGAAAATGTAATATTGATCGCCCCCAATTCGATAGGACGTATCTAGTTTCGGTTAATATATACTTTTATTCCCTCCGTACAACAAAATTATTCTCATGCACGCATAAAGAAATAAGTAAAATAATTAAATTTTTGTGTTGATTTGTATCAAATCTAATAAAATCTAGTTTTAGTATTTGGTCTTTTTGACTGAACTCAGTTTAATAACTAATGTATTATCTACAGAGAAAAATTATTATCTTAAGGCTATCTCATTTATTTATAAGTAATTTGGACAAGCCAGGTACTTCGGGGAAAATATATATATATATATATATATACATACACATACATACATATATATATATATATATATATATATATACACATACATACATACATATATATATATATATATATATCTGCCTAGCTTAGATTTCGGACAACAAATCGTAAAGTAGTTATTATCGAGTATATACCGGACAACACTATAATTGCCGGTGGGGTGGGGTAGGATTGTTTATCGTAATTAATCTAGTGGTGTTAGATTCGGTGTCTTTACCATTATAGAATTCTCTGTTCGTCGGATCTAGAGTTATTGGTTATTTTAAATTTACATTTATGTCTACATCTGGCCATCAGTTCATCTCGTTTGTTTAGGAGATTACTGTGTTGGTACTTCAGGATTCTTATTTTTTCCTCAAGGCATAAACTGCATCTCTGCCTAAAGCCGTTTGGAACGTCCGAATGACATAGGATTGACCATGAAATCACTGGGGATCGATTCTCATTTTTTAATAACCACCATTGTTTCGCTAACTCTAATAGAAATAAGGCGACAGTAGACAAATGTAACTGCCAAGTGAAAAATAACTGCCCACTGGACGGTAATTGTAAAGTTGAGTGCGTGGTTTATAAGGCCACTATCCACCCAGAAGATAATAACAGGGACAAAAAAGTTTACTTCGGTATCTCCGCCGGAAGCTGGAAACAACGTTTTTATGACCACAAACATTCTTTCAATAACCCAGAACTTAAGAATAAAACCGAGTTAGCTAAACAATGGTGGTTATTAAAAAATGAGAATCGATCCCCAGTGATTTCATGGTCAATCCTATGTCATTCGGACGTTCCAAACGGCTTTAGGCAGAGATGCAGTTTATGCCTTGAGGAAAAAATAAGAATCCTGAAGTACCAACACAGTAATCTCCTAAACAAACGAGATGAACTGATGGCCAGATGTAGACATAAATGTAAATTTAAAATAACCAATAACTCTAGATCCGACGAACAGAGAATTCTATAATGGTAAAGACACCGAATCTAACACCACTAGATTAATTACGATAAACAATCCTACCCCACCCCACCGGCAATTATAGTGTTGTCCGGTATATACTCGATAATAACTACTTTACGATTTGTTGTCCGAAATCTAAGCTAGGCAGATATATATATATATATATATATATGTATGTATGTATGTGTATATATATATATATATATATATATATGTATGTATGTGTATGTATATATATATATATATATATATTTTCCCCGAAGTACCTGGCTTGTCCAAATTACTTATAAATAAATGAGATAGCCTTAAGATAATAATTTTTCTCTGTAGATAATACATTAGTTATTAAACTGAGTTCAGTCAAAAAGACCAAATACTAAAACTAGATTTTATTAGATTTGATACAAATCAACACAAAAATTTAATTATTTTACTTATTTCTTTATGCGTGCATGAGAATAATTTTGTTGTACGGAGGGAATAAAAGTATATATTAACCGAAACTAGATACGTCCTATCGAATTGGGGGCGATCAATATTACATTTTCCCACTTCTTAATCAATTAAGAATTGAAATATTAATTACAACGACCGCTATAATCACCAATAAAATTATTTACATGAAAATATATAAAATATTAAATATATAGACTCAATTTTTAAATTCATAGTATTATATTACATATAAAATATTTAAATAAATTATAAGATAATATTAATTTTTACATAATAACATACAGATAGTTTTAAAACTTTATATATAATATTCTTTTTATTTTTATTTTCTTATTTTTATTTATTTATTTTTTTAGTTATATTTTTTATTAATTTATTTATCTTTTAATAGACCTACTTTCCATGACTCAATCACTGTATCCTCTTCTTTTCTTCCTCTTTTTTTTCTTCTTTTTTCCATTACGCGCTGTTCTATTTCTTTCACTATATATCCGTATACTTTCGCCCCTCCTTCATAGGTTAGTAAACGCGTGTCAAGGCATTTACATGTCAGAACGTACATCTTAGAGGCGTGTGTGTGTATGTGTATGTGTTGCGTGTGTGTGTGTGTGAGTGTGTGTGTGTGTGTGTGTGTGTGTGTATCTATGGTTACATCGAGCTGCCGCTTATAAGTGTCTAATCTAATTTTTTTATTTGTTATTTTTAATTTTTAATTTTTATTTTTTTAAATCCCTACCACCCTCTCTATAAATGTATTAAGTGGATTGCTACTACCACCACCTTTGGTTTTTTGAGGGTCGAAGCACGATTTTTCTTTTCTTTTTCAGTATCAAAAATGTAATTGTCTGATTTAGATGCTTGAAAATACCATAAGGTTGAAATAAATTATTGCATCGACAATTATGTAATTTCCGTGTTATAATTTTTATCTTATTGCTCTGTTTACCACATTGAGCTCTCATACCCGGATTTCCTCTGGATTTATTCCATTATAACACTATATATATATATATATATATATATATATATATAATTGTCTCTCTCTGTATATATACTCTGCTTATGTTTCCAATATGCTATCTCCACAAGCATGAACATCCTAAGACAATATGAACACTCACAATGAATATATATAATATGAGCATCTCACAACATGATCACACACATGAACACACTAAGACTCTTACTAACATGAACAACAACAAATATATATGTCGTCATCTACGAAAAATAAAAA
The DNA here is from genome assembly GCF_053919585.1 of Euprymna scolopes. Classification (NCBI taxonomy): domain Eukaryota; kingdom Metazoa; phylum Mollusca; class Cephalopoda; order Sepiida; family Sepiolidae; genus Euprymna; species Euprymna scolopes. Next base: position 4,654,960 of record NC_136495.1, read on the forward strand.
AGAAAATAAAACGGAGAAAAACAATGCAAAACGAAATAAAACAATAATTAAGGAGGAAAAAAGAGAAGCACTCACATACACGCAGTATTAAAAAAAAACAAAAATAAAATGACACACACATGCACACAATGCAACAAAAGTATACAGTAAAATTAGAAAAAAAGGCCGATATGCCGCAAAAGAATAGTAGTGGAGATGAATGAAAAAAAAAGAAAAAATTGAACATACAAATACACACAATGGAACAAAAGTATACAGGAAAAAAATTGAAAAAAAGGCCGATATGCCGCAAAAGAAAATCGTTGCAATGAATGAAAAAAATAAATAAATAAACAGTTGTAAAAGCAATCACCGTGCGTAATTCATTGATAAAATTCTTTGTTTTTAAAAATATATGTATATATACACAAGATTGGGGTCAGGCATTATTGTTTTGAAATTTGTATGGAATATCAGTTAGAAAAATTGTGTCAGTATGAAATCGTGCGGACGAATTGTTAAAATTAATCTGTCAATCATTGTAACAATTTTGTATCAAAGTCGAAGGTACTTTTAAAATCTTGTGTTATTATAAAGTAGAATGAAATACGCTCATTAACAAAAAAAGATGCAGAAATGAAAATTAATTTTCTGTTCATAGTTGAACTTTTCGACATTTTCTGTGTTTTAATTGTTTTGTTTTTAAAAAAAGGGGCAATTTTAAATATTGACCCCATATAGATACTTAAAAGAAAAAAATAACTGAAATAGGATAGTCAAGGATTCGAACTTGCGAAGCTGGACTTGGATTTGAGAATTCCAATCATAAGTTAAAATAAACACAGAATGTTATAAATGGAATGTCCAGTAAATTGTTGATTCTGTTAAAATATTTTATAAACACAAATTTGGCTGGAAACTATTCACATTCTTAGAAAGAATGCATAATAAAAATATGGGTTACAGAATTAGACAATAGGTTAAATTCCTTTGTAAAACAACAAAGAGAATGGGAAATTTCCTGGTCGTCAGAAATGGTTTCAAAACGTGCAAGTCGCGGATGCTGGAAACAAGTGAGTTGTAGTCACGTTGACCAGACATACGTGTGATTTCTCAATATAGGAAAGAGTTTGAAGTTATTAAGGGGGAGTTACATCAGTCAGATCAGAGAAGCAAAGGAAATCAGACTGTCTATTATATATATACAGAACTGTCTGTCTCGTTATATGCACCCTGCTTGATATCTCTAATGTGCTATCTCCACAAACATGAACATCCTAGGACAATATGAACACTCCCAATGAATATATATAATATGAGCATCTCACAACATGATCACACACATGAACACACTAAGACTCTTACAAACATGAACAACAACAAATATATAAGTCGTCATCTAAATACGAACAATGTAACATACCCTCATATTTAGCACCTTCTATAATAACAGCGGTTTAGGCGGTGATTGAAGCTGAAGGTGGCTACATAGACGTCAGTTACCTGAATTGATTTTTTTTTTTAATAAAATTTGTAAATAAAGTTATAGTGTAGTTTTCTTTAGGGTGACACTTTTTGTTCACCTTTAGGGTGATATTTTTATTTCTAGCTTCCAAATGGTAATGAAACTTTTTATAAACATAGAAAATGTATTGAAACTAAGATAGGAACAGTGGGAAAATAATAAATAGCAATTTAACACAACGCGAAGAGAAAACTAAATAATTAGCACCGCAAAAGTTTACAACACATATCAAATTCATTAGATTTCTCACTAATTTTATGCCGGTTTATTATGGTAAAATGGTTAGAAACTTCTAGAATGTTTAGAAATATGCAATAGTGTTGTGAGACCGGATCTCACTCCATAATGGACTCGTCCAGATCCTATATAATCAGCTTCTAAGGCTGGTACAGTGGAGCGAGATCTCAACGGATATTGTCCCTCGGGGAGTGAGATCTTACTGATACCTGTAACTACTACTATTCTCTTTCTCTTTCTCGATATCCTTGTACCTTTCCTTAATACACATGTAAACCACCTACTACGTGTTTTCCTGTGCCGTTCTGAGATCCACAACAAATAGACATCGAAGTAATCAATTAGTAAAAGTATTGCGTCATTCTTTATCTAATAACCGTATTGTAAGCAACCACATCATGGGAAACAATAAACAGATTAAACAAGAGCTCATAAAACATAAAATAACACAAGACACATGTAATAAGTTCGTAAGAGATTACTCAAAACGTCTGCATGCGGTAATCACCAACAGTGGTTATGTTACAAAATACTAGATATTATTTTGTAAATGTGTTGTAAACTTTTGCGTTGCTAATTATATTATGCGAATTTTATATTTTATATTCTTTTAACCATCAATTTATTATGTATTTTACCTTTCACTTCCCTACTTTCCATTTTCGTTTCTCTTAATTTTCACAACATCAACTCCATTAATTTCACCTGAGAAGGATTTGCAGTCGAATCGAAAGCAAAAACAGAACAATCATAAAGCAAAATATATCTGTATTAAATAATGTCTACTTCAATGTAAAAAT
>NC_136495.1:4662500-4725000 GCF_053919585.1 Euprymna scolopes
GGCAACCGAAAAATACAATTGTGAATTACTTAGGACCTCTATCCAGTCATGGCTCACGGAACAAGATCATGCTACCCCGTGATTAAATAAAGGATTCTGTTCGAAATTCTGTCCAATTTCCTTTTACGAAAGCATTCCCGAGTTCGACAAGATACACCTAAATAAGATCGGAGGTTACATCGACTGAAACGTTGTGAAAATGACACTCAAGATGAGAACAGTAGTTCAAAGAAATCAAATATTAGGTTGGTGCAAAAACAATATTGTTTTCTCACATATTTTACTTTTATATATGATTTCTGAATTAATTCATTAATATATATATATATATATATATATATATATATATATATATATATATATATATATATATGAAGCGGGTTTTTCGCGATATCGGATTGAGTTATTCGTTACCGTTCTCAATCTCTTCATTAATATTTTACAAGCTTTTCGACAGCATGGACAAAATTCAAATCTGCACGATTTTCTTGTTCCAGTTTAAACTAGGCAGAAATATTGCCGATACAGCTTTTGATATCAATGATGCGTGTGGCCCAAGAAGTCCTTATGAACGTGTTACACAACGGTGGTTCAGGAAATTTCGCAATGCTGACGATAGCCTCGAAGATGACGACGGTCGCGGCCGACGACTACGGTTGATAAAGAACATTTGAAAGCCTTAATTAAAACCACACGAGAAATTGCTGTTAAACTCGAGGTCGACGACTTAGCCACTCAATGGTTCGCCATTTAAAGTAAATAGGGAAGTAAAAGAAATTGGATAAATGGGTGCCGCATGAACTGAACTATAATAAAAAAAATCGTCGTTTTGAGGTGTCTTCTACGCTCCTTCTGTTCAACAAAAACGACCTATTTCTCGAGCGGATTGTGACGGGTGATGAGAATTAGATTTTCTACAACAACCGGCGACGTTCGGCACAGTAGTTAGATGCCGGAGAAGTTCCACAACATTTTCCGAAGCCGAAATTGCATTAAAAAAAGTTATGGTAACTGTTTGGTGGTCTGCAGCTGGTCTCATCTATCGATCGATCGATGCCTCAGTTCCATCTCGAAAGACAAAGGATACCCCTTTAAGGGCAGTTGCGCGTATAATTGGGAGACTAGTGCTGCGCAATCCTTAACCACACCTCTCCTGAATCGACACTGTTTGGGTCCAGTGACAAGAAGAAAACCAGTACGACTGGAAACAATGCCGAGATAAGCGGAGAGCACATACAGCACCTGGAAGTTCCAAATGGTCACCCATTTAGTACTGACTAGGCTCAATGTTGCTTAATTTTGGTGATCCAGCGGGTGCTGGTGTGTCAACGGGATTATACCATATCTGTCTCATCTATCACAGCTTCTTGAATTCGGGCGAAACGATTACGGCGATAAGTACTGCCGACAAGATGATTAAATGCACCAGTAGCTCCAACGTATATCCCTAAGATTGGTCAATATGAAGTGACCAATTCTCTTCCATAACGACGCTCGCCCGCATGTTGCTCCACTGACTCTGCAGAAGCTGAATAAATCGACCTACGAGATTGCCTCATCCGACATGATTATCCGACCTCTCGCCTACCGATTATTCCTTTTTCAAGCATCTCGACAACTTCCTGCGCGAGAAATGCCTCAAAAGCCTAGATGATGCCGGATCAGCGTTTAATGACTTCATTGCTTCCATAACTCCGGATTTCCATGCTAATAGGATACATAACATTGTTTCTCGTTGACAAAAATGTGTCGATTGTAATGGTTCTTATTTCGATTAATAACGTTTATTATGAAAAGAGTTATGGTCTTTTGTAGTTGGACGTCAGAAAACAAAATTCATTTTGCAACAAACTAATAATACGCATCTCAAAAATTCAAATACGTCACAAGTTCACAAGTTTGACATAATCAACCCCGCGTGTAATAAGGTGCACTACTAAACATTTTAATTTTCTTGCGTCATTTTATGTAAACATAACGCTTAACATCAAGTGATATATATATATATGTGTGTGTGAGTCTGTGTGTGTGGGTCATATTTCTCGCTCTCACACTCATTCACTCGCTCACTCTTTTTCACTCATTCCTGCTCCATCTCCAAAGTCAAATCGTATAATGCTAGGCAATCACATACTACACAAAAGTATTTTATACGATCTTACTCGACGCAATGATAACGAAATTAAATTAAAGATAAAATGTTCTACGTTTTGATAGATATGGTATAATCATCTCATTGAAATGTATCACTTAAAATACGTTTCAAAAACTCGCCAAATTGAATAAATTCGAAATAACTGCGATGGATCTGGCTTTGCCTTTTGTATACGTAAATCTAATTTCGTATGATATACAGTATAGACGGAAGGAAAAAAACTTCATTTAATTGTGTTCTGTTGTGGGGGAAGAGAGCTGATAATGATGAGGCGTCTATATTCTCGAATATTTATTTATATATATATATTTATATATATATATATATATATATATATATATATATATATGTATATATATGTATATATATGCATATATATATAACTACTTCATTTACTCACATAAAATTAATATACGAAAGCATTAATTTATGCGTAAACTTTATGTATTTACTTCGAAAGTGTTCAATACGTAGGTAGAGCTAGTTAGTTAGTTATAAATTAGATTTCAAAACTCGATATTATGACCACAAAAGTACATTTAACAATAAAAAGCACTGTATGAAAACAACGCTAGCAAATAAATACTGTGAATTCAAGGAAAGCGAACATTCGCCGGTAGTCGAATGGAAAATAATAAGACAAGCTACCACATGTAGGGATCTAGATGATCAAAGTATATTATGCCTTCGTGAAAAATTTGCTACCCTGTACTTTAAAGATCCCCAGCATCTATTAAACTGTAGACGAGAAATAGCGAACAATTGTGTTCACAGAATAAAATTTACTCTAGGATAGCGATACAAAATAAGTTAAAAACTAACAAAAACAATATAGAATAAACAAATAAGTAAATTAAATAAACATGAATATACATAAACTATCACACATCTATGAATGTATGTATACATATAAAGTTATATATATATATATATAACTTTATATGTACATATATATATATAAACTAACATAAAAAATTAACCTAAATTTAAAACAGGCCAAGAAACTAGATATCCAGGCAAAATAGAGCACACTCACAAAGAAATAGGTCAACCAGAGGTCAAATAGGCATTTGTCCGGTAAGTGCATGTTCATTGGCTGATAGGAAGGGCGCGGTGGATACTAGAAAGCTGATTGGCTAACTAAAATCTCAATAGAAGATGCGTATATAAAAACGACAGGCAACCAAAAAATTCGCTTATAAGTCTGAAGAGTCCTAGAGTGGATGAAACGCGGAATATTCAGTGTAGCTTAATCGCCATATATATTTTATAACTAACTAATTAACTATATATATATATATATATATATATATATATATATATATATATATATATGCCTCTGTACGAATACTTCGTGTATATCGGTCTATATAATTGTGACATTGCTATGTGACGTGGCTATGACCATCTGTCTTCTGTGTCTAACGGTCTGTCAAACGCATGTGCGTCTCCTATTAATTTCAAATATATTTATTTTAAAATCAATTTATATTAAGGCATGATAAGCGGGGAACTGTATAACTCGTAAACCAGTTTGAACTAAAAATACACTGACTGACCTGTGGTCTGACACCTTGCTGCATGCAAGTTTACGCCTTGTCAATGGAAGTGAATGGGTTTAATCTATGTTACCGGTAAGCTTTGTTTGACACGGCAATTGATTTCGATAGAATGTGTCGCTAATGACCCTAGAACACTATCCCTAAACCTTATTTTAACACTAATCACAACCATAGCACCTAATGCTATCCCTAACACGAAAACCCAAACCTAACTCTGCGCCTAATTCCAACATTTACCATTAACTCTGAAGGGCAAAGAAAACACCGTACAACACTATAGCAATAATTCAACGAAAAGTCCCGGAAGTGTCAGTTATGTATTCCTTATAGATATCATTGCACAGAAGAGAGGCGTTCAAAGTAGATATCGCCACACAGTAGTAAATATTGTAAATATCAAGCCGAAGTGGAGAAAAGTATGATGTATATCTTTTTTCTTGTTAACATAGATCCAAAATAGCACCTGAAACATGATAAGGTAAACACAGTCCGAAAGATAATAGTTGTCAATTCATTCACTAAATACTCGATGAACTTTGTATAAAGACAAAGGAAAAATGTTGATTACCTGCATTCGTTAAAAGTTATATTCACAGCATGCTATATTATAACCTATTATAACAAAACATACGGTTTTTAATTAAGGTTTCATTAGCAGAATGTTTCATAACGTCTCTGTATAAAACAAAATATATCTGTACGTATATGATGTTTGTGTGTTCACTATAGGATTAAAGTTTAGAATAATTAGAGAATCTACATGAAGTTAGAAAAGTTCTTTTCTCATGTATAATTGACAGACAAAGAAAATAAAACTGTTTCGAATCTTTGTGTATTCCTAAAGAGGGCTACGAGGAGAAACTTCAAATACATCCTATTTTATGAAATTGAAATCATACGCATAAATTTTCTGGTACAGAAAATGAAAGTTGTTTCGAATCTTTTAGCACCCTCTGAACTAAGAAGGTTAAAGGGGCCGAACTTTGCGTAAAACTTCAAATATACTATTTTTTTTAAATTTTGGCGGTGCTCCCAAACAACCTCATACAAAAGTCTAATAAAATAGACGCCCGCCCATCACTATATGTATAACATTTCCGATTAAAGACGATGGAAATGGTCTCGAATATTTACCAAATATTTACGTGCACTAACCTCTAAATGATTGGATTAAATTTAAACCATTTGAATAAGACACTAAAAGTTTCCCAACATTTTACTTCTTCCGATGTGATTACAGACAAAAACGGGGGAGAGAGCAGTAAAAAACAAAGTAATTACACAAAACATACAAACATTCCACACTGATTACATTTTCTACCGCAAAAAGACTGAAATCGAAACCGGTAAACATGTAACCAATGTTGTTGTTCTGTTGTATCATAAAGGGGATCGTGTGTGATCGTCTAGTTGTTTTGTCTATTTGTTCATATGCAGCTGTATGTGTGTGTACATGTATTTTAGACATACCTTCTTGCGTGTTGGATGTTGGTCAATCTGGATTCATAGACATTTACAATTAAAATACATAGTCGTTTCCAAAAACCAAAAAAAAAACGACTCACTTATAAACTTCCAGACAATCCTTCACAAAACAAAAATTCAACACAAAATAACAAATCGACGGAAACTAAAATTGTCTACGTCACCCAACTCTGGGGTTTTCTTAAAAAGAAAAAAATATCACCTTTTACTTATCCGAGTGATTTTCATTATGGCCTCTTCTGCCATTTTCTCCCCTGCTAATTATGCCACGTCAGGGGAATTCCATTTGCTCCCTGACGCTGGACAGAAATATATTTCGCTCTGCCATATTGGAAAACCCTTTTTTTTTCTAGGTCGGTAACCGCAACTGCTTTCAATGCATAAAGCTTAGCGAAAAATATCGGGATTTCCACACATGGATTTTTCCGTGTTTATCCTACTCGAAATCACCGAATCCCATCACCCAAAGACAACACTTGTGTTCTTCTTTTCTTTTTTTCTTAATCTAAAAAAACATACATTTTAACATTTCATAAAACAGTTTACATCGATTTACATACAATAAATAACATTTTTCCACACCAGAAAAAAAAATTCCTAAGAAAAAATACGTACAATTAGAGAAAAAAGTTTCACATTGCCAGCCTATCCATTGTTTCTTCACAAAAGACACCGAGTTTCAATTGCAACATTTTAAGTGTGTATAATTGTGTAACTTCTAACTCATAACAAATACTTTTGATTGGCGTTCTCTCTGGTAATGTGACAGGCACCCACACTGTAATTAAAGTTCATATTTCTTTTCTATTTCTTTTTTTTTCTTTTTTTCTGTTTTACACATTGGCTGTATATTCAAAATCAACAATTTATTATCTGTATGTCGATCGATATATCTGTTTTTTTTTCAATTTATCCTGTTTATTTTCTTTACACCGTAACGTTAATATTTTCTCTTTCTATTTTCATATTGTCTGTATTAATATTTTCTTCTTCTGTGTTTTCAATGTTCATATTCAAAATCAACAATTCGTTGTCTGTATGTCGATCTAGCTATCTGTTATTTTTCTCTTATTTCTTCTTAATTTAGCATAAATCCATCTATATACAATTTTAATGTGTCTATTTTTCTTCTTTTTTTTCGTTGTCTAATTTTTTTTTCACTACGGTAAATCCCCAAACTCGATTTTTTTCTTTCCACATGTGTACGGGTGGACTGGTACATTGGCAATAAATTTGTATTTGTTGTGTGATATATCTAATCAGAGTTCACGTTCTGTGATCATCTAGTTGTTCTGTCCATTTTCATATGCCGCTGTATGTGTGTGTACATGTATTTTAGACATACCTTCTTGCGTGTTGGATGTTGGTCAATCTGGATTCATCTCGTGTCTTGGAGGAAGACTGGTACCTGTTTTGGACGAAGATTCATTTCACTCCAAGATAAGGAATTGGTTTTATAGTTTTTATTCACTTTTCCAGATGTCTCGCAGAAGGATGGAAAGTGAACCCCTGGCCTGCGTGATTTCTCTTGATCTCATTTCTACACACGTCAGCGTTCCCCTAGTGAAAGGGAGGAGACGTCTCTGAAGCCGTCCGTCGCCTTCTAAGTCCAAAACAAATCTCCACAATTCAGCTGACCTGATCACGTAACTCACACGCAATCCGATCAGCTGATCCTGACTTCCGGTCAACGTGTCTCAATATAATTTACACACCTACCCCCTCTCTCTCTCTCTCTCTCGCTCTCTTTCTCTCTCTCTCTCTATCTCTCTCGATCCATTCTCAAACAATGTGGGTTGTCTGTTTCTTTTTTCCTATTATTATTTTTTAAATATTTTTTTTTTATGTTTGCTATGTATTCTTTACTAGAGAAATTTGGTTTTCTGAGGGGTCCATAGATAAAAAATCATGGATCAACATTTTAATATTTAATTTTCTTATGTTAATCAAACGGTCCCCACAAAATAAATGTATAAAAATAACAGTTGATTCCTTATAAAGCAACATAGACTACAATGTACTGCGGATTAATTTAATGTAATGGACCTTCGAAAGCTGGAGAACACAAACAGAGCAGGAAATCAATCGATTTGATTAAAAAATAAGCGTTTTCACTGACTTCGATAAATGTGATATTTATTGTACGAACAGATTATTTATCTGATTAGCTTAGAATTTAAAAAATACATCAATAATTGGGCAAGATATACCGTGTATTCTATTCTTTTCATATAAGTCTAATTTGTCTTGAATACCATGTGTTTCCCTGTGTCTTCCTATATGCTTTAAAATTGTTTCCTTATGTGAATTCATACAAGTAAAATTATTATATTTACGTCACGTTTTATGAACATTTCTGTTGATTATATTTTCTTAATTATATAACTTGCCTTTTATTCGCAGGTTTTCTCCTTTTTAATCCGGTTTTAGATTCTTTTTGTAATGTTTTAGAATATCAATGCCACCAATTCACGCTTACGTTATTTTCTTTTCATCTATTGTAGGATGCGAATTAAAAAAAAATTAAAGCCTAACCAAACCTTGCAAATAACTATCATTGACATTACAATAAGTTTCGCAAGGCTTCCTGTTCAAATCATTGCAATAAATGAAGCTGCGTCATTTTGATTTGAACAATGACAATGAATAAAAGAACACGTTTGTGAACTTAGACCTGAGCTGATATTCTACAACTTGTTTTTTGTTCATTCCTCTGTGTCCTTATTAAACACAATGACACGATTTATATCTCATAAAAAGAAAAGACATTTTTGAGAAAAAAAGCAAAATACGAAAACAAGAAACTCAATTCACTATCGAAACAAGATTTGATCGTTAGTCATTTAATTTCAATGGAAGCAACTATGATGTTTGAATGAAGAAAGTAGTTAATGGTATGCAACACGTATTATAAGTTATAAGTCATATTAATTATAGCACGTGTGTCTTCGTTAGTATTAAATCTAGAATCACTGTTGTGTTAACATAGTGTCGTATGTTCTTCAATCAACGCGGTTTATCTGTAGGCCACTTCATCAACAAGAACAACTATTTATCTCTTTAATGTTATAGAGGTAATGGAGCAGCGAGAAGTCTGTCTTACTCTCTCGCTTGGTTGCTGCAACAGGTGATAACGAAAAAATAAAACAATCTGTCACTCAACGTCTCATGCTATAGTATGTTCATCTGTTTTATTTCGATAACTTCACACAAAACTTATAAATGCAACAATTTCATTACTTTTGCATAAAAAAGAAAAATGATGTTCTCAATTCCATATATATATATATATATATATATATATATATATACTAGCATGGGTGCCCGGCGTTGCCCAGGTAATTAGAGATGTATGTTGAGCAAAAAACAAAAAACAAAAAAAAAGTGGTCAATTTTTTAAAACTTTGACCACTATTATGACCCCTTAAAATTTATTGTTTTGGACTCAAATTAAATTATTAAGTTAGATCCATGTCAACGGAACCTATATCTAAAATTTCAAGTGTTTAAACCAAAAATTGTCGGAGGAGTTTGGTAGAGTTCTCAAATGACAAATCGTTGAACTTTGACCCCTTAATAGCTAAATTTCTGGCTGAAAACTAATCACATCGATTTTCCCAAATCTCAGTACCCTGTATATCAAATTTCGAGTCAGTAGACGTAAAATTGACAGAATTATTGCGTAGGGAAATGTACACATACAGATACACAGATACACACACACAGACGCTTTTACCTTCATATATATATATATATATATATATATATAGAGAGAGAGAGAGAGAGAAGGAGAGGGAGGGGTAGAGGAGAGAGAGGTAGGAGGCTCCTTCAGTCTTTAACAGACTATGGATACCCCATCGTAGGAGTGCCTGCGCGTGAAATTTTTGTGGGAGGTGTGCAACCTCGAACCACACATCTCCTGAGTCGACATTATTAAACGCCAGTGGTAAGATGGGTGTATGTTCAGGACGACGGGAAACAAATGCCGAGATAAGCGGAGAGCACATACAGCACCTAGAATTCCAAAGTGGTCACCCATCTAGTTCTAACTAGGCTCAACGTTGCTTAACTCCGGTGATCTGACAAGAACCAGTGTGCCTCGCGATTATGCCGTATATAAGCAACGTCGAAGTGGCCAGTACTAAATGGGTGACCATTCAGGACTTCCAGGTACTGTATGCGCTCTCCGCTTATCTCGGTATTGTTTCCATGTCATCCTGAACTTCCCCTTGCCACTGGACTTAAATAGTGCCGATCAAGGTGAGCTGTGGTTGGAGATTGCGCAATCATGCCTCACAGTTACATTTCGAGGCTGAACGAAGGTATCATTATATATATATATATATATATATATATACTAGCAGACCAGTATATATATATATATATATATATATATATATATATATATATATATATATATATATATACTAGCAGGCCAGTTTTGCCCAGTCGTAAAATACGCTTAAATATATTTTGATTAATACAGATTTCGTATTTATTATTATATTATATATATAGTAATGATTTAAAAAGTAAAAACAAAAATGACTCGTGTGCCACTACTGAGATTCGAAATCAAAACGTTTAGTTTACGTTTTACTTTTTTAGTTGACCTATGTTTTCTGCACAGCAAAAAATTGCAACATAGACGAATAGCTGCTACGTTACGCATGCGTATTCATAATGCCATCGTGGAATCTTTACAAGGCAATTTTCCTTACTTTACATGTAAACACTTTTGTACCAATTTTACCCGGTTAAAACCCAGATATAAAGTTTCGCATGGGTTTGATTATCATATATTAAGTTTCATGTCTTTGGACCAAATACTTATTAGGATTTTGATAGGCAAATATTAAAAACACTTATATGCATATATAAATATATATATAGAGAGAGAAATATGTTTGTGTTCACTATAACCTGTTTATGCAAATATAACGCAAGTATAAACCATATATATATATATATATATATATAAGTGTATTTATATCCATGCAAATATTCTACACGGTTTATACTTGCGTTATGTTCGCGTAAACAGGTTGTAGTGAAGACAAACATCTTTCTCTTTCTCTCTCTATATATATATTTATGTATATATATATATATATATATATATATATATATATATATATATATATATATATTCAATAAGTGTGTCTAAAAAAATTGCCACATTTATTTAGGATTAATAAACGTAGATTTGCGCTTTCAGAATCTATATATTACAAGCAAAAGTACCCGTCGTTGACTAGGTTCAAAAACAGCCTGACTTATGAAAGTATAATAGATTATGAAAAGCAAGGGTTGTAAAGAGACAGCTTCGAATTTGGGGATATCAAAACCAAAGCAAAATATGATGAAAGTAAAAATAAAATAGATAAACTCCATAATTTATTATACCATACCTGTTCACACTGAAACACTTATCACAATATTCTGTGGATCTATATTAAACAAACCTTGTTAAACTTTGTGACATATTTCATATTACGACCCTTCGTTTTCATAACCCATTATACTTTCAGAAATCCGTGTCCATTTTCTGTAGGCTGTTTTTGAACCCAGTCAGAGACGGGTACTGTTGCTAGTATATATATATATATATATTTATATATATATATATATATATATATATATATATATATATATATATATATATGTAAAAGAGATTTCGAAGGCTGTCACAATGCGAGGAATGAATTATAGTCGCTGTTGGTAAGAGAAGATGAGAACAAGTGGCGATTTACAAATCAATAAGTACATACATATATATATATTTTTAAAAAATTTTTTTATATATATATTTATTCAGTTGTATGGTAAAATGTCTTACTTGTAAGCCTCTGCGACGTATTCCATTATAATTTCGGAAAAATTTTCCCTTTTCAAATGGTGTGCGTAACAGGTCGATTCAAAGCATTCTGGATGAAGGACCGGAAGTTGTGTAGCTATGTGAGGCCCCGGTACAAATGTGAGTAGTGGATTTATGTATGGTATGATTAGGTAATTAACATGTTTATAAATATGCTATTTTTATTTATTTGTCTTTATTTTTATTAATTTATTCCTCGCATTGTGACAGCCTTCGAAATCTCTTTTACATACCTATCCCACACAATTCTTCAAGCAAACTACATATCAACCATATATATATATATATATATATATATATATATATATATATATATATATATATATATATATATATATATATAGTAACCCACGTGTTTAGAATGATAAAAACCTAGATAATCTCAACCGGGTTTACATAATAGTGTGCAATAGTAAATACAGTTATTTATGTCAATATTCGTTCAACTAGGTATGCAAGAACTCTTCTATACTAGCATGACAACGTTTCGATCTGTAATTATTTATAACTACGATCTCCTGAAGTAAAAAGAAGGAAATGAGAAACGTTACCTTCAAAATTGAGAGTCGCATGATCCAATTTAAAATAATATCAAATACAACGTTTTTCAGCTGAAATTTAACTTTTAGCTCCAAACGATAAAACGTTAGAAACAATTTATAATAAAAATACATTTTACAAATATTATTTTAAATAAAAACTTTGTACTCTATGACAAGAAAATTTACACTCTATAATAAAACGATGTACATACCATAATATAAAAACTGTACACCTTATAATAAAATACAAGTTATACTCTATGATAAAATAACCTCTATTAACTCAAACTTTATACTTTTATAAAATACTAAATAATAAATAATAATGGGCAGTTTAAACTGTATAATAAACAACTTAACACTTTATAATATGAAGAACACATAACACTCTATATTACAATCACATCACACTCTATATTAAAAAACACATTACACTCTATAATAAAAAAACACATTACACTCTATAATAAAAAAATACATTACACTCTATAATAAAAAACACATTACACTCTATAATAATAAAAACATATTGCACACTCTAATCAAAAACACATTACACTCTATAATTATAAAAACATATTACACTCTATGATAATAAAAACATATTACACTCTATAATAATAAAAACATATTACACACTCTATAATAAAATAAAACACATTACACTCTATAATAAAAAAACACATTACACTCTATAATAAAAAAACACATTACACTCTATAATAAAATAAAACACATTACACTCTCTAATAAAAAACACATTACACTCTATAATAAAAAACACATTACACTCTATAATAAAAACACATTACACTCTATAATAATAAAAACACGTTATACTCTATAATAAAAAAACACATTACACTCTCTAATCAAAAACACATTACACTCTATAATAAAAAACACTTTATAACCTCAATCTTTACACTCGATAATAAAATACACATTGTAATAAACAACTTTACAATCAATATTAAACACGTTTCACTTTATTATGAAAAAGTACACTCTATCTTACTCTTTATAATAAACAGATACTTTACACGGAATTATAAAAAACAAATTTACATACTATAATAAAATGTTTTCCACTCGATAGTAAAATACATTTCACACTCTATTATATTATAATTATATTAAAACTGGCGAAGCATAGTTTATGTTTTGTTGTTTTGCGGGGGGGTGTAAACTAGTTTTTTTTATATAAAAAAAACGTGGTTAAATTAATTAAGCCTTATTCATATTATTAAATGCTGAGAAAATCGAACTGCTGTAGTTGAAGAACTTGCATTATTGAAGAAAGTAAAATGAATAAAAACAACGCATGTAGAATTAATATACATAGTAACGTTATTATATAATCTTCTCTTGTTTAATAGACTTGAAGTGTTAGCAAATTAAAACTACACATACCCAGATTTACAGGAGTCACTGTGATTCAGTTAGGACGCTTTCCGCCGGTCTGGCTAGCCGAGCTTGCACCACTTAAGCCATTATTTTCCCGGCAATGGTCAGAAAGGATATACCTCGGTAATTGCTGCAGTCTTTGTCGTCACCTTGGTTTTTATAGATTGGGATGATCATGACATCTTTGAATTCTTATGGCAGCATTTCTTGTTGCCAGCATTTTGCTATTAGTTGGTGAAGTTTTCTCATGAGTTGTTCTCCGCCGAATACTTCAGCTGGTATGCCGTCAATTCCTGGAGATTTGTTTATTTTAGTTTTATCAATTGCTTCTCTTACTTCCCCAAGAGTTGGTGTATCATTCAGGTCCATCTGCTGGGGGGGAGACTATTATGTGGTTTTAGATCTCCTCATCCGTATTGGATTCTACATTCAGTAGGGTGCCGAAGTACTCTTGCCATCTATGAATTATCTGTTTTGGTTGGGTCAGTATGGTGTATCCATCTTCTGATAAGAGAGTGTTAATCATCTGGGCTCTAGAGCCATACACTTCCTTCAATGATCTGAAGAAACCTGCAGAATTGTTTTCCTCCGCTTGTTTCTACATATGTTCAGCCTTTTTCAGCCACCAGGTGTCTTCCATTTCTCTGAGATTTTTCTGGACTTCTGTCCTCACTTGTTTCAGCTTCTTCCGGTTTGCTCTAGTCGGGTTATTTAGCTTTGATTTTAATGCTCGGTTTCTTTCATTTTATGCATTTCTAATTTCTTGGGAATTCTCGTTGAACCAGTCCGCATTCCGCTTTTTTGTGTAACCAAGTACTTCAGCCGCAGTGGAGAATACTGTTATATAGGGGTTTCATTAAAAGAGAGTCTTAGAGAGAGAGAGAGAGAGAGAGAGAGAGAGAGAATTTTATTAAGAGGGATGTTGTTGTAAGAGAGAGATGATCGTGTTATGACGATTTATATATATATATATATATATATAAAATGTTCATACTTAGATGTGTTGAAGAAGGAAGCTCTTAGAGTAAGGAGACAGTGTTCCGACAGTCTTAGTGTAGATATGAGATGTAGTGTTCACATTGTAGATATGAGATGTCGAGACGTGTATGTAAAGACATTAAACACAGATATATAGACATATAATAACAATTTTCACTTTACCTTTTGGTCGAATTACAACACAAAGACGACGTTTATAAAAACACATGATGGGTTTATTTATTCTCACGACCGGCGGTGTTTTTCTCATCAGGAATTCAAAGCTTCACATATTAAGTTTAAAATTTTCATAACAAAATTGACAGTGCACATTCTTTTCTTGAAACTATTTTATCTCTAAGCTAAACAATCGTTTGTTTTACATTCCATTTTCTAATTCTCACACGTAATCTATTTCTAAACCTAAATTACGAGGTTCGAATTTCGTCTATGCTATTTCATTTTCATTGTAACAATACAGCCCTGATTAGCAAGCCCCACATTTGTTCTGGTTTTATATATATATATATATTTTCTATAATATAAAGCTAAACGTCTGTGTGTGTGTCTGGTCACGAACAGTCTCCTATATGGTTAACTATTATAGAAATCTGATAACATATAATGATAGAAGATCTATCAAGACAGAGGAATGGGTATGTTTGATCTGGCATAATGATGAATTATCAGAATTGTGGGGGCTGCATACGCGTCTGCCCCACAAAGTATGGAAATAAAAAATTTAAAAATTAAAAAAAACGTTTACAAGTGTTTTTGATATAGATGTACATAAAAATACTTTGATAAGTATGTTTTAACTTAAATAGGGATGGCATAATAAAATTGTGGGGTCTGCGTTCGCGCCTGGCCTCCATAGAATGGAAATAGGCAGACACTTTAATAAAGACTTCTCATCTCTATTTGCGTAAGTATACTTTGATAATTATGTTTCAGTTTGAAGAAATATGGTATAATAAAAATTATGGGGTGTTCGGTCGCGCCTAGCCTCCATAGAGTGGAAATATATCACAAAGTTTAAGAAGTTTTTTTTAATATAGATCCACAGAATATTGTTATAAGTGTTTCAGTGTGAACAGATATCGTATAATAAAATGATGGTGTTTATCTATTTTATCTATTTTATTTTTACTTTCATCATATTTTGCTTTGGTTTTGATACCCCCAAAGTCGAAGCTATCTGTTTACAACCCTTCCTTTTCATAACCTATCCTACTTTCATAAATCAGAATCCATTTTCTGTAGGCTGTTTTTGAAACCAGTCAACGACAGGTACTTTTGCTAGTATATATATATATATATATATGTATGTATATGTATATGTGTGTGAGTGTGTGTGTGTGTGTGTGAGTGTGTGTGTGCGTGTGTGTGTGTGTGTGTGTTGTATGGAAAAAAGAAAAACCGAATGATTTTCAAAACAACTTAACGTCAACCGTCGCTGGTATTTTTATTTTTATTCATATATATATATATATATATATATATATATATATATATAGGATTGTTGAGCTGGATTAAATCCGACGATATGAAATAAAATGGGGGTAAAAGGACCTGAATACTTAACGTTTCGCCCGATTTATGCGGGCTTTTTCAAGAGTGATGGTCATTGACGAGAGTGTCGGAAGATTTGGAGCTATATATAATGATGGCGGAGAGCAGTGTGTTCTCCTTATGTAATTAGATGTCTATATACATATATACATTTTATGAGAGAACATAAACTAGCGTAGTGGATTACGTCTAAAAGTTAAAATATCGTAGAGATGTAAAAGATTGCGTCTGGAAATATAACCATGATAGATTAAGTAAATAAAATGAAACAAGATTACGAAGGGAGTTTTTAAAAATTAGAGATAATTGAATTGGGATAAAATAGCGTAGTAACTGTAGATGGCGTCTAAAATACGAATAGGAGGTGATAAAACGGGGTCTAAAAATAGACACTGATAAAATAAAGTACAGTAAATAAGTAAAATAAAAACAATAAAATGAAGTGAAATTACGAATGGAATTTTTTAATATATATATATTTCGAGTTTACCCTGTGTCTAAATTATTCTCTTTAATAATTATTTTCAACAGATAGGGAGCAATGTGGAAAGAAATCTTTTCTTTCTTTAATTAAATTGCTGGAATGGGAGAATATAGCTGACTCAATTAAACGTCGTGTGGATCTGTTATGCATGTGTTTCAGGAAAGTTGCTGGTCGTTCTCCATGATGTGACAAAATATGGCGTTGAGTGTATTGTTGTTTTTTACATCTCTTTTGTGTTCATATATTCTTTTATTTAAATTACGTTGAGTTTCTCCTATATTAGACCCATGGTAAAGTAATTAGATCTTAAATTTCAAGTGACCCAAAATTGGCGGAGGGATTTGGTAGAGCCAGAAAAGATCAACTCATTCAACTTTCACCTCTTGGCAGCAAAAAAACAAACACTGATTAAAATGCTTTTTTTTTTTTTTTTTTTTTTTTTTATAACATTTTCACCCCAAACAAGGCAAATTGCCACTTTGGTGTAGGGGGCTACTATCAGGGGCAACAACTACTGGGGTACTATGTAGGGATTTGGGCAGCAAGGTGTCGGTTCACGTTACACTTGAACTTCTGCACGTCAGTACTGTTGGGGAAGCAGGGACCTGGAATGGAATTCCAGAGTCTTGCGGTTCTGGGGAAGAAACTATTGGAGTAAAAAGATCTTTTACATCTAGGGACCTCTACAGTGTGGGGGTGGGATCTAGTAGCCTGTCGGGTTTGTCGAGGGTGCTCGCGTCGTGGGGGCACAAGTGATTGCAGTTCATCAGAGCATTCACCACTAAAATACTTGTAGAACAGGCAGAGGGATGCAACATTTCGTCGATGGGACAGAGGCTGAAGCTTAGATGCCAGTTCAGGGCCTATCAGATTTGCGACTCTCTTTTGAACCTTGTCAAGGAGCGAGAGACTAGTAGCAGATGCACCAGCCCAGATGTGGCAGCAATACTCCATACATGGGCGAATGGTGGCCTTATAGAGGTACAGGATACTTTCGGGTGTTAGTAGTTTTCTAGCACGGTAGAGAGAGCCCACCTTTCTTGCAGCGGCCCTGGCAATGCCTTCAATGTAATTGTTCCAACTCATGTTTCCTGTGAACGTTAGGCCAAGGAGTTTGAAAGATGGACTCTCAGATAAAGAGTCGTTGGCCATTGCTATTGGTGGTAGAGAGGGTTTCTTGTAATTATTGAATGAAACTAGTTTAGTCTTGGCAGCATTGAACGCGACCAACCACTTTTGTCCCCATTCCACTACAGATTGGAGGTCTTCCTCTAGTGTTTCTGCCATTTCTTTAGAAATGTGTTCATTCGTCTTCCTGTCGTGTCTGCCATAGAGTGTAGTGTCATCAGCATATATACCCATCTCAGAGGCAATGTTGTCGGGGAGGTCATTTATGAATATCAGGAACAATAGAGGTCCAAGGATAGAACCCTGGGGCACTCCCGCATTTATATCATATTGTTTAGATGTGCGACCGTCGAGGACTACCTGGATTTTTCTCTTATCTAAGAAGGATTTAATTATGTTAAGTATTCTACCAGTGATACCGTATGATCTGATTTTACTGAGGAGACCCTCATGCCATACCCTGTCAAAAGCCTTAGATATATCTAGAGCTACCGCTCTGCCTTCCCCCGCTTTGTCCAGTGATTGGTATATACGTTCAGAGATCACGGTGAGGATGTCTGCTGTGGAACGGGCTTGTCTAAATCCATATTGTTTGTCAGTCAGTAGTTTAGCATCTGTAAGATGATGGATTAGAGCGTGGTTAATTATGGTCTCAAATATTTTGGCAAAAAGTGGAAGGAGGCTAATGGGGCGATAATTTGATGGGTCTGTCCTTTCACCAGAATTCTTGAATACTGGTACAACAGAAGCAGTTTTCCAACAGCCCGGAAAGCAAGCTTCATTAAGACATTTGTTGTAGAGTTTGGAGAGAACTGGAGCTACTTCGGCTGAGCACTTTTTTAATAGCACAGCTGGGATAAGATCGGGTCCACATGCTTTTGAGGTGTCAAGGTTTTTTATGATAGCATGCACCTGAGCAGGGGTGGTTTTCAGATCGTCTAGTGTGGCGTCTGTCCGCATAGGAAAGTCAGGTAGGGGGTGGTTGGAAGGGTCCAGTGTGGAGTTTGAGGCAAACCGACTGGCAAGCATGTTAGCCTTGTCGGTTGCTGAGGAGACAACCTCGTGATTGTTGGTTAGTGGGGGAATTGTCGATTGCCCATTATTTACTACACTGTTGAAGTCTCGAGTTCCTAGTTTTTGTGCTTCGATGCGCTTTTTAGTGGTTTCCGTAAATTCTCTCTTAGCTGTCGCTATTTCTTTCTTAACGTTATTTCTAGCTTCTATATACTTCAGTCTGTTTGAACTGGACTTATGTCGGTTAAACCTACGGTATGCATGCTGCTTTTGAGTAATGGCAGTTGCACAAGTCGACGTAAACCATTGGGGAGAGTGGGGCTTACTATAAAATTTCCGCATGGGAACATGCGCTTCGATTGCAGTTTTGAACCAGTCAGTGGTCTCGTTTGCACACTGTTCAGCAGGGAGAGAGAAAATATTTTTCCATGGAGCATCTCTAATTAGTTCCCTGATGGCTTCCCAGTCAGCCTTATTATAATATCTCGTTGTTTACTGCATGTCTGATACCCTTTATGAAATGTACACAGACAGACAGACAGACACACACACAGACATTTTCACTTATATATATATATATATATGTGTGTGTGTGTGTGTGTGTGTGTGTGTGTGTGTGTGCATGTGTGTGTAGTAATTTCAGTGTAGCTCAATATAAATGTGATCTATTTGTGTTAATATTCACCATTTGTGCAGTCCCTTATCACTGTGTTTTATAGATTCGCAATTTACTTCATTTGGTTCTCATTTCACTTATTCCTCATCCCTTCCTTCTTTTCTTTATTTTGTTCGACACTTCTTTCTTTCGGTCCAATTTATTCCCAGTTTCTTTTTTTCATTCTTTTTATTTCGGTTTTGCTTTTGACATTATTTTGGCCTTTGCCCGTCCTAACATCCCTTTGTTTGCCGCTTCCTTCATCCGATCGTTATTCCCTTTGTTTCCTGCATCATTAACTCCATAATTACCTCCTCTTCTTCCCATATTTCTATGTACCCTCCTGCCTACTGTTTATATCATTCTTCTGCTTCTCGTTTCCATCATCGACTTTTTGTCTTCCCATTACCTTTGTCTTTGACTCTTTATCTTTTCCGTTTTCCGTTTTTTTATTTTCAGAAGCTGTGATGCGTTATTGAATTGCAGGCAAAAATGTTTTGAAAATAATAGTGACTATGTAGGAAAATAAATTCCGAAAAACAAAAGGTCGCTCATTATAATGAAACAACTCACATTTTCGTAGCTCTTCAACTTTTGGAGTTAAAAAATAGGAACACGCCTCGTATCTACAATTCATAATGTTACTTACGCTATAAAATCTATGCCACTCTGCACAACGTATGATGCTGCCCCACATCTGACCATCCCTAACTCAACCCACGCACACAGCTATATCACGTGGTACAATGGAGAAACGAGTGGATGGTTACTTTTAATGCATCTAAAACAAAGCATTATCTTTAGATCATAAACGCTCAGATCCTCATCTGACATCAATTGAAATGAATGGCGCTCCTCTTGGGGAGGCCTCATATTTTGTCAATGTTCTTGAACTTTACTCCTGATCTGAAATGGAACACGTACATCAAATATGTTGCCAAGGCCGCTGGAAAAATGGTTGGATCCTTCTATCAATCCAGTAGATATCTCACTGCTGATGCAATTCTCTATCTATATAAGAGCCAGGTACGTCCAAGGATAACGTACTGCTGCCACATCTGGGCAGGAGATGCTAGAAAAAAACTTGTCTTGCCTTGATAAAGTTCAAAATAGACTTTGTAGCCTCATAGGAGATGTCCTTTTCTCTTCGCTGCAATCTCTATATCATAGAAGACATGTTGCGAGTTTGTCTATGCGTTATCGTTATTGTCATGGCAAGTGCTCAACTGAGCTTCAATCTATGCCCCCCCCCCTCGCCAAACTTTCACAAGAAACACTCGTCTAATTGAAAACACTATCAATAATTCCTCCCACTCTTTATCTGTGCTTAAACCTAAATGTAGATTTCTTTCTTAGAATTGCACGCCTGTGGAACTGTCTTCCGTTTTTCTTCTTTCCAGCCGACTACAATTTGACTGTCTTCAAGTCCAACGTAAACAAGTTCTTGATATATACAATCATGAACGTTTTGTCTTCTGTTGAGGAGCATCAATAATATTTTCCTGCTTAAAGAACGTAAGAACGAAATGCAAGTTTTATTCAAAATCATAATCCATGTGATTTAGTATGTATTATAACATTATGGAATTCCGATTAGAATTTCACCATTTCTTTTTCTTTTCTTTTTTGGTTTTCTTTTACGTGGTAGGTGCGTTGGCCAAGCGGTTTGTTCCTTGATAATGGAGCCAGAAATGACTTCGTGGTCAGGTTCGAACTCTGCGCCGATGATTCCTGAATAGATGAAACACTAATGTCTATAGGTATCTAAATGTTTATAGTAATAATTATATTAGCGTCTTTAAGAATTCGCTACTTATTGTCGAGCATTATATATATAAATACACACACACACACACATACATATATATATATAGTAGCGTCCAAAACTAAGGGACAACATTTTACAACCTATAATTTGTTAGAAATAAACAAGTGTGAAACGATGAAATTTTGACAACAGTTAGTCATTATGATCCATAATACCATACTAAAATTTGAATCATTTGCAAAGGATAGAAAAAGAATTATAACAATTATTTATTTATTTTCAAGATAGTAACGTCCAAAAGTAAGGAACAAAATTGAGATCTCTCCATGAAGTAGGTGACGGTCTAAAATAGATAACTAAAATAGAGAACCCACAAGCCAAATAGTAATTGTCTGTATTTTTGAGATGATGTGTTAGATTAATGGATCTGAGGGTAATAGTCCGTTGTATACGTACACAACGTATGTATGCATAGATAGATGTTAAGCTAAGAATATATAAATATTATTTGGTGAGAACAAAAAACGTCAAGTTGCAATGACAACACAACATATCAATAGACAAAAAAACACTCTTTCTTCTGATCGCTTGAAATCAGTGAAGTTGTGTCAGGCTAGTATATGTACAATGTGATGCCTAAAGCAATATGCAATTCACTTTCAAAATAAGAGAAAGGCATACAAGTCAGAGAGTACAGTATTGTGTCACCTTAGTTTCAACATGAAGCAATTACGTCTTCCTATACAGCGAGTGGGTTTTAAGATGTAAGTCAGAATTAAGAAAAACCCAATGGCCATTTAGCGGTTTTATAGCACATGGATATATATATATATATATATATATATATAAATATATATATATATATATATATATTATAAGGTAAAATTAAAAGCCAAGAACAATGCGAGATTTTTTTTTTTATATAGAGTAAAATTAAATGCAAACAAAAGAAATAAAGTTCTTTTTTTTGTTGTTTGTTTTTTCTTTTTTACACAAATTTTAACTCTAAACAACAGTAATTTTTTTTTTTTATATATTTGGATTTTATCGTCACTGGTTTATTTATCTTCCATCAGACTATCCATTTATGTGTAATCACTTTTTTCTTCACTATATTCCCTCTGCTTCACTGTTTTTGTTATCAAGTAAGATCTTTGACTTTTGTATGCAAAATCCGATCCCGCATTTTGCTAAAAAATTACTGTTGTTTAGAGTTAAAATTTGTGTAAAAAAGAAAAAACAAACAACAAAAAAAAGAACTTTATTTCTTTTGTTTGCATTTAATTTTACTCTATATAAAAAAAAAAATCTCGCATTGTTCTTGGCTTTTAATTTTACCTTATAATTTTCTTCAACAATGCTTCAAGCAAACTACAACCTACTTATATATATATATATATATATATGTGTGTGTGTATGTGTGTGTATGTGTGTGTGTGTGTGTTTGTGTGTGTGTACATATATATATATGTATATATATGAGCACATGTATATATATGCAATATATATATATAAGTTAAAAATTACTTGTGCAAATGGAAATTCAATTAACTTTCTTGAAGTTATATATTTGGATTTTATCGTCACTGGTTTATTTATCTTCCATCAGACTATCCATTTATGTGTAATCACTTTTTTCTTCACTATATTCCCTCTGCTTCACTGTTTTTGTTATCAAGTAAGATCTTTGACTTTTGTATGCAAAATCCGATCCCGCATTTTGCTAATTCCTACCCTCTGATGGGAAGGAAAGCATTTCTTCGAAACTCCGCGGATTAAGGACTATCCACTTATCTAATGTTTCCTTTTCAGATTAGATATGTTTTAACTCATTTCGAAGTGTTTTTAACATGTTTTATTAACTGTTTGCTCGTATATATATGTGGGTGTGTGTGTGTGTGCATATATATGTATATATATATATATATGAGCACATGTGTATATATGTATATATTATCAGAGATAAGAGTACGCGTTATTAATGTGATCATAGCCACTTTCAGCCAATCAATTGTCATTAGTTTCATCAGGCTTCATATGTAGCAGACCGTGTTGATCGATCTCATTTTGGACATAATCATATCCCGAACTCTTCTTTATCATTGATGCAAAACTAATGATGAAGATGCCAAAACTTATCCGTTATATCATGTTCATACATATAACTTCGCACAGTCCTTCTATGTAGATAATTAAGCTTCGATCTATGTGGTATGGTTGAAGAAATCTTCATAAAATATAAATAATAAATCAAAATCAGTCTCGCTTTCATGTTTATTATTCTGGATCCAATTTAATATAACATCATTTTGTTCATCACATCAGAGATAGTAAGTTAGCATAGGCATTCGGAGATTTGAAACGAGAGAAAAACTATTGAAGATAAATAAATTATTAAAGGTTCTTTCTTGGTGATTCCATACAAATTACGAATATATAACTATTTTGCACACTGATGTAAACCATATAAATAGTTTAACATTTAATTTTGAAAAGGTTGGTTTAAAATAACTGCATATGCCTCCTTAAATTGTACGAACATGAGAGTGCCTTCGTTTTTTATGTATTTATCTATAATAATATGAATAATAATATTTATCTATAATATGAATAATAATATGTATCTATAATAATATGAATAATACTATGTACTATAGTATGAATAATAATATGTATCTATAATAATATGAATAATAATATGTATCTATAATGTGAATAATAATATATATCTATAATAATATGAATAATAATATTTATCTATAATATGAATAATAATATGTATCTAAAATAATATGAATAATAATATTTATCTATAATATGAATAATGATATATATCTATAATAATATGAATAATAATATGCATCTATAATAATATGAATAATAATATATATCTATAATAATATGAATAATAATATATATCTATAATAATATGAATAATAATAGGTAGCTATAATATGAATAATAATATGTATCTATATTAATATGAATAATAATATTTATCTATAATATGAATAATAATATGTATCTATAATAATATGAATAATACTATGTATCTATAGTATGAATAATAATATGTATCTATAATAATATGAATAATAATATGTATCTATAATGTGAATAATAATATATATCTATAATAATATGAATAATAACATTTATCTATAATATGAATAATAATATGTATCTATAATAATATGAATAATAATATTTATCTATAATATGAATAATAATATATATCTATAATAATATGAATAATAATATTAATCTATAATAATATGAATAATTATATGCATCTATAATAATATGAATAATAATATATATCTATAATAATATGAATAATAATATGTATCTATAATAATATGAATAATAATAGGTATCTATAATATGAATAATAATATGTATCTATATTAATATGAATAATAATATTAATCTTTAATATGAATAATAATATGTATCTATAATAATATGAATAATATTATGTATCTATAGTATGAATAATAATATGTATCTATAATAATATGAATAATAATATGTATCTATAATGTGAATAATAATATATATCTATAATAATATGAATAATAATATTTATCTATAATATGAATAATAATATGTATCTATAATAATATGAATAATAATATTTATCTATAATATGAATAATAATCAGTATCTATAATAATATGAATAATATGTATCTATAATAATATGAATAATAATATTTCTCTTTAATAATATGAATAGTAATATGTATCTATAATAATATTAATAATAATATTTATCTTTAATAATATGAATAATAATATTTATCTATAATAATATGAGTAATAATATTCATCTATAATAATATGAATAATAATATGTATCTATAATAATATGAATAATAATATTTATCTATATAAATATAAATAATAATATGCATGTATAATAATATGACTAATAATATATATCTATAATATGAATAATAATATGTATCTATAATAATATGAATAATAATATTTACCTATAATATTAATAATAATATTTATCTATAATAATATGAATAATAATATCTATCTATAATATGAATAATAATATTTATCTATAATAATATGAATAATAATAAGTATCTATAATAATATGAATAATAATATGTATCTATAATATGAATAATAATATTTATCCATAATAATATGAATAATAATATTTATCTATAATAATATGAATAATAATATTTATCTATAATAATATGAATAATAATATTTATCTATAATAATATGAATAATAATACGTATCTATAATAATATGAATAATAATATGTATCTATAATATGAATAATAATATTTATCTATAATATGAATAAAAATATGCATCTATAATAATATGAGTAATAATATTATCTATAATAATATGAATAATAATAGTTATCTATAATAATATGAATAATAATATTTATCTATAATAATATGAATAATAATATTTATCTATAATAATATGAATAATAATATGTATCTATAATAATATGAATAATAATATGTATCTATAATAATATGAATAATAATATGTATCTATAATATGAATAATAATATGCATCTATAATAATATGAGTAATAATATTATCTATAATAAAATGAATAATAATATTTATCTATAATAATATGAATACTAATATTTATCTATAATAATATGAATAATAATATTTATCTATAATAATATGAATAATAATATGTATCTATAATAATATGAATAATAATATTTATCTATAATAATATAAATAATAATATGTATCTATAATAATATGAATAATAATATTTATCTATAATAATATGAATAATAATATGTATCTATAATATGAATAATAACATTTATCTATAATAATATGAATAATACTATGTATCTATAGTACGTATAATAATATGTAACTATAATAATATGAATAATAATATTTACCTATAATATGAATAATAATATATATCTATAATTATATGAATAATGATATGTATCTATAATAATATGAATAATAATATGTATCTATAATATGAATAATAATATGTATCTATAATATGAATATTAATATGTTTCTATTATTTGAATAATAATATGTATCCATAATATGAATAAAAATAAGTATCTATAATATGAATAAAAATAAGTATCTATAATATGAATAATAATCAGTATCTATAATAATATGAATAATATGTATCTATAATAATATGAATAATAATATTTCTCTTTAATAATATGAATAGTAATATGTATCTATAATAATATTAATAATAATATTTATCTTTAATAATATGAATAATAATATTTATCTATAATAATATGAGTAATAATATTCATCTATAATAATATGAATAATAATATGTATCTATAATAATATGAATAATAATATTTATCTATAATAATATGAATAATATATTTATCTATAATAATATTAATAATAATATATATCTATAATAATATGAATAATAATATGTATCTATAATAATATGAATAATAATATGTATCTGTAATATGAATAATAATATGTATCTATAATAATATGAATAATAATATGCATCTATAATATGAATAATAATATGTATCTATAATAATATGAATAATAATATGTATCTATAATATGAATAATAATATTTATCTATAATATTATGAAAAATAATATGTATCTATGATATGAATAAAAATATTTATCTATAATAATATGAATAATAATATTTATCTATAATAATATGAATAATAATATGTATCTATAATAATATGAATAATAGTAGGTATCTATAATTTGAATAATAATATGTATCTATAATATGAATATAAATATGTTTCTATGATATGAATAATAAAATGTATCCATAATATTAATAAAAATAAGTATCTATAATATGAATAAAAATAAGTATCTATAATATGAATAATAATCAGTATCTATAATAATATGAATAATAATATGTATCTATAATAATATGAATAATAATATTTCTCTTTAATAATATGAATAATAATATTTATCTATAATAATATGAATAATAATATTCATCTATAATAATATGAATAATAATATTTATCTATAATATGAATAATAATATCTATCTATAATAATATGTATAATAATATTTATCTATAATAATATTAATAATAATATTTATCTATTATAATATGAATAATAATATGTATCTATAATAATATGAATAATAATATGCATCTATAATATGAATAATAATATTTATCTATAATAATATTAATAATAATATGTATCTATAATAATATGAATGATAAGATGTATCTATAATAATATGAATAATAATATGTATCTATAATATGAAAAATAATATTTATCTATAATAATATGAATAATAATAAGTATCTATAATAATATGAATAATAATTTGTATCTATAATATGAATAATAATATTTATCAATAATAATATTCATAATAATATTTATCTATAATAATATGAATAATAATATGTATCTATAATATGAACAATAATATGTATCTATAATAATATGAATAATAATATGTATCTATAATAATATGAATAATAATATTTATCTATAATAATATGAATAATAATATTTATCTATAATAATATGAATAATAATATGTATCTATAATGATATTAATAATAATATATATCTATAATAATATGAATAATAATATTTATCTATAATAATATGAACATTAATATTTTTCTATAATAATATTAATAATAATATATATCTATAATTATATGAATAATAATATGTATCTATAATAATATGAATAATAATATGTATCTATAATATGAATAATAATATGTATCTATAATAATATCAATAATAATATGCATCTATAATATGAATAATAATATTTATCTATAATAATATGAATAATAATATGTATCAATAATAATATGAATAATTATATATATCTATGATTATATGAATAATAATATGTATCTATAATAACATGAATAATAATATGTATCTATAATATGAATAATAATATTTATCTATAATAATATGAAAAATAATATGTATCTCTGATATGAATAATAATATTAATCTATAATAATATGAATAATAATGTTTATCTATAATAATATGAATAATAATATTTATCTGTAATAATATGAATAATAATATTTATCCATAATAATATGAATAATAATATGTATCTATAATAATATGAATAATAATATGTATCTATAATAATATGAATAATAATATTTATCTATAATAATATGAATAATAATATGTATCTATAATAATATGAATAATTATATTTATCTATTATCATATGAATAATAATATTTATCTATAATAATATGAATAATAATATGTATCTATAATAATATGAATAATAATATGTATCTATAATAATATGAATAATAATATATGTCTATAATAATATGAATAATTATATGTATCTATGATAATATGAATAATAATATGTATCTATAATAATATGAAAAATAATATGTACATATGATATGAATAATAATATTTATCTATATTAATATGAATAATAATATTTATCTATAATAAAATGAATAATAATATGTATCTATAATAATATGAATAATAATATGTATCTATAATATGAATAATAATATGTATCTATAATATGAATATTAATATGTTTCTATGATATGAATAATAATATGTATCCATAATATTAATAAAAATAAGTATCTATAATATGAATAATAATATTTATCTATAATAATATGAATAATAATATGTATCTATAATTATATGAATAATAAGTATCTATAATAATATGAATAAAAATAAGTATCTATAATATGAATAATAATATGTATCTATAATAATATGAATATTAATATGTATCTAAAATAATATGAATAAGAATATGTATCTATAATAATATGAATAAGAATATGTATCTATAATAATATGAATAATAATATTTATCTATAATAATATTAATAATAATATGTATCTATAATAATATGAATAATAATATTTATCTATAATAATATTAATAATAATATGTATCTATAATAATATGAATAATAATATTTATCTATAATAATATGAATAATAATATGTATCTATAATAATATGAATAATAATATGTATCTATAATAATATGAATAATAATAAGCATCTATAATAATATGTATAATAATATTTATCTATAATAATATTAATAATAATATTTATCTATAATAATATGAATAATAATATTTATCTATAATAATATGAATAATTAGTATCTATAATAATATGAATAATAATATTTATCTATAATAATATGAATAATAATATTTATCTATAATAATATGAATAATAATATTTATCTATAATAATATGAATAATAATATTTATCTATAATAATATGAATAATAATATTTATCTATAATAATATTAATAATAATATGTATCTATAATAATATGAATAATAATATTTATGTATAATAATATGAATAATAATAAGTATCTATAATATGAATAATAATATGTATCTATAATATGAATAATAATAAGTATCTATAATAATATGAATAATAATATGTATCTATAATAATATGAATAATAATATGTATCTATAATAATATGAATAATAATATTTATCTATAATAATATGAACAATAATATGTATCTATAATAATATGAATAATAATATGTATCTATTATAATATGAATAATAATATGTATCTATAATAATATGAATAATAATATTTATCTATAATAATATGAATAATTATATTTATCTATAATAATATGAACAATAATATGTATCTATAATAATATGAATAAAATATGTATCTATAATAATATGAATAAAATATGCATCTATAATAATATTAGAGAAATATGTCTGCATGCTTTTCTATTTCTAGGCCCATCAGTCTGGCTATCGCTAACTCCTTTACATTATTAAACTTATGGAGTAAAAGTAAGTAGGTATTACATTTTATGTTTGCAGATATAGGACTATTTCATTGCTCCTAAGAAGAACTGGAGCCCAACTTTAAAATTTTATTGCGTAAAATATTTAGACATTTTTTTACATGGGGATCACCACATATCAAGGCCGTAAGCCACTCGGGGATAAGGGTTATTTTGTGTACAATAATCAATGGGATAATATAATAGTTAGTATTGGAGATTTGATAAAGGGGGCGATTAATCAGGAATTTGTTTATGTTGGACTTGAATACATCCAAGTTGTAGTCAGGTGGGAAACAGGCAAATGGAAGAGAATTCCACAGGCGGGCACTTCTCAGAAAAAAGCTATGTTCATTGAATCTACGTTTTGATTTAGGCATAGATAAAGAGTGGGGGAAATTACTGGCAGTGGGTTTAGATAGACGAGTGTTTATTATGAAGGATTTGCGAGGGGGGACCAGAGATTCGAGCTCGGACGACCACTTGCCATGGAAATAACTATAAAACGAAGAAAGGCTCGCAACGTCTCTTCTGATGTGGCAACAGTACTCCATCCTTGGGCGTACTTGGCTTTTATAGAGATAGAAAGTTGCATCAGTAATGAGATATCTTCTGGAGCGGTAGAAGGGTCCTACCATTTTCCCAGCGGCTTGAGCAACAAACTTTATATACATTGCAGATCAGGAGTAAAGGTCAACTCCAGGAGCTTGTTAAAACATGAAGCCTACCCAAGACGAGAGCCATCCATTTCAATTGATGCCAGATGGGGATCAGAGCGTTGATGATGTAAAGTTAGGAGCTTTGTTTTAGATGCATTAAAAGTAACCAGCCATCTCTTCCCCCACTGAACCACGCGCTCAAGATCAGAAGAGAGGGAATCAGAGAGAACTTTGTCATTTACGGCCTTTGATGGGTTGCCGTAAATGGTCGTGTCATCAGCATAAATGTCAACAAATGAATTAAGTATGTGTTTTGGGAGATCATTGATATAGATCAGGAAGAGAGTTGGGCCCAGGATTGACCTCTGGGGGACTCCAGCATTAATACTGTGAGCCTCTGATTGCTGCCCATCAACCACTACTCTTATGAGCCTATCAGAGAGAAATGATTTAATTATTGAGAAAACATTTCCAGTTATACCGTAGCTGGAAATCTTGTGAAGTAAGCCCCTATGCCAAACCTTATCGAAGGCCTTCGATATGTGAAGAGCAATTGTCCTAGAAAGGAAGCCTTTGTCGAGAGATTCACTAATCCTATAGGATATAACTGTTAGCACATCAGCTGTAGATCTAGCAGAACGGAAACCATATTGCGTGTCACTAAGGAGGTTATTTCTGCTGAGGTGGTTGACTACTTATTTATTTAATATGGATTCCAGTAACTTGCTCATGACACACACATTAAGTTTGTGTTTCGATCTTTGCTCGAGTGTATTTTTTACTTACAAGAAGTGAACTGTTTAGAAAAAAAAACATAATACTAACATGCACATATCTTAGTTTATTTCCGTTTTGGGGAGGGGGGTTACTTAATAACTTTTAAAGAAATTTAACATTACGTTTACTACCGGGCTATGCCTGTACATCTTTCTGTATACATATACAATTTTAATTAATTTATACAAGTATATATCTCTTTATAAAACTAATATTAATTTTTCTCCCTATTAAACGATTGTAAGGTTAAATTTTAATCCCATTCTAATTTCAATAAAAGCGATTTTAAATGTGAAAAACTGTCTATAATTTACAGATGCAATAAATTGCTGTAACCTCATCGCAACCAAACGAGCTAATTATTTTCTAATGCACTCGTTATCTTACGTCATATCATAAGACTTGTAAGTAGATAGAATGGAATCATACGAACGTATTTGATAGATTTGGCGATATACTTGTAAATGTAAATGAAAATATGATTTTTAATGTTATTTGTTATGTTATTAAATATGTGTCAACATTGGAATCAAGTCTCA
Source organism: Euprymna scolopes (assembly GCF_053919585.1). Lineage (NCBI taxonomy): Eukaryota > Metazoa > Mollusca > Cephalopoda > Sepiida > Sepiolidae > Euprymna > Euprymna scolopes. The sequence goes on from NC_136495.1 coordinate 4,693,982, forward strand.
CGTACATAGTATATAGATATACTAACTGCCCGGTCGTCCAATACGAGTAAACATATTTTAATTTATGTAAATTGCGTATAAATGATTATAGAATCAATCCTCTATTGATTATTATATATTACGAAGAATACTTTGCAAAAAAATTAAACACATGAATAATAATAATAATAATAATAATAATAATAATATCGTTCATCATATTCCATCTGCGTATGTTTATAATGTCATCTTTGCTGATATTTGGGCTTGACGATGAATGCCCTGGAAAAGTCATTTCGGATTAATGCTTGGTTTTAAAATATGAAGATAAAGAAATTATTTTCAGCGATTTTAAATGGAAGCTCTTCTTTTACCGTAAACTGGACTCATCAATAAGAAAAAAATATAATGAAATGGTGAGGTACACATGGGTTTGAATAGGTGATCATTCGATCTGTACCGAATGCCAATAATCCGGAGTGTTTTTTTTTGTTTTTTTTTTGTACAAATGATTTGCTGAGATTTTATTATTTCCCTTGGTAACATAAAATATTCTGTAAGATATTTTTTTGTTTAACTTCATGGAAAAAGATCATTTTTTCGGATCATATTATTTTCGAATTTCGATATATATCGGATGAATTCCTGTACAAAACATATCTAAGAACACTACCAGACATATAAATTAACTTTTTATGAAATTTTCAAAAGATGAGTTCAGCCGTTTCGGAATCTATGAGGAAGGAACTCACAGACAAAAATGACTTTAATGAAATAGCGTTGATGGGAATTATTGACTAGAGCATTCGTGTGATCCAGAAAATTATTTTGATTACATCTGATTGATTTTCTCGAGAAGAAACTTAATTATTAACCTGTGAAGTAAATGTGAAGTGATTCCTTCGATGTGATGATCGAACTCTTAACGGATGGACTGTGTTGAAATTGTTTGAATGTGAATGCAGAAAACATAAAATGTAGAAATAAAAACTAATCGATTTTGTAATGAGAAAATATTATATATGATTTTTATTCAATTTTTCTAAAGTATCTGTATCGATGAAGCCGAGTTTATATTTTCTGCAGCGAATCGAATGGGTACTGATCTACAATTACATGTGAACGTTTCCTTCTAGATGCCCGCGAGTTTATTCAACAACTCGTCAACTTTGTTGGCATTCATGGGGAAGCAGCGGGTGATGTGTGCGAGAAGAGCGGACAATGAACAGAAGGAATTGAGAAACGGTGAATCAATGACAAACACCTTTCGGGCAACGAGTATAAACAGAGTTGCACAACATGAATACAAAAAAAAAACATAAAGAAACAAAGTTTCCTTGAATCTCCGACGTATTTTATCACGCATATATATATATATATATATATATATATATATATATATATATACACATATATATATACATGTATATATATATGTATGTATATATATATATATATATATATATATATATATATATACATATATATATACATGTATATATATAGTATGTTTCAAAAGTCTTGGGCGCATTTCAAGTCCTCAAATCTGCTGAACTATGAATGGTAGTAAAATAAAATTTTAAAGCGAAACAAATTAAGTTTTTTTGTGAGTCTATTGATTTTTCATTTCTTTTTAGATATAATAATGACTTCACTCAACTAGAAAAGGGCGTTTTGTGTGCTTGAGTCTGTTCAAACTGAATCATGGACACCTGTTCAATGTGAATTTCGCAAGAAATTCGAAAAACAGCCACCAGGAAAGACGTCCATAGTAAGATGGCATGGTAAATTCATGTCGAATGAGTGCTTATGCCTATGTAAGAGAATAAGCGAAGGCATTACAATCATTTACAATGCGATGCTCGGACGCGTTTGGCAAGAATTGTGTTGTGTAACTAATGGTGCTAACATTGAGTATCATGAAAAACTTGAGATTACAAGCGTTCTTAATATAACAGGTGCGCCTTATATACGTGATTAAGTGTTCTCAAGATGTTCGATGTCGAAGACCTTTGGAACACTATATATATATATATATATATATATATATATATATATATATATATATATATATATATGGTGGGGACAGGATTTTTTACGGAAACATAAATCGTAAAATCGACAACTCATTAATGAAACAGCTGTAATGGAAAAATCCAGGAAATAAATGAAGTTTATAAAAAAGAATCTTTGAATTTTCAACAAATTTTGCAGTATATATATATATATATATATATATATATATATATATATATATATATATATATATATATATAGAGAGAGAGAGAGAGAGAGAGAGAGAGAGAGATACACGCTAGAAAAACTCCAAAATATATATACCACTTTTTATTACCTATTTATCTCTCTTTCTCTCTGTATATATTCTTCCAACTCTCTGTCTTTCTTGCTCTCTCTCTCTCTCGCTCTCTCGCTCGCTTTCTACATGTCTTTTTTATGCCGAAGAAAAACAACAAATATTTCACGGCGTCAACATTATCTGTATTAGTTGTTTTCCTATTTGACTCGCTCGCTCGCTTTTTACATGTCTTTTTATGCAGTGAAAATATGAAAGCGTCAACATTATCTACAACAGTGTTAATTTCCTCTCTTTCTCTATCGCTCTTTCGTTCTTTTTTACATTTATTTTAATGCTGAAAAAATATTTTAAAGCGTCAACGTTATCAACAAATCAATTTATTTTGTCTCTCTCTATCTCTCTCTCTCTTTCTCTCTATCTCTCTCATTTGCTTTCTTTCACGCTCGTTCGTTCGCACGATCGATCGCTTTTTACGTTTCTTCTGCCGAAAAAAAACATTTTTTGGCGTCAACATTATCTAGAACAGGTTTTACCTCCTTTCTCTTTCTTTCTTTCTTTTTTTCTCTTTTCCTCTCCGTCTGTCTCTCTGTCTATCTTTCTCTCTCCTGCATTTTACAATTATTCTTATAACGAAAGTAAACAAACATTTTACAACAGTTTCTATTTCCTCTCTCTCTGTCTCCTTCGCATTGTATATATTCTTACCAACTATCCATCTCTCTCACTCTCTCACTCTCTCACTCTCTCGCTCTCTCGCACGCTAACTCCGATTATTATTTCTCCTGCGTTTTATGTGTCCGTGTGTTCGTTTTACCATGCGGCTCGCTACAATAAATTGCTATCACAAAAGCAAAAAAAAAAAAATCATCTACCTATTTTTCATTTCGCCTTTACTTACCTATTCACAGATTGTCATGAAACAACAACAATAGGCGAATAGGATAACAGTCCGCAAATAAATAAATACAAAAACTATTTTCTTGATTAATTAACTTACGGATATTTTTCTATAATGAAAAAGGAAAAAGAACAGTTGCCCATACTAATTATTTCTTAAAAAAAATAAAACTGGTCTTTTTCGGGGGACGGGGTACACAAACTGAACCCTAGCAACGTGTTTCCTGTTACGGGTATGTTAAAATAGTTGTAATTTTTAATCGCTCATATTCGTAAAATTTTATTTTCTTTATAAAAACTATATCTATATTGATCAATTACGTGATTTTGGGGATGTGGCATATTCATTCCATGATGAATACCTAAATCATAAAGATTGTTCCTGTATTTTTTTATTAGAGCAATTTTAATTAAGCACCACTTTATGTCTATATTTATTGTAATGACATTTTGGTGAAAGACAACTATGAGTTACATGTAATTTGCATATATAAGATTATATATCAGATAATTTTAAATAATTTGTCACACTTGTGTATTAAATTATGTTAAAATAAATATCAGTAAAAGACAATAATCTTAATTAATCCGAAACACTCTATTGTTTATGATAGCTGTTTTCGACAGTAATCTCTCCGAGTATATGCGTGTGTATGCGTTCGTTCCATATGGACTTGATAACAGTTGAGGCGATTTTTTAATATTTTGCACGAAGGTACTTTATGTGTTTGAGAGTGTTCTTGAATGGGTTTTGTAGCGGAATGCTTCTGATAAGTATCGAAAATCCATAATCGAAAAACTCCAATGAAAGAAGGAGCAGTCCAATTCTTACCAATGTTAATACCTTATGCAGCCTAACACCACAAGTGCATTATAGAAGTATTATCACCGTACAAGCAGAAAGGCCCGGCATATAAAATCAACAGTAGTTTACTTGATAGGGCAAGTTTTAAATAGATGTTTTTATTTAAAGCTCAGTTGAATCATGATACTTGACTTTTGCATTTTTTTTAATATTATTAACATTAGGTTGGCTACAGTGCAATGTAGACTACAATGTACTGTGGACGATGTCACTGCAGGGAGGCATATAAAGGTTACTCCCGGAGATCCTCATTGGATCCCTAACTACAGCAGGCATTCAATCGATTTGTTTGAAAATGAGCGATTTCTCCAATTTCTTTGACAATAAAAGTATGGGAGTGTGAAACCTTCGTTGATCTATATTTAATTCCTGGCAGCGTCTGGTCCCTCTGCTAGTAGGGACAAAAAGTTCAGAGGAATCCGTGACAAGACATGTAACAAATGCTTTGAAATCGGGTAATAATAAAACGATACCATTCTAAAATTCTACCTCCCCTTTTCATAACTTCTTGTCGATTTACAGCTCGAATACGATGGTTCTTTTCGTGTTCATCTTTGGACTGTAACACTACAGGAAGTGCAGGAGCAATGGACATAAAAGAAAGCAACATCTCAAAACAGGTAAAATCACATATAATCTTTAATTAATTAGAATGTGTATTGAGATAAGTATTATTTATTCATTTATGTGTTGCGAACAATTATCTTTATCATTTAGTTGTTCATTTCATTTCGCCAAACTATTCCTCTGGCCTTTGTCAGTTGGTAACCGCGACGGGATAGGAACTTCGAATCCCCTAACTGCATCGTCAGCAATTACTGCCTTCCATAGTTGTTTTTCGTCTAGCTACGTTCTTGGCCAACTAAGCCTTTGACCGGCTTTGGGTAGGATTATAACCGCTATCTTAAGTCAATGCTCACCTGAAAAAGTAATTGCTGAGAATGCAGTTAAGAGATTTAGAGTTCCTATCCCGTCGCGGTTACCACGTGACGAAGGCCATAGGAATAGTTAGTCGAAACGTCGTCGTTAAACAACAACTGAAAGATGAGAAAAATAAAGAAATAGCCCTTATCCCCGAGTGGCCAGTGGGCCTTGATAAGTGGTGACCTCCATGTAAAAAAAAATATTTTTTTAAAATAAAGAAATGAAGTGAAATCACGTTAATTACACGACGAAAACAGCCAAAACAACTTTGAAATCTCTCTTCTGACGTCATTTCTGTATATAATACATCTGGTTTGTGCGTAAAAAAAAACAAAGAACAAAATTCAACCAAATCAGATGAAACACGTGAACCCTGCTAATTCTTGTCTATGTTGCATCCTGTTTTGTTGACGGCATAAATCTTCCTACGAATAGATTCCACAAAATTATTACTAGTTGACTTACACAAGCATTGTACAAAATCATGTCTTTAAAGGGACTGATGAATAAAGAATCAAAAAATCTGAACGGAACTTTGAATATAAATTATGCTCAAATGAAATATTTCAATTTGATATTTATCGTTTTTTTTTTTGGGGGGGGTCATGAAACGACGTATACTGCGATCCGATATTCGATTGTTTTGCATCAAGTGCGAAACACAACGAGTAGGATAGAATTCAAGTAGCCGTTCATTGCGGCAGCGTTCCATTGTTTAAAAGAGCCCTTAAAGTAACGGAACGGATCAATTACGATAAAAAATAAGATCGTAAATCAGATTTGTACAAAGAGGAAAATGCATTCTGCGATCAAAGATCATAAAAATATTTGAATTTATTATATACCCATCTTTTTGCAAAAGAACAAGATCGATTTTCGAATAAAATTTCAGTTACAAAAAGAATATGTGTACAAAGTTATAGATGTATATGTATACATAACTGCGTAAATATATTAATTTTTAACAAGATATGTGTGTGTTTGTGTGTCTGTATATGCATGTGTGTGTGTTTGTGCGTTTGTATATGCATAAATGTATGTATATATATATATATATATATTTATATATGTGTATATATATATATATATATATACTTATATACTTAAAATGATTTATCCATTACTGAATGTTAGCTGACAAAAAACACACATACATCTATATTCAATATTATTAATAAGAAAACACGCAAGCCAAAAGAAGCTTATTAAGATAAGAAATCCACGAGAAACTTCATAATGAGCTCCACTTTTAAAACATCAGAATTATTCCACTTAATGCCTACTAGACACTGTCCCCGGGGGTCTAAGATCTTTCTGTACAGGGGTTTGTCATGATAATCTGGCATGACGACACTTTTTCATACAAGTAACCCCCCCCCCCCAAGTAAATATTAAGAATTACATAATATTCCCGCCCAAATAATATCTCCTCAGTTTTCTTACCTCGTGTAACAGGACAAAGCTGAATACATGAGGAAATCTTGTTATGGAATTCAGTAAGACCAAAAGATCACGAGAAAAATATAACATATTTAAACGGTGAGTTGGGCAAGAATAAATTGTTCCCGACGTCTTTACAAACATTGTTTGAAAGTAAATTGGAACTTTTCGGGAATATTCGAATATATATGTATCCCATGTAGAGATCAAGTCTTAAGCCCAAGGAGGGGGATGCTTGATTTTTGAGAATTTCGACTAAAGTAATATGAAATATGGGAAATATTCTACAAACAATATATATATATATATATATATAAGTTTCGTGGTTAAATTCTAAATTCTGAAAAAAAATATAGAGGCATATATTCGATTTAAGAATTTATTGTTTCACAAAAGGAATATATAGAAGGGGTTATTTTAATTTCCTTAATCCATGAATTTTCAACAACATATCATCAGAGGAAATGAAATGCATTTAGCAAAATGTTCAGCTGCGAATGGACGCTATTTTGCTTTTCAGCACTATTATTGAAAATAATTTTTTGAGTGGTTGTGGATTATTATATGGAAAAAAATTATACGAAAAAAGAAGTTGATACAACCTATTGGCTAGGATCACCTTCGAAGTATTACTTCAAGTAATATCTATCAGGATTTTCATCTGAATTCTATCAGTGTCTTATGTCGCTTATATATATATATATATATATATATATATATATATATATATATATGTGTGTGTGTGTGTGTGTGTGTGTGTGTGTGTGTGTGTGTGTGTGTGTGTGTGTGTGTGTTTATTTTATTCGGATGTTGGGCCGTGTTTACGATCTAACAGCCTCGTCAGACCTTACAGAAATGGTTAGTTAGTATTAGGAAGAATTGTTTTTAGAAGGAATACAAATAAAGAAAAGGGGGGAAAGAGGAAGGAGGGGGTTTGGGGGTAGGAGATAATATTTGCTCTGCAATAGTACTGAGCACTCTCTTCAGGTTTTACTACTTACCAGTTTTACCATATATATATATATATATATATATATATATATATATATATATATATGTATGTATGTGTGTGTATGTGTGTGTGCGTGTATGTGTGTGTGCGCCTGTGTGTGTATGCTTGTGTGTGTGCATGTATTTTTACAACAATTTTAAAGAAACTCTTTCAGATCATTAAGTTAATATGCCAAATATTGCCTGAACCTATTGAACAGTGAGTATATCACAGCTTTTCGAAATGTCTAGATTATAGAATTATTATTTTCTCAGTTGAATCTACAATGGAAAAAAAATCAGTCATGCTTTTTATATACAAATAACGCATATGTACACACACACACACACACATATATATACATATACATATATATATAATATATATATATATATATATATATAGAGAGAGAGAGAGAGAGAGAGAGAGAGAGAGAGTTATTCATAGTTATTTAAAGGTTATGATGCTTTTGAAGCATGAAACGATGTTATTTTTTGGTATTTAATATTTAATATTTTTATTACTTTATATTTAAACCGGACCTCCGCTATAGGTCACAAAAAAGTATCGAAATGAAACTGAAAGCCGTTGAAAAAGCTGGAAATTTGTAGGATGGACAGCGTTCATTCCTAGCAACCATGTTCGAAAAAGTTCACGTGGTTTATTTTAGCTGTTTGTGGAAGAAATTTTTTTAAATGTTGCGACGTAATAGCGTTTAGTTCAAACGGCAACAAAAGAGACGCAATTGATTTCAATATGTATAATGAAATTGAAACAAAATTATTGAACGGTAAAATAATGTTATTAATAATTATCATAATGATAATACAGTAAATTATTAATAATAAACGTGATAGTGTTAATAATAGTAATAATGAACCTCCCCACGATGGCAGAGTTAGAGGCAATTTCGGCCTTTAATGGGGAGTAAATTCCGTTTCCCTTCTTTAAAAAAAATGGCACACATTATAGGGACAAAAACAAATATAAAAAATAAAAAATAATATTAATACATACTTAAATGTAAATAAAAATTGTCTCGATCTTGAAGAAAAAAAAATGTCTCGGTCCTGAAGGAATTCTCATTCATAGACCGAGGACAATATCAAACAGAGCAGATAGTTAAATGTATGTGATATTGGCTCGAAAGTCATACTGTGCGAATTAATAATAATAATAATAATAATAATAATAATAATAATTATTATTATTATTATTATTATTATATTTTAACCACAGACTAATAGGAACTTCTACATATTAAAATCTTGCGCATAAGTATACAGATATATATGCATACACAATTAACACCCACATATACTCATATATACCAATATATATCCACATGCAATGAACATACATATAAAACACATACATTCCCATATATAAATAACCATATGTATAAACAGACATGCGTGCATGCACACACATACACGTATACATATACATACACATGTATATGTATACGCAGGCATGTACAGATTTAGACACGCAGATATATACTCATACGCATACGTATACATACGCATACGTATACATGCATGCACCCATATGTGCACTTGCACACACATGCTATTATACATACATACACTCGCGCACACTTAAATACACATACATACATATAAATACATGTACAAATATATATGAATAGATCAAAATACACGAGCATATAAGGCAGGACAAAGATATGCCCATCAACATATATATGCATTCCACAGACAGAAATATACATATATAAATACACAACTATATATCTCATAGAAACATATACATATAAATTATACACGCATATATATATATATATATATATATATATATATATATATATATATATAAATTCTGATTATATATGTTTAAAATATAAATAGCCAAGATACAGCAGCATGCCGAAAGATATACTGACTGAACTTAAAACAAATTTTCTAATGGAGCTCAATAAGGAATATCCGCCTTATTTACTGCAAAAATACTAGTTTTATTTTGGCTTCTTAAACTTCTTCCATCCCTATATTTTTTGGTGATGATGAGATTATATTCCAAGACAAAACTTTTGTCAGTTATGGTCAATCTTAATAAAATAAAAATCGTTTCCGAAACGATCGTACACTCAAGTTGATTTTTTTTTGTTTTTCCTATTGAAACTGATTTATAATTTATAAGTATTAATATTTTTACTCAATATATATACGCGCACACACATACACACACATACATATATATATATATATATATATATATATATATATATATATGAACAAATGATTAATAAAACATGTTAAAAGACATTTTGAAAAAGAGTTAAAAACATATTTAACTTTAAAAAAGGAAGCACAATATAAGTGGATAGTCCTTAATCCGCGGAGTTTCGAAGAAATACTCTCCTTCTCATCAGAGGGCAGGAATTAGTAAAATGCGGGATCGGATTTTGCATATAAAAATATTTAATGAAACTACAAGTAAGTCACAAATCTTACTTGGTTAAAAAAAAGGGTGAGGTAAGGGGAATAGGAGGTAAAAGAAAAATGATAAAAAGATTTCACATGAATGGATAGTCCGGTGAAGGGTAAAAAATCCAAGAATAGTAAAATCCAAAACGGTCGAATTAAAAATTTCCTATCCAATGGATAAATTCCAAATGGTCCAAAATGATCCAAAAGGCAGAGTTCCTTGGAAAAAATCGCAAATGGAATGAATTCCAAATCGTTAAAAGAAAAAGCACTGGAGAGAATATTTAAAACACGTCTGTCAAGGCTGGACGAATCAAGTAAATTCTATAAATAATAAAAAGAAGAACGAAGATCCTCTTCAATAAAATATGCGCGAATATATATATATATATATATATATATATATATATATATATATATATATATATATGTATGTATGTATTCGCGCATATTTTATTGAAGAGGATCATTCGCGCATATTTTATTGAAGAGGATCTTCGTTCTTCTTTTTATGATCTTTCTTTCGAATGTTTCTTGTTTTCGTACAATTATTTTTGTTGCGGGATCCAAAGTTCTTATAAAGTCCCCTAGTTTACCGAACGTTCTCGATTGACCATCGTCAAGGTTGTTCTTCCCGTGCATCCTACTTATTGATTGATTTGTTCTCTGTCGTTTTACTGTTTTTATTACTAATTTACTATGTGTAGTTTCGCCTAATTTGAATTTTTTCCTTCCTCTTCACTTTTATCGTGTTAGAATAGGTGGAGAATTCGGCTGCTGTTGTCAAAGTTTATTATATATATATATATATATATATATATATATATATATATATATATATATACCAGCTGTACACGACCACGCGTTTCTGTGTTTCAATTTAACACAATGGAAAACATTAAAAAAATGTTTAAATTCCTAGTACGTGTGGGTCCACAATTTTTTTGTTTTTCTATTTTCTAAGCTGATTTAGATAGAGATTTCCTGGTTTGCTTACTTTTGAACACGCAACATAAATCGTCCATGTGAGAAACAGTCAGTGTGTAGCTGTAAGCCATACAATTGTAAAGATTATCCCTGAGCTTTGTTGATGGTGATTGCGAACGACAATGGAATTGGAAAGGCCAATTTCATAATGTGAAATGACGTATCCGTTGGAATCATAGGAATGCGTGGAATGAAGACATTATCACCTGTAAAAGGTCCTTTTAAGATTGATTTTTCTATGGTGTTGTTCAATTTTTTTTACTGCAAACTATGTGTCGTTGCAAAGCATGGCTTGGTATATATTTCGATACATGATAATTAGTACGTCAATTTTTAATTGCAGTTCATCTAGTGGCATTCCTGGCAAATCCAAGGAATTCAAAAATGCTGTTGCATAATTAACCACTTCATATGATTCTGTTGAATTTTGAGCTGAATAATATCGTTGAGTTTATGGGCGTCTTTGTATTGAGCTGGAAAATTAACTCCTTCACTCAGCTTATAATTAATTTGAATATCTCGAAAGCCTATTTTACCAACTCTTTTTTTTATTTAACTAAATTACAGAAGTTAAAAGTCAACGAAATTCGCTCTTATCTCTGATCAGTTGACACTGTCCCGTACCCAATTTCCCACAAGTGATGCGAAAATATATCTGCCAATCGAGAGTTCTGCAACTGGACACGCATATTTTGAGTTAAGTTTAATGCCGTCACATGGCACCAAAACGTAAAGTATTTGAGGCAAGCATTTATTTCATCTGCTGGTGTGGATTGAGGAATTACATGTAACGCTTGTCTGAAATCGACGGCAAGCAATATTACATTGCCACACAAATCTTGCATCGATCGATCAAGAAACTCAAGTGATTTTTTGTGCGATTGTGCATTCACCTCAAACAATTAGTTTGCTTTTCTGCAATATTTTTCCATGCTGGATATTTTGGAGATATTGAACGTGGGAGTTTGGAAAAATTGAATGTTTAGTAGTAATTTCAAAGCAGAATGAGTAGTTTCTGTACCTGGTAGAAAAGTCTCAGCTATACCGCATGCAGCAGGAGCAATAGAATGACTGTCGAAATCAATTTAATTAGAAAGGTTTCACCAGTTCCTTCTGGTGCTGTTGAAAGCATCAATAATTTCCAAATCATTTCTATTCTCACGTAAATTATGTGGGAATAACAGGAGTTATCCATGTTTCAACAATGCCTTATCCACTGTGAATAATTTAAGGATTGAAAGATAGAGGTAGAGAGTTAGAGACAGAGAGGGGTGAGAAAGAGTTAGAGGGGGGAGAAATATAGATGGAGAGAGAAAAAGGGGCTTCAAGATAGATGGAGAGGCTGATAGAGAAAGAAAGATAGAGAGAGAGAGATGGATAGTCGAAAAGAGGGGGAGAGGGAGAAAAACAGAGGTTGAACTACACTTCACCGTTTTCCCTCGATCAGTCGAGGAGAAATCTTTCTAGACTCAGACGATTTCTGTTACTAGCCAGAGTACCCATTTTTCGGAAGCTGGATTCTCTATACATTCAAAACTGACCGGTTCTTGTGCAGAATCAGACGTAACTAACTGATCGCTCAGCTTTGCTCGAAACATCGCATCAACCGCTGGCTTTCGCTGGGCGTTGCCGATTATCAAAGCGTAATAAACTACTGAAGGAAAATACTGAAGAAAACATATAAATATAATAAAATCACAAGAAAAAATAAATAAAATATAAAATAAATAAAATATAAAATAAATAAAATATAAAATAAATGAAATATAACAAAATTAAAATGAAATCACAACAATTTCTGTTATATTCTTGTAATAATTGGAGAATAGATTTTTTTACGCAAGTGTGAAGGCATAATCGTTATTTTTTCGGCATTCAAAAACCATCGACTGTCGCCAAAAAGAAACGATGTCATCAAAAAAAGTTATTTAATAGTGTAATTTTTTAATTTTAAATATATAAAAACACAAGTAGATCAGATAAAAACGCTATCGCAAAATGTCCGGCCAATCGCTACAGTGTTTTCTTAGATTATTGATTACAAACAAACACATTTTTTACACACACACACACACAGACACACACATATATATATATATATATTATATATATATATATATATATATATATATATGCATATGTTAGCAGAAATCATTTAGCAGAGTTGCACGGATAAAATATTGAGAAAACCAGGACAAAGTCATTGAACCAAGCAACTCCTCAAAAACAAATGAAACTATAATTCTCTAGCGCATTGTCGTTGAAGGAGTCTATTCTATTTCTGTATTGTTTCACAAAGGGGTCAGCTAGTTAGGAATTGACGCCCGCAGCGAGACAAACCAATGTTAAAAAGCATATTAAATGTTGTGTAAAATGTGTTTCCCACATTTTATAATGGAAAGTAAAAGCTCAATATTATTTACGAAAAAGAAATTCATACAACCATGAAAGAATAAAAACTAATGATAAAAAACACGTTACTTAACGTGTTAAAAATGTTCAAACGTGCATATTCTTAAATAAAGGAAAGCAATTAATAAAATTATGTTTACTTAAACATATTTTAATAAATCTTAAAATTATCGTTTTTATATAGTCTGAGGTAATTTCGTTTTGTTTTTATCAGGTGATTAGTAATGGCCGGGAACAGTAACTCCCAGGTTGGTAGCAGTGTAAGGAATATATATATATATATATATATATATATATATATATATATATATATATATATATATATATATAATTATATATATATATATATACATATATATATATATATATATATATATATATAACCATGATACTTGGCTTTTTATTTTAAACTTTAATTGGAAGTAATATATATATATATAAATAACTGAATATAAACGGCAGTAAGTTCTTTTAAGTGTAATGTAGACTACAAGGCATTATGAATTCACGGCGGGGGGGGGGGGCACATGAGGCTTCCTCGCGGTGAATCGCGATGGGTCCAAATTAGAGCAGGCAATCAATCGATCTGATTGAAAAATGGGCGAGGTCACCGAATGACAATAAAAATATTGAAAGTGTAGAACATTCGTTAATCCATATTCAATCCAGGGAAACGTCGAGTCTCTCTGCTAGTATATAATAACAGAGTAGAATCTTAAATTAATGGCCTAATATTTCGTAGTTATCACCTCTCGAAAGATTCAATTCGAATAAGAGTTGATCTTTCGAACATAAGTTTTTCGAACTCTCATTTAATTATTACACCCATATTAGGGTAAGAAAATTATATGCATCCCTTCGTCAGCAGTGTTTTTTATAAATAAGACACCGTCCACGCAATATCCAAGCAATATCCAGGCAATATCCAATCGAATTATCTTGGTCGTAATTAGACAGGAAAAAGCATCCATTATAAAAATAAAATTGCATACATTTATCTAATTTATAAAACTCACTATGTCTGTCTATATGTTTGCCTGTATGTTTGTATGTTTGTATCCATATTTACAAACTCTACCAATTCAGAAAGTAAAAGTCGCAGAGCGGCACTAGAGGCATCACATGATTGGATTTATTATGGACCGTTTATTCCATGGATCGACTTAAATAGTTTTCAAGTGGTCAAAAATCGGTCAAAATTGAAAAAAATCGTTATACATTTTGTGCATTCATCTTAGTTTTTATCATTATTTATGCTTAAATTACGTTAGTGCAGTGGTAACGTCACCAGATTAAAATGCTGTAGTTTTTATTTCGGTTTCGATTCTAGCTGATGAGACCAAAAAAATCTTTAGAAATTACGACTTTATAATATATACGAAATCTAGACAAATTAAAATATCATATTTAAATGTATTTAAAACGGGGCAAAGCCGGTCGCCCCCTCGCTATTCATATCTGTCCGTCTGTCTTCATATTTTCAAACTATATCTCGTTCTGGAACTGAAAGTCGCAGAGCGGACCTAGGGGCCTCAAATTATTGGATTTTTATGGACTGTTCTTTAATGGGTGTTTAGCTGCTTACAATAGTGTTTTAGGGGCTAAAACGGGGGGGGTCCAAATTGAAAAGATCGTTACATATTTTGTTCATTCATCTTAGTCTATTTCGAATCAGTTCACGTTGGTACAGGGGTAATGTAACCAGCCTTGAGAGCTACTGTTGTGCTTTCAGGTTCAATTCTAGCCGGTATCACCAAATACTTTTTTTTTTACTTTTGAAATCACGACTCTATAATAATATATTCGTAATCTGGACAAATTAAAATATCATATTTAAGCGTATTTCAGGACCGGGCAAAGCCGGGCGCCTCCCTTACCGCCTGCAATTTGATTATATAAGTTAAAGTGTATAACGCAAAATCATTCAAGAGCCACCCTTTCTTTTGACTTTGTTTAAATCTTTACTAATTTTACCGTTAATAGCTAGACCTACTTTGTGATTTTTACCAACATTTGAAGAATGCGATTATTGCGTCGAGAGAAATATTTGAGAAAAATTTCTAACACTTTAATCTTAATGTTTATCACTATATAAATGCAAAATAGAACAATAAAACGCAAATTATTTTGCTTTTTTTTATTGAATCGCTATTTACATTTAAACGTAATTTTTAAAAGCTGTGGACTACTATTACCGAAACATTTCGACATCTGCTTGTAATAATGGCGGACATTAGAATATAACTGGCCATTGTAATCTAAATACAACGATTATGTTTGTTTATACTAACATATTTGTGAGTTTATCTACGTTACTATAAATAAACGTCTGCTTTTCTCGTATGAATCAGCATGTTGAGCTGTTGTCTAACTTATAATTCTGCTATTGGCATTTGTCTCTCTCATTCATTTAAAGTCGAGGAGGATTCAAGGAATTTATCAATCAAATAAATTTTAAAAGATGCCCCAGAGACCTTCAAACTCAACTCCCGAAAGCTCTTCTACAGCTGAAAAATCAAAAATTTTCATCCAGTTGAGATATAGAAGGAGGAATGGAGAAACAATACTCCCAAAGGAGGGGACATCATTAAAGACCCAACTTTGTGCCTCCCATGTTTTGCTACAAATAGTAGGAAAAAGTGGGGAGCTACAAACCAGACCAGACAAAACAATGTGTGTGAGGCTTTCAGATACCTTTTCACGGAAAAACAGATGACAACAATAATCCACGTGAGAAAACGATCCTGTAAGAGACAAAGCGCCGAGTAGTAAGCAAACACACTGCCGTAGGTAGTTTTGGCGGAATTATATATGGATGTAGTTCGGATGTGACCAGAGAGCATCCTAACCGGACACATATTCCTAGGCTGAGTGGTCACTAAGCAGGGAAGCTGCAGGACTTTTTTTTTTTTTTTTTTTTTTACAAAGGAATCACCACATTATCAAGGCCCAGAGGCCACTCAAGGATAAGGGTTAAAGAGTGTACAGTAGAAATTGGTCAATATAGTAATCATTAGTAATGAAAATTTGGTAAATTTAATAACTCATATGGAACGGCTCATCAAGAACTTATTTACTTTAGACTTGAACACAACCATATTGTAGTCAGCCGGAAAGCAGGAAAACGGAAGACAATTCCACAGGCGTGCAGTTCTAAGAAAGAAGCTTTGTTCATGGAATCTACGTTTAGGTTTAGGCACAGATAAAGAGTGGGGGAAATTATTGATAGTGTTTACAGCTAGACGAGTGTTTCTTGTGAAAGTTTGGCGAGGGGGGACCAAAGATTGAAGCTCAGTTGAACACTTTCCATGAAAATAACGATACATCAGAGACAAACTCGCAACATCTCTTCTGTGAGATAGAGGTTGCAAGGAGGAGAAAAGGACATCTCCTACGAGGCTACGAAGTCTATTTTGAACTCTATCAAGGCAGGACAAGTCCTTTCTAGCAGCTCCTGCCCAGATGTGGCAACAGTATTCCATCCTTGGACGTACCTGGCTCTTATATAGGTAGAGAATAGCATCAGCAGTGAGATATCTACTGGATCGATAGAAAGATCCCACCATTTTTCCAGCGGCCTTGGCAACGGATTTGATATACGTGTTCCATTTAAGATCAGGAGTAATGGTCAAGCCCAGAAGCTTGTCAAAACTTGAGGCCTCCTGAAGACGAGAGCCATTCATTTCAATTGATGACAAATGTGGATTAGAATGCTGATGATGTAAAGAGAGAAGCTTGGTTTTAGATGCATTAAAAGTAACCAGCCACTCCTTTCCCCATTGTACTACGTGCTCAAGATCAGAGGAGAGAGAATTGGAGAGAACTTTGTCGTTTACTGTCTTAGATGTGCTACCATAAATGGTAGTGTCGTCAGCATAAATGTCTACAAATGATGTAAGGATATGATTTGGAAGATCATTAATGTAGATCAGGAAAAGAGTTGGGCCCAGGATGGATCCCTGAGGGACACCGGCATTAATACTGTGAGCTTCTGATTTTTGCCCCTCAACTACTACTCTTATGAACCTATCAGAAAGAAATGATTTAATAATTGAGAAGACTTTTCCAGCTATACCATAGCTAGCGATCTTATGAAGTAAACCTTTATGCCATACCCTATCAAAGGCTTTAGATATGTCAAGAGCAATTGCTCTAGAAAGATTGCCACCGTCGAGAGATTTGCTAATCCTATGCGATATAACTGTAATGACATCTGCTGTAGATCTAGCAGAACGGAAACCATATTGAGTGTCACTAAGAAGGTTATTTTTGTTGAGATGTTTGATTACTTCTGTATTTAAAACAGATTCTTGCAACTTACTCATGACGCACAGGAGACTTATTGGCCTGTACTGAGAGGGGGATGAACGATCACCTGAATTCTTAAATACAGGGCATACTGATGAGGTTTTCCAGGGAGATGGGAAACTATTCTCCTTAAGACAACGTTTAAACAGTTTTGTAAGTATGGGCGCTAATTCAGGTTGAAGTTTTTTGAGTACTATAATTGGAATACCATCAGGGCCAGTTGCTTTACTCGAATCAAGGTTTTTGATTAGCTTCGCAACATCACGTACAGATATACGTATATCACATAGCGTGTTTTCTGATACAGGAGGAAATATTGGGGGTTGGCGGTCTTGGTCGCAAAGGGTAGAATTTGCTGCAAAGTTCTTTGCATTAAACAAACACAGGTGGGGAAATAATTAGCTTCTTTTATCTTCTCAAAGTGCATAGAAGCCCCCCAGGACACAGACCATCTGATCCTACACTGTTCAGTTAGCCCACAAAAATGGGGTTATGCCATAGCCCTCTATCTGGACAATTTCTCAGATTCGCTAAAAATGGTGGTATTGATGTTTTAACCCGTACGATACTACTATTTATTTAAAAAAAAAAACAGGCATTCATAGGTTGAATCACGTCAAGGTTTCCATTATCTAAAGGGGAACCGTTTCTAGGTATTCAACAGGATTTGCACACCGCACATCAGATATACACGTCACGCACGCTAACTCCATCACGGCCACCTCTCATCTGTATAGTTTAGTTGGAAAAGCAGATAATTATGTGTCGCCGTACTACATCCTAAAGTCATACCCTTTCTTATGACGGTCATACTTCTCCATATATGAAGCAACCTGAAGAGAAATAAAAACAAAAAACATAAATTATCAATTCGTATTATTTTATTTTTCCGACTATTGTTCATAAACAGTAGAACTGATTCGGTGGCCCTATGATACGGTTTTTTTTCAGGTTACTATGTAGAATACGGTGTTTTTCAGGCCCCTGGTTACGGTATTTGCCCCGACTTACAGTGTTATTTATTATATTATTTGATTATATACATGTGTATTATATACTGTACTCTATTTTGTTACTAATTTTTAATGCCATATCCTGGAGTTCTGATGTATTGAGTTTTATTTTCCCAACGAATTTTCCTAATGAACCTCGGTTTATCTTGTCGAACCAAGCATTTTATCCTTAACGCCACGACTACACTAACCCGTAAAGTAGTTGATAAAAATTAATTTACCGTCTTCTGAAGATTACAGTATCAATCCTCAGTGCTGGTGACATGCGAAATATAATTGTCTATTATTTGGGATTTCTATCCAACCATGACCGACGAAACGAGAACATGTTATCTCTCTCTCTCTCTCTCTCTCTCTCTCTCTCTCTCTCTCTCTCTCTATCTATCTATCTATCTATCTAATATCATATAAAAGCCACTTTGTGTGTGTGAGAGAGTTCCTTCCTTATACATTCCGAAAATTGCAAATTTCACACAAAGGTTATTTATATGTTTGGCGGTGTTCTAAGATCTATCCAGTGATGACCGACGGAATGAGAGTCAGTAAATAATTAACTAAAAGGTTCTTTCGAAATTCAGTGCAGATTCCCGAGTTCGGCATTACAATTTCCGAGTTCACGAAGATAAACTTTAAGAGTGGCGGAGGTTTAATCAATCAATGGTCTAAAGTCTGAAGACGACTATGCTGTAGTCGGTTAGGAAACGGACTTTTTGTATATTGTTTCACAGATGAGATGTTCTAAGAAAGAAACTTTGTTCATAGAAGCTTCGGCTTTTCCTAAAGAGAAAAAAGAAAGTTCTTGCTGTAGGTGTAGCTAGATGAATTGTTGCTGTGGATAGCTTGGATTAGAATGAAGGATTGGAGCTCAGTAGAGCTTTCATTCATTGCCGACATTAAACGAAAAATATGTGTTTACCGAAATAGTTTTTAGAAACCAAATTGCGGTTTGGTGATATATGGTCATAGGGGAATTTGCCAGGAATCGAATACGCTGAACCGACACCACTCTCAATAAAAAAGGGTGGAAATTTCACAGATACGCATATGGATGGCCTTGTCTCGACAGGGAACGGTTGGGGAAGATGAAGGTGACCGAAAACACGAAGGTGTTTTATATTGAAGGGGACAGCTCCCGTTTTTTTTTTTTAGTTAGAAACAAAGTAATTAGGATGGAATATTAATATTGAAGGAGAATTCTGCAATCGAACGCAGTTATTAAAAGTTAAAATGAATACATGTTTGCTACGATTCCAGGAATGCAGTGAATTATCCATTGTAATGAGGAATGCAAATCAGAAATAACTTATACAACAAAAGAATACGGTAAACAGAAAGTTGTGTTGGTTTAATTGGGTCTGAGTTAAAGAATGTCCACAGAGAAAATTTTGGGCTTGTGTTTCCAGGACACTTGTTAAAAGCAGGTGCATGGGATTCATATGTTTGGCCCACGTGATGACGTTACAAAGAAGTATAGAGTTAATACCTACACTTAAGTTTGACGAAATTCAATAAGAGTCAGTTCGAGTGAATCCGGGAGAGAGAAGCAGTTACTCCGGCAGATTGACAGAGTTAGCTGAAACTCCTTAGGAAGCGAAGTGGTCAAGAAAAGACGACAATGCAGGCATCGAACTCTAATCACCAGCGTGATGAATAAACGGAGTGTGCTTGCCATGTAAGCTTTTTCTCTCCTTTGGTCATTAAACCACAAGGTAATGTGTTTTCTATTCAAGTTTATATGGATCATCACGTTGTACCATCGTATTGTATAGGCATTACTCTTCACATCTATCTCTCAGTCCACTGTCATAAGAATTGCTCTTTCTATCATTTCTATTATAAATGTTTACTTCCAAGTATTGGGCCTCGTCTCCTTTATGAGTAACCGCCACAACACACGGCGATTTTGTGCCGTTCCGCGACACAAGTATTTCACAAACGCACCTATGTATAACAGAAGTGCATGGACAATATGTTCTCTAAAATTGCACGGAGAGTAATGGAACCTTGCGAAGGTTGATTGTATTTTCTCTTTCCAGAAAAAAACAAGGGCCGTTGTTCGCGAAAAAATCAATGTTAAATGACAGCTGAATGGTGATTTGCAACGGTTATCAAAATGTTGGATAGTGCTGGGAATAGCTGTCCCTCACAATTCATGGAACCCCGCTGATTATTAGAAGTGAGCAATCACTAATAATTTTGTGAAAATTCATAACGAGTAAATAATTTTGATATATATTAGTGTGTGTGTGTGTGTGTGCGTGCATAAACAATGATTTTTTAATCGATATATTACAAATCCTCGTACCAACAAAGTAAACCTTTTCGTAACGAGAAAGACGATTACAGTTAATGCTCGTCGGTCCCTGATGTGTGCATATAGAAAGATTCGCTGTGTATGACGCCCAGAACCCATGAACCACTGTAATTTGGTGCGCAAATGTCGCGATCACTGTTCCTGTGGCGAACTCCACAACCAATATATTTCATCCTTCGAAAAAAGTACAGCATCCTCATCACTATTTACGAGTAATAGAACAGGTTGCACTATTATTACCCACATTACGACCGATACCTGCAGTCTGCACGTGTCTGGGTTTTTTTTTTTTCATATTATTTATTGACATTTTCATTGAGTAGACGTAAACCATTACTACTACTACTACTAGTAGTAGTAGTAATGGTTTACGTCTACTCAATGAAAATGTCAATAAATAATATGAAAAAAAAAAACCCAGACACGTGCAGACTGCAGGTATCGGTCGTAATGTGGGTAATAATAGTGCAACCTGTTCTATTACTAGTAGTAGTAGTAGTAATGGTTTACTAGTAGTAGTAGTAGTAGTAATGGTTTACTACTACTGCTACTAATAGTAGTAGTAGTATTTCTGCTAGTTATAATAATAATACATGTTCCTCGTCATCTTTTATATTTCTTGTTTTTGTTGAAATTATTAGTATTATTGTTATTAGTAGTAGTAATAGTAGTAGTATTAATAATAATAGAAAAGATGTGGTAGTAGTATTATTATCATGAGTTATTTTCTTTTTCTTCTACTTCTTATTTTTTTTACCCACTAGGAGTTCTCCGACAGGTCATCAATAGAGATTACTCACTAACAACACCTTGCGATTTTCCCTGGAGGCTGGATGACAACAATCTCCCGGAATTTCCAGTACCTGTCTTTCATATGATTTCTTTCGATAACATTTAAAAATTAATCTGCGTTATCGCAACTGCCCCATTTCATCGCTGGCAACGACCACTGGTCTTCACAAGAGTAGTGATGGCAACAAGCCTTCCCAAGCTTCCAGTCCGCTTCGCACTCACTTAGTGGATGTCTGGTTAGTGCTTTCTCTTCTAGGTCTTTCCATCCTTTTCACCCTACACGACAATTTGCTGTGGCGTCAGTCGATGCTGACTATATTTTTGGAGGGAGTATTATTATTACTTACTCACTAGGTGAAGTCACACAGGCCATTATCAAAGATAGTATTTTGATAACAACTTGTGGAATTCTCTGAAGTCTGAGTGATAACAAGTTTCCTCAGATTTCCAGTTGCGTTATCGCAACAGTCACTCACCATGGATTTCTCGTTGGCAGCGTACATTGGAATTGAGGTTGCTAAAATGCCTCCCCAACCTCCTAGTCGTCTTTGCACTTATCAAACAGAGACCTGCCTAGTGCTTTCTCTCCTTAGTCTTTTCATCTTCGTTGATCCTCCTCATTTATTTAGGCCCTGTCGGTGGGGCATTAGAATACGCTGACTGCCCCCCTGCAGAGGGCAAAAGTCCCTCAATGGGGGTCCTGGATATGACCTTAAAACTATATCCAGTGGTGAGGCCCCAGCTTGTGGGCTTTGGGGAGTGTGGAGCCACCCTTTAATTACCATTGCTCCCAGGTCCACTCTGACCCGGAGTGGTAGTACCTGTTAGGGTCCCAACTATGGGTTAAATAGAAACTGACGTGAAAACAACAAATAAATTCTATTAAAAAAATTTTCTTCAAAATTTTTGGATTCGGCATTAAATAACCCGAAAAGGGTTGATATACCGTAAAATAAAACCAACCAACCAACCAATCCTCATTTATTTCGTGTGATATCAGTTGATGGTCACGCACGCACACACACACACACACACACACACACACACACACACACAGGGGAGTGGCCGCAACACAGGGGCGCATAGAGGTACCTTAAAATTATACCGTCACAGTTTTCATCATTCCATGTTCCTTCGTATTTTACATCTGTAGCTGTATTATTATTATTATTATTATTATTATTATTGTTGTTGTTGTTGTTGTTGTTGTTGTTGTTTTTATTATTATTATTATTATTATTATTATTATTCATACTTCTACTACTATTCCTATTTACTTACCTCCCCACGAGGGCAGAGGTAGACGACTCGACTACTGTTATCAATAATCTCGTTTACTCTAACAACCACGACTACTACTATTGTAACTAATAGCAATTCTACTAATATTACTATTGCTACTGCTACTATTATTTGCACAAACAACAGCAACAAAAACAACAACAATAACAACAACTACTACTACTACTACTGCTACTACTACTACTACGACGACGACTACTACTACTGGGAAATATTGAAAAACTATTAAAACTCCTGTTATAACAACAATTATCACGGATACTATAACTCCTACTAATAGCAAGAGACATTTGATCAAAATAGAACGAACATGAATTTACATTCTTTTGAAAGTTATGACAAAAGTAAAAAGAAAACTTGTTAATTTATGACAAACAAACTTTCACTATTAACTACTATTACTACTACTAGAACTAGTAGTAGTAATAGTTGTTGCTGTTGTTATGGTAGTAGTATAGTAGGGGTGATGCCGTCACTACTACAGCTAATACTACTACTAATAAAAGTTCTTAATGTAGACATTATCGGTTATCACTCACTGGTAACAACATGTGATGTTTCATGCGACAAGTCTCCACAAATTTCCAGTACTCTTAGCTTCTTTCGAAAACTGTTACAACCAATTTTCCATTCTCTCAGCAGCCGTTTGCCATTGATTTCTTGCTAATTGCTAAGGTCTGTGATGTCTCTTGTCTATTCTCGTAGTTTCAGTTTTCTTGGGATCATGTCTTTTGTCACGTGTGTTTCTATTCGTGTTATTCTATTTCAGTTTATCTGTGACTAGCGGGGGGCGAGGGGCATCCAGATTTGCCTGGGGGTAAAATACGATTAAATATGATATTTTAATTCGTCCAGATTTCGTATATATTATTATAGAGTCGCGATTTCAAAAGTAAAAAAAAATCTATTCGGGTGCCATCAGTTAGAATCGGAACTGAAAGCAAAACTCAAAGCTGGTGACGTTACCACTGTACCAACGTTGCACGTATATGAACTAATTAAGAATTTAAAATAATCTAAAGTTAATATACAAAATATATAACGATTTTTCCAATTTGGATCCATTTTTGATCTATTAAAAACTATTTTAACCAGCTAAATACTCATAAAAGAACGGCCCGTAAAAACTCATGTTTGATCTACCGATTGCGTGTTCGTATATAGGAGAAGTGGTAAACTTTTTAATCCATTTTTATCCGGAAAAAATGGCTGCTAATGGGTCAAAATTGAAAAATTGTTGCATGAAGGTCGTCCGATTTTTATCTGTTTGTTAACTGTTTCGCGAATGCGTATGCTTGAATGATTTAAATGACATATCTCTTATGTTAAGAATAAGTAGGTTTCAAAAAGCTTTATACAGATCGTGCAAAGCTGACCTAATGGTTACCATACTTGTCCACTCTCTTTAATTTTGTACTTGCATGTGCATGTCTCAGTTTTTTTTTTTGTTTTTTTTGTTTTTTACTTCGTCTTTTAAGAAACTTTACGGTACATTCAATACGGGGCAAATGCCTATTTTTGTTTATATTCGCATTGAAATAATTTGTTTCGTATCTTTGCTCATTCTACACGTACAGTTTTTCTAAACTTTCTGTTTGCTTTTACATTTATATTTAATATTTCACAACTATTTTTATGATATAAGCAATTTTTATCATATTTAATATTTCACGATTATTTCTTTTTATTAAGCCGTTTTGATCCTATTTAATATTTCACGATTATTTTTAATGGATATAAGCCGTTTGATCCTATTTAATATTTCACGAGTATTTTAATGGATATAAGCCGTTTGATCCTATTTAACATTTCACGATTATTTTTTTAGAATATAAAACGAGGCCGGTGGCATAACCGTTTTCTTTGGATGTTTTTTTTTTGCGGGGTGGGGAGAAAAGTTACAAAATTTCTTGCTGTTTTATTTCAGTGGGTTTATGAGGCTCTTAATATGTTTTATTTCATTTCATTTTTATTTTAACATTCATTTAACTTGTTATCTTTTGCAGTTGGTTTCGACATTCAAGTGTTTTCCCTGATTATTCAACTGTTTTCATATTTGCTGTGCGTTCTATATTTATTTTTATTACAATTTTCCCCAGTTTTTTCATTCCAGATTTTTCCAGACAGCTTTTTCTGGACTGTTTCTAGTGTCTCTACGATTATTGGTATTGGGTTGACTTTTTCATATTCCATATGCCTTTAATTCTCTAGCAATTGCTATATAGTTGCTTTGTTTGTCTGTCTCATTGTGGTTTACTGAAGCGGCAAAATGTACGAGTTGGCAGAATTTTTCCATTTTCTCAATTATTATGGCATCCAGTATCCTTGCTTGGATATGTTTATCTGGTAATTCCATAGTCAAGAGAATTCTGCGATTTTCGTTTTTCAATACTGATTCCGAATCGTGTTTGCGCCATCTAACTGGGTTCAAAATGCAGCTGTTTGCACAGTTTTTTTTTTGTATTGCTTTCGCCATAAAGTTGTGCTCGTTTTTGTAGTCCGTTTGGAAAAGTTTCTACATTCAATTATGTGATTAACCGTTTTACCTCATTGCCCACAGAGTCTACATTTGCTATTTTTTGAGATGTTGAAATTTTTATTTTAGTATAGTTAGCTCTAACTGTTGTCTATGACAGAAATGCTTCTATTTAAACGTTTTGGTGTTCTTTTCGTAGTTATGTACAGGTGCTTTCCTGGGTAATTTTCTTTTCATTATTATGGATTCCTTATGTATTTAATTCTTTTCTTTTGTCTGAAGTCGAAACTATGTTATTACATCTATTTCTGAAGTCAGACTATGCTATTACAGATATATTTCTGAAGTCAGAAACATGCTATTTATTGTCTCTATTTCTGAACTCGGAACTATGCTATTACTTCTATTTCTGACGTCGAAACTATGCTAATATAAGGTTGGTGCAAAACAATATCGTTTTCTCACATACGTTAATTTTATATATGATTTCTAAATTATTTCATTGGTATGTATAGGAATGTCATATAAAATTTTGAAGCGCATTTTTCGCTCTATCGAATTTTGTTATTCGATATCGTTCTTAATCTCTTCATTCATTTGTTTGCAGGTTTTTCGACAGCATGGACAAAATTCAAATCCGCACGATTTTTTTTGTTCCAGCTCAAACAAGGTCGAAAAGCTGCCGAGACAACTCGTCATATCAATGATGTCCAGTTTGACGCAGGAACCACGAAGGAACGTGTGACAATACGGTGGTTCAAGAAATTTCGCAATGGTGACGAGAGCTTGGAAGACGAAGAGGGTCACGGCCGGCCGACTGCGGTTGATAATGAACATTTGAAAGCCTTAACTGACGCTGATCCTCGCAAAATCACACTAGTAGTTGCTGCTGAACTCAAGGTCGACCATTCAGCAATCGTTCACTATTTAACGCAAATATGGAAGTCAAAAAAGTTGGATAAATGGATGTTGGATGAATGATAATCAAAAGATCATCGTTTAGGGGTGATTTCTACGCTCTTTCTGCACAACAAAAACGACTCATTCCTCGAATGGATTGTGACATATGATGAGTAGTGGATCATCTACGACAACCGACGACGTTCGGCACAGTGGTTGCATGCCGGAGAAGCTCCACAACATTTCCAGAAGCCGAAATTACAAAAAAAGGTTATGGTGACTGTTTGATGGTCTGCGGCCGATCACATCCATCACAGCTTCTTGAAACCGCGCGAAACCATTACGACGGAGAAGTACTGCCGACAAATGGACGAAATGCAACAGAAGCTCCAACTTATATATGCCCGAGATTGGTCAATATGAAGGAACCAATTCTCCTTCATGATACGCTCGCCCGTGTTTTGCTCAACTGATCCTGCAGAAGCTGAACGAATTGGGCTACGAGACTCTGCCTCCTCCGCCATATTCACCGGACCTCTCGCCTACTTTTCAAACATCTCGATAACTTCGTCCGCGAAAACTGCTTCAAAAGCCGAGATAATACTGAATCGGCCTTCAATGACTTCATCACTTCCATTAATGAAGTGTATTATTTGTTGAAAGTCACAAAACGACATTATTTTGGCACCACCATTATACTTCTATCTCTGAAATCGAAGCTATGTTATTACTTCTATTTCTAAAGTCGATACTATGCTAATACTTCTATTTCTAAAGTATCTACTAAAACAACTTTTTAAAATCTCATTTCGATCAGCAATGCAATGAAAATCCGTTTTCTACTAAGCAATAATTACTGTATTCATAACAACGCAGTTCTTTGCAGATTGTCGCATGTGCAGAGGCAAATAAAATGAAACATATTAAACAAATATAAATTTCAATAAAATATTATCCTGCTTGATTCACATATGGATTCCACGTGATGAAAGGAAACGCACATACAGCAAATTCTTGCTGCGCGTCGTTAAAATCTATAGCTTTGTTTTACGTTTGGTGAACTTGTGACTCGTGTTTAAGTTTGGAATATCAGAACGAACTGATTTACCCACACACACACATTATGCCGATTTTGCCACATGAATTTGGAAAGTGTGAGTCATCTGGTATTCAAGTTGCAAGGTTCTTTTAGGGGATGGCTACTACACAGCGAGACATGATGGAGTATGTAAGTACATCCATTGGACCATCTGTAAACATCGAATGTAGCAGCAGATCCTGGGGACATCAACCTGAAAGAACAGTTGGAAATTACGTATATACCATACATTACGACCATGTAATCCCTACAGCTATCTGCCTTGAAAATATTGCTGTGAAACCTGGCATAGTTATATGGAATAAGTCAGAGAGAGTTGCAATCTTGGTTGAAGTGAGTGTCCCTAATGATGGAGGCCTAAACAGAGCTGAAAGGGGAAAACAAACCAAATAATGTATGATATGAAAAAAAAATTGGAATCTTAGAGAGATATCAATCATACCAGTTATTATAGGTGCCACAGGGCTTATGAAGAAGAACCTGAAGTCCTACCTAACTAATATTCCTGGTGAACCAAGCGCAAAAGCGATCCAGACAATTGCACTTAATGGAACAACAATTATGCTAAAAAGAGCTCTCAGTTGGTTTCAAGAAAAAGTAGGGAAATGTTAGCAGCTGGTTTGGCTGCCAAATACTCAACGTTACAATCTTCAGGAAGAAAATTAAAAAAAAACAAACATAAATACACACAAATATAGTATAGTTTCAACCGAACATAACTGTATCTAAAACACAATAAATATATAGATGGATTTATATACATATATATATATATATATATATATATATATATATATATATATATATATATATATATATATATATATGGGGGGGATTCCTTCGTTGAATTCTGACGAGTGAGGTTAAGACAACTAAGTTGATGGTTTGTTTCTAGTAATCAAGAATTGTACAGGATCATCTACATAATTAAGGAATAAGAACTAGTAACCGGTGCAATGGTTGACACGAGACAGGGAAAACAGTAGATATAAGATACACGCTTGAACGAAGGTTGAGACCGCAATATTCCCAGTGGTTTTCACGCGCCAATAGATACTAACCTCAATTTTTTACATAGCGGCGCAATACATAAAGCGCCTAGAATTCCCAAATGGTCATCTATCCGGTGAAATTTATGATGAGCTATGTTTATTTTCTGTCTTTTCAATTATACACACATACACACACACGCGTATATATATATATATATATATATATATATATATATATATATATATATATATATACGAGGTTAATATAAGAGTGATCAATACATAAGTAGAGCAAGTTACATTTTAAATTTGTCTTTATATAAGCAGGAGTTTCTTGCTACACAGTCATGAGCATGTTTCGGTCTACTAGTATTTATTAACTAGAGACCTCTTCAGGCAACAACCATTATTTTCGAAGCGGAATTGTAAGTGAAGTTTAGAATTCCGCTTTCGAAAATAAGGGTTGTTGCCTGAAAAGGCCTCTAGTTAATAAATACTAGTAGACCGAAACATGCTCATGACTGTGTAGCAACAAACTACTGCTTATATAAAGACAAATTTAAAATATATATGTATATATACATACAAATATATATATATATATATATATATATATATATATATATATATAAATACATATACTAGCAGAAGTACTACAGGAATGGACTGTGATTGATGAAAGTATGATAGGTTATGAAAAGGAAGGAGTTATAAAGAGATAGGTTTTGATACTCAAAGACTTTACCCTAAGCAAAATGTGATGAAAGTAAAGATAATTTTTGCGAAAATATTTTTTTATATCAATTTGTTTAAATCACCCCTTCTCAGGTACATGCTATTATAAAAAACCTAGACACCTCTAAAGCATGTGGACCAGATCTCATCCCGGCTGTGCTATTAAAGAAATGCTCTGCCGAGGTTGCTCCAGTTCTGTCCAAACTTTACAATAAATGCCTTAACGAATCTTGTTTTCCCGACTGCTGGAAAACCGCCTCTGTGGTACCAGTCTTCAAGAATTCTGGTGAAAGAACTGACCCACTAAATTATCGCCCCATTAGCCTCCTCCCGCTTTTCGCCAAAATATTTGAGTCCTTAGTTAATAAAGCCCTAGTCCAGCACCTAACAGCTGCTAAACTCTTGACTGACAAACAATATGGATTCAGGCAAGCCCGTTCAACAGCAGATATCTTAACTGTAGTTTCTGAACGTATATACCGTCCATTGGATAAAACAGGGGAGGGTAGAGCGGTGGCCCTTGATATATCTAAGGCTTTTGACAGGGGATGGCACGATGGTCTTCTAAGGAAGATTAGATCATATGGAATGACTGGAAGAATTCATAACGTAATTAAATCCTTCTTAAGTAATAGAAAAATCAAAGTTGTCCTCGACGGACGTACATCCAAACAATATGACATAAATGCGGGAGTGCCTCAGGGGTCTATCCTTGGACCTCTGTTGTTCCTGATATTCATAAACGACCTCCCTGATAATATTGTTTCGGAGATGGGTATATTTGCCGATGACACCACTCTCTATAACAGATATGAGGGGAAAACAAATGAACACATATCCAAGAAAATGGCAGAAACACTAGAGGATGACCTCCAATCCGTAGTGGAATGGGGACAAAAATGGTTGGTCTCATTCAATGCTGCTAAGACTAAGCTTGTTTCCTTCAATAACTACAAGAAACCTTCTCTACCACCAATAGCAATGGCCAAGAACACATTGCCTGAAAGTACTTCTTTTAAACTCCTCGGCCTAACGTTTACAGGGAATATGAACTGGAATAGATACATTGAGAGCATTGCCAAGGCTGCTGCAAGGAAGGTTGGCTCCCTCTACCGTGCTAGAAAACTACTTACGCCTGCCAGTATCCTATACCTCTATAAGGCAACCATTCGCCCATGTATGGAGTACTGTTGTCACATCTGGGCTGGTGCATCTGCTGCTTGTCTCTCGCTCCTGGACAGGGTTCAAAAAAGAGTCGCAAACCTGATAGGTCCTGAACTGTCATCTGGGCTTCAACCTCTGTCCCATCGACGAGATGTTGCATCCCTCTGCCTGTTCTACAAATACTTTTATGGTGAATGCTCTGACGAACTGCAAACACTTGTACCTCCCCGACGTAACTACCCCCGACAAACCCGACAAGCTACTAAGTCTCATCCCTTTACAGTGGGGATCCCTAGGTGCAAGAAAGCCTTTTACTCCAATAGTTTCTTCCCCAGAACTGCGGGTCTTTGGAACTCCCTTCCGGGATTCTGTTTTCCCAACTGCAATGATATGCAGAAGTTCAAGTGTAATGTTAACAAACATCTTTCTACTCTTCTCCCTTCATAATGACCCCGCTAATTAATTCCCTAATAGTAGCCCCCTGCATCAAAGTGGCACTGTGCCTTGTTTGGGGTGAAAATTGAATAAAAAAAAAAATTTAAAAAAAATTCGTAGCCAAGAGTGACTAACAAAACGATTTTTCCTTGCAAAGAGAAAATGTTATATATATAATAATATAAATATACAAGAAATAATGTTACCATAGTCAATAAAAGTTACTTTTA